>NC_138075.1:178666637-179247137 GCF_964212035.1 Myotis nattereri | reverse complement strand
CCTCCTCTCCTCCCTCTCCCTCTTCCTCCTCCTCCTCCTCCTCCTCCTCCTCCTCCTCCTCCTCTCCCTCTTCCTCCTCCTCCTTCTCTTCCTCTCCCTCCTCCTCCTTCTCTCCCTCCTCCTCCTCCTCTCCTCCTCTCCCTCTCCCTCCCCCTCCTCCTCCTCCTCCTCCTCTCCCTCTCCCTCTCCCTCCTCCTCCTCCTCTCCTCCTCCTCCTCTCTCCCTCTTCCTCCTCTTCCTCTTCCTCCTCCTCCTCTCCTCCTCTCCCTCTTCCTCCTCCTCCTCTTCCTCTTCCCCTCCTCCACCTCCTCTCCCTCTCCCTCCTCCTCTCCTCCTCTCCCTCTTCCTCCTCCTCCTCCTCCTCTCCCTCTTCCTCCTCCTCCTCTTCCTCTTCCTCCTCCTCCTCCTCCTCTCCCTCTTCCTCCTCCTCCTCTTCCTCTTCCTCCTCCTCTCCTCCTCTCCCTCTTTCCTCCTCCTCCTCCTCCCTCTTCCTCCTCCTCCTCTTCCCTTCCTCCTCTCCTCCTCTCCCTCTCCCTCCTCCTCCTCCTCTTCCTCTTCCTCCTCTCCTCCTCTCCCTCTTCCTCCTCTCCTCCTCTCCCTCTTCCTCCTCTCCCTCTTCCTCCTCTCCCTCTTCCTCCTCCCTCTCCTCTTCCTCCTCCTCCTCCCTCCTCCTCCTCCTCCTCCTCCTCCTCTCCCTCTTCCTCCTCCTCTTTCTCTTCCTCCTCCTCCTCCTCTCCCTCTTTCTCTTCCTCCTCTCCTCCTCTCCCTCTTCCTCCTCCTCCTCCTCCTCCTCTCCTCTTCTTCCTCTTTCTCTCCCTCTCTCCTCCTCCTCCTCCTCCTCCTCCTCCTCCTCCTCCTCCTCCTCCTCCTCCTTCTCACCCTCTTCCTCCTCCTCCTCCTCCTTCTTCTTCCTTTAATCCAGCTTGTTACCAGGGTTGAAAACCTCAGTTTATGTTCATGACCATGGGGATTTTTTTAATGCCTACATTCTTTCTAATAACTATTGGAATACTTTTAAAAAGTACCAATTAATTCATTTGCCCTTCGAGTAACTGTCACTCTTCAGAGCAAGTTAAAAAGAGGATATCTTGCCAAAACCGGTTTGGCTCAGTGGATAGAGCGTCGGCCTGCGGACTGAGGGGTCCCAGGTTCGATTCCGGTGAAGGGCATGTACCTGGGTTGCGGGCATATCCCCAGTGGGAGATGTGCAGGAGGCAGCTGATCGATGATTCTCTCTCATCGATGTTTCTAACTCTCTATCTCTCTCCCTTCCTCTCTGTAAAAAATCAATAAAATATATTTTAAAAAAAGAGGATATCTAAGTTTTGTATTTTATTTGAAATTTTAAAGTTATTTTAAGAACACTTTTCAAATTTAGAAAAGCATTATTTTCTAGACAATCATTGAACATTTTAAAAAATGTCTTATTATATTTATACATTATTATTATTATATTAATTATTTGAAATTGTTATTTTATACTTTTATTAGATGTATTTAACACTTTCACCAGTATCATCAAGTAAAATGCTGCCAAATTCTTCTATTATGGGAACATATGTCATACTTTTTTAAAAACATCTCTTTGGTGTCTAACACAGTTATTATGGCCTCAGCAAGTTCTCAATAAGTATTTGTTAATTGGTCAGTTTATTTTTTCATTCAACAGCTCTCTCTCAAATGCCTATTATGTAAAAAGTAAACTGTAAATTTATTTCTATTTATATCAAAATTTATATTTTGGATGTTATACCTTGTAAAAATACTCTGTAAATATTATTAGACCAGCAACTGTTCTTAAAATAATGTCTAGTCAACTTCATTTTTATTATAATAAATATTGGTTCACAAGACCCCCAATACCTTAGATCCAAATAAATGATGCCACTTGTTTTGAGTTTGTAGTGAGCACTATTTTTTCTTCCCTGATCACCATGCTCTTCCTGTTCTCCTATAATGCAAGGACTCTTGTTTTGTAGCAGGACATGTGCCTACAATGTAAAGACTACATTTCCCACGTTCCCACATAGGAAAGGTGATGTGTGCCGCTTCCAGACATTTCTTAAAGAGAGGAAGGGATGCCCCTCTGCCACCTTTCCCCATCCGGCTGCTTTGAAAAGTGTGGTGATAAGTTATGTTGTACCATGTGGATAAGAGCAATATCTGACAGATGACAGGGCTAATGATAGAAAGGGCCTGGGTGCCCTGGACCTCCAAGCTTTGATGTGAAAGGACTAAACCTCTGATTCCTTTATGTATTACATTTGAGTCTCTGTTACACATTCCAAACCAACATGCTAATTAAAATAGAATTTGATACCAGGTATGGGGTGCAAAAAGTGGCATGACCTACATATGTGGCATAATATGTTTAGCAGTTGGGAAGCAGGAGGCAGGAAGCAGAGGCATAGATATTGGAGGTTAAAGCTGATGAACTCTGATATGCGGAGCCAAAGCATTGGTACAATTGTTGCTTGCTTTATTTTAGACGGCAGGCCGCACGGTCACTGAGACCCTAGATGACATTAGGGGAAATCATAGGAAAGCTGATGTGTGTTGGCTGCTTCATGCTCTCCCAGCAAAATCCTTTGACAGAGATGAACTCAGGCTAGAGTTAGCCAGTCTGCAAGCAGAGGCGGAAAGGAATACAGTTTGGTTCAGAGGGGCTCTTTGTGTCAGGTTAGCAAAATAATTTCACCGAGAGTCCTATAATTTGAGGCCTTTAAGGTTTGAAAAAGTCAACTCATTCTGTACTCCAAACCAAAGCAATTATAATTGGTAGCTTCAAAGCCACTGCCTTAGTAGGAGATAAGCTCAATGCCCTGCCAAAATTGGGAGCCAGACCAGAGGCAAAATCAAATTAAGGGTATTGATTTTCCACCCAAACAAAATGATTCAGATAGCCTGGATGTACCTTCCATCCAGAGAGGGGGTAAGCAAGCCACACGGGGTAATAAGGAAAAGACAAGCATCTTCAGCCTTAAAGACTACATCTAGATTAGATCTTTGGCTATAGTTACTTACATATGGAGTTAATCCAAAACAAATTGCCTGGAAGCTTGCTAAGTTTTTGAGGGAATTGTATGGGTAAAGAACAACAACATAGCCTGGAAAAGCCTGTAATTATTTAACCTCCTAGGAAATTCCTGGGCTGCCAAATCCAGACCAGCAAAAACATTGCAGTCTCAGAAGAGCAGTCCCTGTAATACCTACCTGATTCATTGCAAGTGAGGACAAAAGATAGTAAAACACCTTTCAGGGGGTAGAATTAAGGGCTTGGGAGGAAAATCCACATTTCTTTCCAGAAAGCTGAATCAAGGGCTTCCAATGAGACCAACCAAAAAGAATTACCTTATTGTTGGATCAGGGAATATTTGTAACTCCTACTAGTAGGATTTGATTATTGCCATGACCCAGTGACTGTTGTATGCTTCCCAATCCTCCTTGCTCAGTAGGGTCAGTTTAGTTTGCTATACTCACCTTCTTCACATGCCTTGATTATTCAGAGTGTTAGGGACGCATAAACATATGTTTAGTGTATAGGGTGCCAAACCATGAGGCTCCACATCCATGCTTAATGGAATGCGTCATACATCCAGAAGGGAGAGACTTTTAGCTGGGTACAGTATCCAATAGGGCTTTGGAATTTTTTCCCTTGTGGAGGTGATCAAACTATCTTATGAGAAAGAGAGGTTCTCGTGAATATTAGGGTTGCCATATGAACAAATGGCTAATGCTAGTTGTATTCAAGTTTTTATTCTCTCCTTCTTTAAGAGAGATATAGCTACTGATTTTTTGCTATATAAGGAACTTTTCTTACCTTCCTTTCAGTTAGGTGTGGCCACATGACTAATATCTGGCCAATGGGATATAAGGAGGCCAGGTGGGTACAAAATCTGGGCTGTATTTGAAAGGAAAGTATGTTTCATTGATCACCCTTTCTCTATTCCATTTTTTAGAACACGAGTGAGATAGTGAACTATTTTGGAATTATAAGAATGGTTTAAGGGGGAGGGTAGAACAATTAGATAGCAGGAGCTTTTGTCCTTGAGTAATATTGTATAGCCGAGCCACCACACTAGCCCTATATTGCCTCCCTCAAGAATATTGCACAAGGGAGAAATAATCTTTTATTACATGAAGAGTGGTGATATTCTGGGTCTTGTATCAGTCAACTATTGCTACACAACAATATAAAAACTTCAGTGGCATACAAAAATAAGCATTAATTTGTTTTTGCTCATGATTTTATGGTTAGTTGGAACAGCTATGTTTTGTATTTCAGGTAATCTGGTAAATTCTGCTTTACATATCTCTCATTCTTCTGCTGAGATCATATGCCTAGCCGGAACAAGTCTATTGCTTATAGCTAGGACTTATGAAAGCCAGGTAAATGACTGTAGTGGACTTCCCTACATAAATGTTATGCACTTATGAATATCATTTAGGTGAAAGAAGTTGAATGATGTTGTAAGATGTAATTTAGTATTGTATTGAGTGGAAATAAATGACTCTATTATTGCTAATGTTAGTGTATCTGTGCAAAATCCTGTTATTCTGGCATCTCTCAATCTAGAATTGTAAAAAGGTCTTGGATTTTACCATACTTGCACACTAATAAATTAGCCTGATATAGTTTTATAGATGCTTGCAGGAGACCAAGACTCCTGGGTCAGAGACAGAGGAAAATGTATTATTCACAGTATTTGCAGCAATCAGAATATCAGCATTTTTTACACCTGTTCCCCAAGCCCCAATTCTCAGGAACACAAAGAGGGCCCCTGTTGTTATCTGTACACTGAGTGGATGGCATCACAAGAGAAAAATTCAGAGCACAGAGTGCCCAATTCTATCTAATAAAAGAGAAAGATGCAAATTGACCATAACCCCAACACCCTTCCCATTGGCTAATCAGCAGGATATGCAAATTAACTGCCAACCAAGATGGCGGCCGGCAGCCACGCAGCTGAAGTGAACAGGAGGCTTGCTTGCTCCAGTGATGGAGGAAGCCAAGGTTCCCCGCCTGCCGCTGCTGGGCCCTGAGCTTGCACTCTAAGCAACTCTGTTGCAATTATAGGACCCAAACAAACTCCAGAAACCTGCTTTCAGCCAGCCGGGCTTCAGCCAGGAGGACCGCAACAGTGTTTCAATTATAGAACCCAAACAAACCCATTACCTGCTTTCAGCAGCCGAGGTCTCAGGGTCTCAGAGCTGGAGCCGAGCCTCAGAGCTAAAGCCAGCTCTCAGCTCCAGTGACAGCCATAGAAGGTAAATAAATCCCAGAATAAAAAAAAAAGAAAAAGAAAAAAAGGAGAGGTTGGGAGCTACAGTCGCCCGCCAGCCTGAAAACGGCCCTCAGCCCCTCACCCAGACTGGCCAGGCACGCCAGTGGGGACCTCCACCCTGAAGCAACAAGATGACGGCTAATTTGCATACTGAAGGCGGGTGGCAGCAGGCAAGGCTGTCTGCGGTCCGGGACCCGGATCTGTGACCCTGCTGGGCAGGGGGCAGTGCTTGAGGCTGTCCGTGGTCTGCGACCCGGATCCATGACCTGGCGGGCGGGAAGCAGCGCTTGAGGCTGTCCGCGGTCCCGGGACCAGAATCTGTGACCCTTCCCGGCGGGGCAGCAGCTCACACAGGGCGGATCGGCTGGGGTTGGGCAGGGCAGGATGCTTGGCTTCTGCCCAGCCCCAGTCACATTGGGCAGGTGAGCAGCGCAGAGAGCCTCTGGACAGGGGAGGCAGGCCGGGGGAGGGCGGCCTGTACTCCCCACATGGCGGTGGTGACAGCTGTGAGCGCGCCAAGCGGAGCCTGCAGGCTGAGCTGAAGTAGCGCCTGCAGGCCATCAGTGCCCAGGAGTGGCTGCGCAAGATCCACCTTCTGGCCCAGAAAGTGCAGGATCGCAGGGACAGCCACCGTGGTGGGCCAGACTGACATCCTCCTGGCCGCACCACGGGGGTTTGCAGATCTGCAAAGCCAGAGGCCTCCAGTGTGCACATCCCCCCCTGGCACGCGAACATCCCCCAGCACACTGTCACCCTCCCGCACCTGCAACAGTTGCAAACCAAGGCGCGCACAAGTTCCCCCCGCCTCTCCACCGCACTTCCATCAACCCAGCATGCCTAACACCCCCACAGGACGTGCACACATCCCCTCTGATGCGCTCATGTCCTTTGGCGAGTTTCTGGGTGCTGAGGGTGGGCGCCTGTGAGATGACAGTGAGAGGGCGGAGTGGTGATGCCCTGTTCCCACGGAGGCCAGTGCAGCTACGAGATCACCTCTGGGGGGTTAATGCAGGTGCTGAGGCAGGAGGAGGTGCAGATAGACACACCTGGTGGGCACGGGCGGCCCTCTCTGAGGTGCCTTCAGTCAGCGTTCAAGATCAAGAACCCAGAGACGGAGAGGAATTCCGTCCTCTCAGGGAAACAGTGGGATAGTCGGGGCGACTGTAGAGGAGGAATGTGCACTTTGGGTGCTAGTGCCCATGAGCGAAGGCTGCCCTGACTGAGCCTCGCTTGCTTGGGGCCTAGTGCACTCCTGCCGGGCAGTGGGTGACAGGATGTGCTTTTCCGAATTAACGAGAGAAAACATTGATTCTCCTGCTGCCCACGAAGGTGGAAAGTGAAGTGGGGAGACATGTGGGGAGTGAGTGAGGTTCCCTGTCTGGGGGTTCCAAATCTGCTGTTGGTTTCTTTCACCGCTGACTAGAGATATACAGGGTGTCCCTCCAAAATGTATACACACATTTTTAATACCTACTAATTCCAATGGTTTTAAGCATAAGAAAGAAACAACAATGGAGCTGTTATCTGTTAAAAGTGTGAGCACAAACAGGTAGTTGGACATTCCCTGAGGGGTCTCAGATTGGAGAGGGTGAAGGCCAGACTGAGGGGCCCCTTTCCACCCCCCTACCCCAGTGCACGAATTTCGTGCACCGGGCTACTAGTCCTATATAATAAAAGGGTAATATGCAAATCGACCAAACGACAGAATGACCAGTAGCCATGATGTGCACTGACCACCAGGGAGCAGACACTCAATGCAGAGCTGCCCCCTGGTGTTGAGTGTGCTCCCACAGGGGGAGCACTGCTCAGCCAGAAGCCCTGAGCAGGGCTCACGGCTGGTGAGCATAGCAGCGGTGGCGGGAGCCTCTCCCATTCTGTGGCAGCACTAAGGATGTCCAACTGCTGCTTAGGCCTGTTCCCCATGGGACATCCCCCGAGGGCTCCCAGACTGCTAAAGGGTGCAGGCTGGGTTGAGGGACCCCCACCGCCTCAAATGCACAAATGTCGTGCACTAGGCCTCTAGTTTTTGTGTGTGTGTGTTTTTTTTAAAATAATGGGCAGTAAGCATGCCTCGTGTTTCTCCAGATGAGAGTCACTATCTTGATCTTCCAAAGTTGTAAGCAAACCTGTCTTTTGCTCCAGAGTTAAATACTGTATCTGCCAAGTCTGTTCACTATACAGGTACACTTGATTTCATTCTGGAATAAAGGACTGTTAGTATCTCTGCTAGTAAAACATGTAGAAATGAGAGAACTGTGAAGAATTGTCTCCCAAACTATTCTCGCCAAAATGTCATTAATGATGACATTCTGATTTTATTTTAATGCCATTTTTATCTGCTTGTCTAATTTGGTCTACCTATTGTCATTTTCCCCATTCTGACTTTAATTACAACCTTTTTCTCTAGGCTTTTTACCCCTTTGGCCTTTTTAAAAAATATATATTTTTATTGATTTCAGAGAGGAAGGGAGAGGAAAAGAGAGAGAGAGAAACATCAATGATGAGAGAGAATCATTGATCGGCTGCCTCTTGCATTCCCCACACTGAGGATCAAGCCTGCAATCTGGGCATGTGCCCTGACTGGGAATTGAACTGTAACCTCCTGGTACAACTACTGAGCCATGCCAGTTGGGCTACTCCTTTGATCTTTTAAAAAATTTATTCTTTCCTTCATTCATGCTCCAGGTAGTTTTGTAGGTGCTGACAAGCAAAAAATACAGAAAAAGTGTAGTTGCTTTCATAAAGCTTGCAGGTTAGTTGGAGAAGTTAGATAATAAATAAGACAAATAAAATACTATATGTTAGATGGTGACAAGTGCTAAGAAAAAAAATTACTGTAGGAAAAAAGAATAGGGGAAAAGGGAGATTAGAGTGGATTGCAATTTCAGAACTAAGAAGATAACATTTGAATGAAAATATGAAGTGAGAAAACCTTGTGGCTACTTGGGGCAGGGTGGGTAGGAGAAATTTAGGGAAATGCAAGGCTTTGAAACTGGAGTGGGCCTCCTGTGTCTGAGGAATAGTAAGAAGGCTACTGTTACTTATCTGTTTTATGTCCAACTTCCAAAGGTCATCTCAACTCTGACAATTCAAATTTCATTATTTTTCTTCTGCAAATTTATAGTTTGATGTAAAGTGGTGTGTGTGTGTGTGTGTGTGTGTGTGTGTGTGTAAGTGTTCCATGCTTCATTCATTTGTAAGCGTTAAGGTAGGTAATTTTCCAAAAGGTTATGTAGTTTTCTAAGAAAATTTTATTGAGTAATATTTTTTCTCCACTAATTTAAAATGTTACCTCTGCCATAACATAAATTCTTATCTGACTTAGGTTTTTATTTTACTTTTTTCTGTTCTATTCATATTTGTCTTTTTAATTGATTTTTAAATGTATTAATGAGCTATTTTTTTAAATAATTTTTATTGCTTGAAGTATTACAAAGAGTATTACATATGTCTCCTTTTTCCCCCCTCTTGACATTCCCCCGGCCCCTAGCCCCTAGTGTCTTGTGTCCATTGGTTATTCTTATATGCATGCATATAAGTCCTTCGATTGATCTCTGAGCCCTTCCCCCCGCCCCAAACCCTCCCCAGGCTTCCCACTGTAGTTTGACAGTCTGTTCAATGCTGCTCTGCCTCTGCATCTACCCCTGTTCATCAGTCTATACTGGTCCCCATTATCTGTCCCAACCTCACTGGAGCCGTCCCAGCCTCACCGGGGCCGTTTCATCCTCACCAGGGCCATCTTGACCTCACCGGGATATTTTAATTAGTGTGAGTTCTCTTTGGAAATTTGTAGACTCTCCACCTTATTTTTTCTTTTTTAAAAAATTTAAAAAATTTTTTTATTGATTAAGCTATTACATATGTGTCCTTATCCCCACATTACTCCCCATTCCCTCCACTCATGCCCTCACCCTCCTGTTGTCTGTGTCCGTTGGTTAGGCTTATATGCTTGCATATAAGTCCTTTGGTTGATCTCTCCCCTTTACCCCCACCCTCCCCTACCTTCCCTCTGAGGTTTGACAGTCTGATCGATGTTTCTCTGTCTCTGGATCTGTTTTTGTTCATCAGTTTATGTTATTCATTATATTCCATAAATGAGTGAGATCATGTGATATTTATCCCACTTCTAGGAATATATCCCAAGAAACTAGAAACACCAATCAGAAAGGATATATGCACCCCTATGTTCATAGCAGCACAATTCACCATAGCTAATATTTGGAAACAGCCTAAGTGCCCATCAGTAGATGAGTGGATTAAAAAACTGTGGTACATCTACACAATGGCATACTACGTTGTGGTTAAAAAAAAAAAAAAAAAAAAGGAGTTCTTACCATTTGCAACAGCATGGATGGAACTGGAGAGCATTATGCTAAGTGAAATAAGCCAGTCAGAGAAAGATAAATATCACATGATCCCCTTATTTTTTTCAATCAAAATGTACAGTTCTCATGCCAAATTTCATATCTTCTAGGTATCTTAATTTATATGGCACTCCATACATGATAGGAACATAGATGTGGCAAGTCATTCTATACATAAGTGTGGTTTGTTTATTAATTTATTTAAATATTTTTTATGTTCCTCTATAAATAAGGTATAATAATGCATATTTTTGGTTATTGGGTTTATATTAGGTCTTTTTTTCTTTTCAATTGATATTTTAAATGAAATTATTTTTTTATTTTATAATGCTTTAATGGTAGTTTTGTGTATTAATTTTTTAAGATAGATTTACTCCCATGTAAGATAGATTTCACGCAGTTTTTCTTGGTCACCTTGGTAAAGAACTATACTATTTGCAATTTAAAATTTGTCTTTTCCCTTCCAATATTTATATGACTTATTTCTTTCTATCATCTACCCCTGTTTTGATTCATACATTGAGAGCAATATCAAATTATGGTGATGATCCTGGGAATCTTGATCTTCTCCCTTCCTCTAAAGCAGTGGTTCTCAACCTTGGCTGCACATTAGAATCACCTGGGAATCTTTTTAAAATCCTGATTTCTGGGCCTCATCCTCCGGAAATTCTGTTTCTTTGTGATGGGGTGGGGCCACAACATTAGTAACAAAGAAACAGAATTTCCAGAGGATGAGGCCCAGGTGATTCTAATGTGCAGCCAAGGTTGAGAACCACTGCTCTAAAGGGAATGTTTTCTGTGTGTCATCATTAAGCATAATGGGGATATTGGATTTGACTCATATATTTTTATAAAGTTAAGAAAACATTTACTCTGCTACTGTGACTGAACCAAACCGAATGAGGATGCCTACCTGACGCATGGCACAGATGAACACTGAGCGCCAGGGTTTGCAATGGGGAAGTTAAGACCGTTTTATCTGCAGGGTGCCATGCAAGGGGAACAAGAAGTTACCCCTTAAGTCCAGAACCCCCCGGTGGATTTCAATGGAGAATTTTTAAAGGCAAAGATTGAAGATTAGAGGCTAGGAGACAGAATGGTATGTGGAAGCAAGGGCAGTGCAGGTTTTGATTGGGGAACGTTGGGACTTGGCTGTTTATGGTAAGATATGGTAAGGAGCTTCAGCACCACATCTTCCTGCACAGCAGACACTTGTCATGTCTGGGTCCTTTGGTTCCAGGAAGGGACAAGACTTTGGTTCCAGGTGCAGCTGGTGGTCAAAGTTCTCTCCTTTGCACCTGCTTCAGCTGCATGACTTGTGGTTCCGGACTGTAGTCTCTAAAAGGCAACTCGGATTCTTATTAAAAACAGGATAGGACCAATTTTAAGCTGGTTTTGAAATTATACTACTAAGAGTTTAAAGATTCAATAATAGAAGATGTATTTTGTTAAACATGCTTGTGGGCATCTCTTGAGATTATATGAGTTCTTGGTTATAGTTAATAAGGTTTATTACACTAATATAGTCGCCATTACTGAGCCATCATTGTATTCCAAACATGAGTGTTTGTGAGAATGGTGTTAAGTTGGCATCTTTAAAAATGTCCAGGTCTTTTGTTCTTTAACTCTGCTGGAAGTTTTAAATGGCATCACTCCCTTCAATGTCTGTGTTGAAGGTTGGAGTTCTCAGGGGAAGACTTTGAGATAGAGATTAGCATGCTGGGCATGTATTAGGGAGGGAATAATTCAGGAACAGTACTGTGGAAGCAGGGATAAGGAAGCAGGTGGGAATGGACAAAGAGAAGGATGAAGGTGTAATGTAGATCAATGAAGGTCTCAGCCTACCCCTTGTAGGTCTCTGAAATTGTCCATAGCCATGTGTTTTGTGGGGATGGATGACAATGTATTTTCATATTTTCAAAGGGTTTGTGATCCAGAAAAAGGATTAAGCATCATGGTGCAAAAATGTCTCCTTTTATATAACCTCATTCTATAAAATCAATCACCAAGGTCTATTCATTCTACTGCAGGGGTTCAGAACAAGCCACCCTAAGATGTGCCTTATTGTTATGCAGAAGAATATTTTGAGCTACAGGCAACCCTGTGGGCTCAAGAGAAAGTTCTGTTCCTCTCTAACTGTCTAGAAGAATTTAAATTAGGACCCTGGCCCATGATAAGAGATAGCATTTTACTTATGTATGTGACAAGCAGGGTAAACTAATGATTACTGAACGTGTGCTTTTTCTGCAATTACCTTCTGAAGGCCCAAGGTGCATTACCTCATCCCTAGCTCAGAATGTCTTATGTACCTCATAAGTTTCCCTTTCTGTTTCCGAACCTCTCATGTATGTGGAGTCTCTGACTCTCTCATGTGTGTGGGGTTTCTATACATATGTATGTAATTAAATTTAGTCATTTTCTCTTGCCAGTCAATTTCATGTCTATTTGATTATTAGAGAAGCCAAAAGAACCATAAGGGTGGAGAAAAGTTTCTTCCCCCACACTATCTGTTATTTTTTTAAATATATTTTATTGATTTTTTACAGAGAGGAAGGGAGAGGGATAGAGAGTTTGAAACATCAGTGAGAGAGAAACATCAATCAGCTGCCTCCTACACACTCCCTACTGGGTATGTGCCCACAACCAAGGTAAATGCCCTTGACCAGAATCGAACCTGGGACCCTTCAGTCTGCAGGCCGACACTCTATCCATTGAGCCAAACTGGTTAGGGCTATCTGCTATTTTTTTCCTATGAATAACCTTACCTCCTTCTTTAATTAGGCACTTTCCCTCTCTTATGTTGCTTAGTGACCAGTTTCATTAACATCAGTTAATAAGCTCCTTTTAGCTTTAACATTATCCTCCCAGTGCATACCCTTCCCCACTTTCCTAGTCTTTACATTCTACACTCTTGCCAATGTCAATTTTAAAAAAAGTTTAGCCGCAATAAAGAATAAAGGACATTTATTTGAGCAAGGGATTGCAACCTGGGAGGCACAGATTTAGGTAGCAGACCAAATTGTGCCCCAGAGAAGACAAAGTCGGAGCTTATAAAGGCAAAATACTACATATTGTAACAAAAGAAACTTTTCCTATTGGCTATCTAGCATGGTGTGATGACTCTTCAAAAAAGACCAGTCCGGTTCTGCGTGATGAGGCTCCGAGCTAAACAAGTTCTAGGATGTGCTTTAGTGACAAGCATGGAAGTCCAAGAGTTCCAACCTCTTTTAGGTCCTCCGAGCAAATGAAAGATGCTGG
The DNA here is from genome assembly GCF_964212035.1 of Myotis nattereri. Classification (NCBI taxonomy): domain Eukaryota; kingdom Metazoa; phylum Chordata; class Mammalia; order Chiroptera; family Vespertilionidae; genus Myotis; species Myotis nattereri. The sequence continues at coordinate 179,234,230 of NC_138075.1, read as the reverse complement.
CTGGTGAAATGGACGGCTTCCTTTCAGGTAAAGAGTGCAGATGGTCAGGTTGCCATGGTGAGGAGTGAGGTAAAGTTCAGGATGTAGTTTCAAGGCTGGAACAAAATTTCTAAAATGTGATTTGGGGCGGGGGGAGCGGCATAAGACAAACATTTTCATGGTCTTCCAGCTCCAATTTAGTTCTCTTGACATACATGACAATCGTGGCAATTTCCATTCACACCAGTTTTTAGAGTGCAAATTATACTAGGATGTTCCCTAATTTAATTATATCAATGGTTTATCTGGATAAGTTCTAGCTCCTTAATCTGGCATACAAGACTCTTCCTGATATAATATTTACTGATCTATGCTTCACATGCTATTACTTAATCCTCATATTTTAGGTATATGTAGGGTGGATCTATATACCTGCTATGTGTTTGTAGTGTTGGCCATGCTATTCTCTCAGTCCGCATGACCTTGTCCATGATCATGCTCAGGTATTTTGAGCTCAGGTATGTTGAGTAAATGGGGTTGTATTATTTTGCTGGGGCTACCAAAACAAAATACCACAGACTGGGTGGCTTAAATAACAGAAGGTTATTTTCTCATAGTTCTGGGGACTAGAAGTCCAAGATCAACGAGCAGCAGGTTTAGTTTCTTCTGACTTCTCTCCTTGGCTTGTAGATGGTGGGCTTCTTACTGTGTGCAAGCATCTCTGGTGTCACTTTGTGTGCCCAAATTTTCTCTTATTAGAAGGATACCCATATAACCTTATTTTACCTTAATTATCTGTTTAAAAGTCCTATCTTCAAGTACAGTTACATTCTGAAGTACTGTGGAGTTAGGACCTCAACATATGAATTTTTTTTGAGGGGAGGGCATAATCAGCTCATAATAGGGGGCTAACAGTATACTTAATTGAGTTTATATTTTTCAAGGTAGGAATGAGTTTCATATTATTCAGTAATGATAAATGAAACATAGTTCTGTCTGGTATACAATGCAGTATCTACAGAAATAACTAATTTAAACAACTTTCTTTTTAATACTTGATTTAGAGTTTCTTTTAAGCCTTTGACCACATAATTGATTCATGTCCTTCCCTCTATGGACTGCATTATATAGCTTAAACTAATTTAGTTGCTTCCATACCTTTACTCATTACTTTAAAAATATATGATATAGAGAAGATGAAGACTAATTTAAAATGGACTAAATTGATCCGATCATTGCTCAGTGGAAGATTACTAATATTTAAAGCTCGAGTCTGTTATCTGGAAGATTGTTCCTAGGAAACTGACAAGGTCCTGAGGCAAATACTCATAAATGTGCTAGGGTTAACTTAGGTCTGTGGGCACAAGAATAGATGATGGGGATAGAAAGTATAAGTCCACTAGAATAAATGTAAATGCACTTTCTAGAAGGCGTCAGTAGATCTTCACCCCAAAGAGACATTATCCTGGTGATAGATGTTTTGTGGGGCCTTAACACAGGGAAAACTGCCCTCTACTTGGTAGTGCTGTCACATTGTGATTGGTGTATCTAGTAAGCTGTATGTTGTGACCTGAATTCTTTCCTTACATTAAAGGAACATGTAGCCCTTTCTTGGTTCTGTGAGTATATTTTAGTCAGTTATATCATCCTGTTGGGCCAAACATGTGCTTAGCTATTTATTTATTTCTCATTTGTTCCTCTCGATACCGAGGAACCCCCAACAGAATAATTCCTAGACATGTGAATCCAAATTAGCTTTCTCTGGCTACTGCCATTTCTGCAAAAGAAGAAGATAAAATTACTCTTGAACTTCTTCTGAGAATTTGTTTGTCTCTTAGGTTTGTAAAGGCCATGGGGATCCTGTATGGCACTAGCTAAGTTATGTTAACATGCTGCTGTTTGGGTAAAGACTATTGTAAAATACATCTGATGGTTGGTTTATTGTAAGTGACAGAAATTTAATGCCTTTGGAGCTAAAGCTATTATTGTTAATATTTTTAACATTAAAAAAGCTGTCAAAGCTGAATGAGAACAGTGTGTTAAAACAATAAGTTTGTAAAACAATGCAATTAAATGATTATAGTTTACTTGATTACTTGTTAAGCAGAAGTTGTGGGGGTAGATTATGGAATTTGTTTGAAGGGATGTAACACATTTCCCCAAGTGGAAACATCTGTCCACATTGGTGTTTTCCATTAGTCATCTTCAGAGATGTTCATTTAACTTTAAACAATTCACACTGCTCTGTTGATGATTAATTTTAAAACGATGTTTGCATTATTAGTTGAAGTCAGCAACACCCTGAGAAATGGTAGTAAGAACAGATGGCCATGATGATGCATTTAGTACTTAGAATGTTGACATTAAATCAGCCCCCGGTGTTTGTATAGAGATTGAAAGCAGAGGAGAAACTAAAATTGGCACAGGTTATTCACATGCCTGGCTCAGGGGGTTCATGTAAACCCTGAGTAGGTCTCATAGAAACTGAGGTCTTATCAAGTTTCATGTGAATGACAAAACATGCACTCACCTGCTATTCTACAGGGCATAATTCCTTTTCTTTATTTAAATGTAAGAAAAGGTTTTAAAGTCATAAAAACTATTAGAAGAGACCGTTCTTTTGTCTACTGAACCTTGCATGTCCCAAACATTTCAATTATTAACAGGCAACAGAGTTTTCTGACAGAGACAGTATTCGGGAAGTGGCCTTTAAACTCAATTAAGAGAACTCAAACTGCGAGATGAGCACTCATATCTCATCCTTTTAATTCATTTGTCCTCAAATTTTTGTGTGTATGTATCCTGTTCTAGAAATATTAATTTAATTAGTCTGTGGTGTGACCCAGTAATCTAAATTTTAAACAAGCTTTCTAAATGCTCTAAAAATAGTCTTAAATTTTTCTTATACATCCATACTTCAAATTATCCTGTAAAATAATTCTGCAAGCCTCATGTTTATTTTTATATACCTAGCTATTTTTCTAGCATTAGCTTTAGGGCAGTTTAAAAGGGCAGAGAAAATTTTTGGTTCACAGTGGCACACTGATCACCTAGTACCCCTGTGTCCTTTACCATCTCAGACCGCTCAGTTAAAGAGATGTAAATACTCAAACATATCACGGCGAACATAACAGGAGATGACAATCAGTGGGTGACAATTTTCAACAATTTTCTGGCAAACAGGAAGCAGTTGGGGGAGAGGTTTTGAAAGAAGCCAGGGCCTGGAAAGGGAGTAGATCTGCCCTGCTGAATCCTGAAGAGGCTCAACACTCAGGAATGCCAGGTCTGATGAAACACTGGAATGAAGAGTGAGTTGAAAAACAAGAACTTTAGAGATCTCTATATGGAAGGTCACAATAATCTTATACTTCACATGGTGGACAGAATACTTTACAATGAGCATTAACCCATGTAGGCAAAATATTGGAGGGCTCTTCCCTACAGAAATAAGTGACTGACTGGATTTCATGGGGACAGCTGGTGTGGGAGTTGGTACCCAGAGCAAAGATATCAGCATTTTGGGATATAGGAAGTCTTAAGCATAGGGCCACCTCATCACCAAAAAATTCCGCCAACACCCACACACACATTCCCAGATAATGAAGTTATTTATTGACTCATTCCTGAATGTGAAAAGACAGCTAATGTTCAAAAGACATTTGAGGAATCTTGAAAAATAAGAAAGAAAAATGAAGATAAAGATATTTTTTAAATCCCCATAAATGTACACATGGGCATAAATGAAACAAATATTTGTTCAAATTATGTGAGAATTTTAGAAAATTCTCCCACTGCTCACTCATATATACTTTAATTACTTTAATACTCTGTTCAGTGCTCTTAAAACAAAACAAGAATATAATGCTATGCAAAAGCAATACTTGGAGAATAAGAAAGATTAAAAATAAGATAGATGAAAAAATTTCAAAAGTAGGATGAGTAGCCCAGCCAGTGTGACTCATTGGTTGAATGTCGACCTATGAACCAGGACGTCATGGTCCAATTCCCGGTCAGGGCACTTGACCCAGTTGCAGGCTTGATCCCTAGTGAGGGGTGTGCAGGAGGCATCTGATAAATGATTCTCTCTCATCATTGATGTCTCTCTCTCTCTCTCTCTCTCTCTCTCTCTCTCTCTCTCTCTCCTCTCTCTCTCTCTCTCTCTCTCTTCCTCTGTGAAATCAATAAAAATATATATTTAAAAATAGTAGGTTGAGTAAAGTTGAGGAAAATTCCTAGAGATTAAAAAATATATACTGAGTGACCTATTTCATTTTGTACATGTAACCCAAAGAAATAAACACCTCCTTAATATCTTCAGATATAAATTTTGGCAGTTATAAGTGTATAATATTCAGTTTTTACATATTAATGAAGTATGCTTTATTCATTTATTAGCTGGTATTGATTGAGCATCTACTATGTATCTATCATTACTTTAAGCCCCAAGTAGTCACCAATACAATGATCAAAACATACAGAATTTTCTGTTTCCACAAAATTTATGTTTTAGTTGGGGAAGATAGATAATAAACAAAAAACAAAAACGTCATAAATGGATGTAGGTGCTTTGGAAAATATAAAGCAGGAAAAGGAGGTAGGAAGGTGCTAAGTGTGAGATTGTAGTTTAAAAAAAGATGATCAAGAAAGACCTCATTTAGAAGATGATGCAAACAAAGCACTGAAGGAAACAAGGTAGCAAGCCAAAAAAGATAGGAAAAGATAACTCCATACAGAGGTAGAACCAAGCCAATAACCTAAGAGTAGCAAACTGGGTGTGCTTGGGACATAGCAAAGAGGCCAGGGTGGCTGGGGTGGCGTGATTTAAAGGTAAATTAGGACAGAGAAGAAATAGGGGTGGGGCAGACTGATGACAGGCAATAATGTAGACTGGCTTCCACTTTTGTGATATGAAACCATTGGAGGGCTTTGTTTGCAGGAATGATAAAATCTGGCATGAAGGATCTCTCTCTAGTTGGAATAAGAATAGAGTAGTAGGAATAAGAGTAGAAGCAGAGATAGCAGGTAAGGCTATTTTAATAAGCCAAGCAAGAGATAATGCCATTTGGACCAGGATGGTAATGGCAGAGTTGGTGAGGTGTGTCTCTTTTGGATGTATTTGAAGATAGAAAAAAATAGACTTTTCTGATGATTGGTTATAAGGTGTGATGAAAAGACTCAAGGATGACTTCAAGTGTCTTGCATGAATATGTAGAAGGATGACACAGCCTTTCAACTAGAAAAGATGGTGGGAGGAGGCTTTTCTGGAGGGTTGGAGTGTGTAGTTTGTGTTTTAGACACATGGAATCAGAGATGCCATGTAGAAATCCAAATGGACATGGAGAGGGCAGCTGCATAAGCATTTTGGAGTTCAATGGAGAGATCTGGGTTGGAAATACTAATTTGTGAGTCCTGCAAATATAGTGATATTTAAAACCATGCAAATTAATAAGCTAAAGAAGAGTTATTTACAGCAAATGAGACCTGCAGCACTCCAACATATAGTGGTTTGGCTGGTGAGGAAGAACAAATTAGTAGAGACAGAGAAGAGTTAATCAGAAAAAGAACAAAGAGTGTATGTTGTTCTGGATACCAAGAGAGGAAACTATTTTGAGGAGAAGGCAGTGATCAATCATTCCAAATGCTTTTATAAAAATGGTTCCATGTGCAAATGGAGAGTGTTAGTGCTCTTCTTATTTTATGAGGCTACAAGACTTTGTAAAAATGGAGGGGTTATACTGTTCAAGTACCAGTTCGCATTATACCAAAATGTAGCCACTTCAAATACAACTTTGAAGTAAGCAGAGTAGAAATAAATTACTCAGTTCACCACTGAATTAAAAGGCCAGGGTTGTACTATTTGTTGATCCCCAGGCAGCATTTTTCCTACTATCACTAATAAATCATATGGGCAATTGAGTAATTGTCTTTGTTATTTGCCTGTGTCCTAATAGCATCTGTGAAACCTAAAATCATTATTGGAGCATGTTGGCAAGTTGTTTTTGGTAGTTTCCTGAGTTTAGGGAAGAGAGTCAAAGAGGCTGCCATGTTGGTGGTATTTAAAAGCATATTCTTTTCAGTTTTCACACTTATGCAAAATTAAATGGGGTGACAGATGTTTATCCACTGAATCCCTTTGGCTTGGATGGATTGGCAGAGTAGCAGGAAATATTCTTGCTTTCAATATAGTCTTTGAGTACCTAGAGTGCTGTTAATACTTCATTTATTATAAACATATCATTATGTGGTAAATGAACACGTTGAGATATTTTTTGTTGGTCCTTTGCATTTCCTTACCACATTTATTTTGCTAAGGCTTCTGCTTGGAGTCGTGAATGAGAAGAGCCCAACCTTTACAGATTCCTTCCTGATTCAGTAGGATTGAGGTTGTCAGATGTTCTAAATGGCAAGGGATCCATCTCTACCTCAGAGCAGTACCCTGCAAATGGGGGGTCTCAGCCACACCATATCCTGTGCTTCAGGTGTGACATGGGACAACCTTCATCTTCCAGGGCCTATGTGGCAAGAAGCAACAAATGCCATTCTTCTGTGACCTTCAGGAGGCACAGGAACAAATGTATGTTCCATGTAATACCATCATCCTTCTCATGTTTGATCTTGATTCCTGTGCTACTGCTCAAAACTTGCAGGTTTTATAGCCACGGTTTTTCTCCTGAGCACCACTGTTTTCTGCTTCCCCCTTGCCCCATGGTGCATTTTCAGATGTCTTCCAGCCCTTCTCTAACCACATTCTACAGTAGCTCTTATTGTTCATAGAATGCTTTGTGCAACATCTTGTCCTAACTGACAGTAAGCCCTCTTGCTGCAGACATGATGTTTCTGGCAACCATCTTCATAGAGACTACTTATTTGTCCCATGTTTCACTGGGCTTGTAGCTCCTTGTTGATTTTCTGGACTATTTCCTGCATCTTCCAGTAAAAAATCCTCCTTCTATTTTGAGGCTTATTCCTGACACCCATTTCCATGCTTGGTGGCATATTAATTCATCTCGTGTGTTTGTCAAGGACTTTGGCACCTAGGTTCAATTTTACTTGTCCCTGCAAATGCTGTTATTTTTCCACCATTACTTCCTGTGGTTCATGCAGCTCTGAAAATTCACAGTTTTTTTCAGTAACCCGCTTTTAGTAACATGCTGGACTCTCTTGTTCCCAGGATTTCTCTCTGTCTTTGGACTTCAAAATTCTAGTACCCTAACTCTGGTCACAATATCCAATATTTCTAGCTTTCTCACTCCTGCTTTTCAATCTTAATCTCCAGTCCCTTACCTGCTTGTACTTCAAGTTTCTGCTTCCCCTCTGGCTTAACTTCATCTTCTATTACTACTTAAATCTTCCTTTGCCTGTGTTCTCAACTTCTTAGTCTATCTTTTCCTCTTTTAGTCATTTTTTCCTTCCTTCCTTCCTTCCTTCCTTCCTTCCTTCCTTCCTTCCTTCCTTCCTTTCTTCCTTCCTCCCTTCCTCCCTCCCTCCCTCCCTCCCTCCCTCCCTCCCTCCACTTTATCTATCTATCTATCTATCTATCTATCTATCTATCTATCTATCTATCTTTCTATCATCTATCTATTATCTATCTATCTATCTATCTATCTATCTATCTATCATCTATCTATCTATCTATCTATCTATCTATCTATCTATCTAATCTGTCTCTTCATCCACCTGTTGTCGACCCAATGTATCCATCAATTCATCCTAACTTCTTGAAACCTTCACCCTGACCCCATGTCAGAAACTACATATCTTGTCACCTTCTTAGCATATAGGTTTGCAGTTAAGTTGGGGCACATGCCTAAGATTTGACCAATGGGCTGTGAGTGAGTGGAAATGATGTGTACCATTTCTAGATCTGGCCTGCTTTTACCTCTGGCATGACCCTTCTCCTTCTCTCCTGCCCCCATCTGCTGGTTGGATGGCAACACCTAAGGTATTCTTGGAAGTTGCATGCTGAAAATTGGTGTGTCTTCACTACCTTGACTCCCTAAATAACTTTATGAATAAACCCCCACTTTTATTCTGAAGAATTTTAAATGAAAGAGAAATAATCTTTTATTGTGTTAAACCATTGAAATTTCTAAATTATAATTACAGCAGCTATTATTGTCATAACCAAAGATAAATCCACACTTCTGCCTTTTCTCTCTCCATATTTGGTCTACCACTTTACTGAGTGCTACTGGAGAAAGTCACACCACCATGTGGATTTACACCTAAATCTACTACCTCCAATTTAGCTGGATTATCAATTCTGCTCTGTGATAATCCTGTGTAATAAGTTGCTTTTTCTTCTCATTTCCTTCAATAATTATTTTAAGTCTTTACTATGAACATCCTCATTTGGATATACGATTTGCACACTATGTCATAGAAATAAGAAAGATCTTGAAATATGAACTTCAAACTCTTATTCTGTTCCCTCCATCTACAAATATGTCTGCATTCATCAAGCCCACTTTATCCCACTTCTATGAAATAATTGATTCTTCTTCTTTTTGAAGCTAATGGCTCTACTTGGATTCTAATATCATTTACCTTTTAGAATCTTCGGTGCATCTTAGTTTCTCAACAGGGAAGCAACCATGCTTCTTAAACCCATCCTTGGCTCCCCAATAGGAAGCACAGTATGTGACACATATGGGTGTTCAAAACAAATTTCTTGACTGAGAAAATAAATTTTATTTCTTGTATTTTCAACATCATTCTCTTTACTGACACTTTTAATTCACAAATAGTCAATTCGGTCCCTATGAAAAATAAATGAAGTAAATAAAACTTTATCAACCTTTAAATTCCTCTAGTGACTGCTCTATTTCTCTTCTCTTCTTGAGCAGCCTTTCTGGAGGGTCATCCATGTGCACTCTCCTCCTCATCTCACTCTAGTTACACTTCTGTCCCCATTTCCCACTAAGCTGTTTTTGCTAAGGTCAGCAAAGATTTTGTAGTTTTTGGGTTTTTTTTTTGTTTTTTTTTTTAATTAAAAGCAAATCAACACTCTTCAGGATGTAGTTTCCTTGATTTCTGTGCTGAATTTCCCATTGTTGTCAATCTCCAACTTTCACTCAACATGCTTCTCTGACACACAATTTTGGTTTACTTCTTATCTCTCTGCCCTTGGCCTCCCACCATCAATTTATGTATTAAACACTGGTGGTACTTATTTACTCTCTTCTCTCTTTACAGACTTGATGTGATCCCAATGCTATCCATGCTCTCCCAGCTCCTAATAGCCCCAATCTATAGAGTATTTATTGAAGGTTTCTGACTGGATGACCCATAGATGCTTCAGACTCAACATGTCCCAGAGTGCACTCATCAGCCTCGCCCCCAAGGAACATCCTCCTCTTCCCAAATCCCTTCTCAGTGGATAACAAAGTCCTAATAGCAGTGTGTACTGGAAATTTAAAGTTTTTCCCCCCAAATATATTACTTCACCATGGAGCATTGGAGAATGAGGTTGTGAGAGCAGAAGTTGACTCCTCGGGACAGCAGAATAGAACTAGGTTAGCATCTGGGCAAAACCAGAAACAATAGGAGCTGCATATATCAGGCTGTTTGGAAGTTGGCGAGCTGAGGAAAGAAATCACCTGCTCTCCCCAAATAGGGAGTGGGACAGGGACAGTCTTCAAAACCCATTTTTAGGCAACACTACGTCCGAATAAAATGATTGAAACTTTAAAAAAGGTATTAATACAACATTTATTAAAACTTTTATAAAACAAAGGAAGAGAAATGTCAGACTGAACACTCAGAAGAAAAACAAGTCTGAAAATATCTTATAGCAAATTCTATTTTAAAAACACTACCACCAGGCTGAATTAATTAGGAATGAATGTTATAAAATTATATAAAGAGAGAACACAAGATACCATCAAAGGAACTTCAGTAAAGAATTTTAGGAACAAAAGGAAATGACCTTAAGGAGATGAAATACAAATATTTAGTTTAAATCATCCTAGGTTCTTCCAGGTTTTTATATATTATGTATTAGTCTGCTTGAGCTGCCATAAAACATACCACAGGCTGGGTGACATAAACAACAGAAATTATTTTCTCACAGCTCTAAAGGCTGAAAAGTCCAAGGCCAAGGTGCCATCGGTATTGGCTTCTGTGAAGGCCTCTCTCCCCGATTCTATCTGTGTTCCCATGAGGCCTCTCTTCTGTGCACGTGCTGAGAGCTCAGGTGTCTCACTTCTCAGAAGTACACCAGTTCTATCAGATTTGGGCCCCACCCTAGTGGCCTCCTTTAACCTTAATTACCTTCCTAATGACCTTATCACCAAATACAGTCCCCTGGGCTTTAGAGCTTTAACCTAGGAATTTGGAGGGTGCACAATTCAGTTCAAACATTATCCAGTGATGGTGAACCTATGACACGCGTGTCAGAGGTGACACCCAAACTCATTTTTTTGGTTGATTTTTCTTTGTTAAATGGCATTTAAATATATAAAATAAATATCAAAAATATAAGTCTTTGTTTTACTATGGTTGCAAATATCAAAAAATTTCTATATGTGACACGGCACCAGAGTTAAGTTAGGGTTTTTCAAAATGCTGACACGTGGAGCACAAAAGGTTCGCCATCGCTGCAGTAGAGTAGAGGTTCACTGAATGGATGTTTTGCTTACTTGGTCATATTATTACTCCATGCACAGGTTCACGTGCACAAACATTAATGCTCTGCCAATCAGACCATTACCCACAAATGTCTGCAACGTTTCATATTTAAAGTTAAAACTGATTTTACATAAAAGGATCTACATTCAGCCAAGTTTATGTTATTTTTGGCCACCTTTGACCAAATAACAAGAAAACTAATTTTGAATATTTTATAAGTTAAAAAAAATTACACAACCCGATCAAGAACATGCATGCCAAGTTTAAGCCTGGAGCCAATGTTAAAACCAAATTATAACTCCCCCAAAATGTGGGAGTTTGCTAGGTCCTTACCATCATTGTGCTGCCAATTGCTCACCATAATATTTACTTACATTACTAGTACTTAAGCTAAAGAAACTGAATGCAGCTGCATAATTCAAGACATGTGAAACTATGTGCTGTATTTTCTGTGCATTTTAATGTTTTCATCATTCACTAAGAAAATGGATGGTTTTTACTGAGAAGTGAAAAAAAGGTGACATTCATTGGCCACTCAAAACATTGCTATGCTAAATGCTACGCCCATGGTGTGTGATGCAGAGCTTTAAAAACAATGAGTGTCTTTCAATTTTCCAATATTTAAAATTGAGTTCCCAACATCTTAGAGCTTTACAGATGAGGTTTATCATCCAGACTCCAAACTTTAAAGGCTTAAAAAATAAACTGCAAACCAGCAAACTTTTTGTTTTTGTTTTACTTCTGTTATTTTTCTAACCTTTCCCTTTAAACACACTGTTTCTTGAATTTGCCATTTGCAGATAAAGTTGGTGGTACCAAAATAATTCATTTTTAATAAATTATAGGTGTGTTAAGCTTTCTCTGAGTTGGACATAAATGACATAAAAAACCTGTAAACTCCAGAAATTTTATAGCTTCTTCTACCTTGTCATAATATTTTGACATCTTCTAATGAGTGTCATATTAAAAAGGTACCTGGAATATTATTGATTAATAGGAAAACAAGGATCCCTTAAACTGCAGAGAATACTGTTCTGTCTTTTACTTTTCATTTATTTAATTTTAAACTGACAAGTATTTTTTCCTCTTCTATGATGAGCATAAATATTTTACTAAGAATGGCATTCAAATTATTTCATCATTTCAGTTAAAATTTATTTTCCCATGGCTGAGTTGTTTAAGGTATTGATCAAGTTTTATTTATAATCAAAAGAGGAATAATGGGTGTGTGTGGAGCCTAAATGATCCAGATTATTTTGTTAAATTACTACTCATTGTATGTACTACTAGACCTTACTTTGCAGCCCACAAAAGTCAAGAAAAGACAAAAATAGAATTTGACGTTTCTATTTTGTATGATACTCCAATTTAGAGAATTTAAGTGAAAATGCTAGAAAACCCATAAGTAAAAAAACAAAACAAAATAAAATCCTGGCTAAGTGGACAGGAGAGGGAGGAGATGATATTGAGGGGTCTTAGTTCCCTGTAAAAGGAGAAAAAGAAAGGGGCAAAATTTATACTGAATTAGAAAAGAGGTGGTAGAGGGTTGCAGAGGCCCACAGATGCTGGGAGTAACCTGTGGTTATATGGGATTATGAGGAGGGAACCAATTCCCTCAACTTTCTGTATCCTTCTCTGGCCCTGCATTTTTTCCACACTCCAAAAGCTGTTGCTATATGATGAAGAAATTAAAACAGATCCCTGCTCAGCCCTGATCGGTTTGGCTCAGTGGATAGAGCGTCTGCCTGCGGACTGAAGGGTCCCAGGTTCGATTCCCATCAAGGGCATGTACCTTGGTTGCGGGCACATCCCCAGTGGGGGGTGTGCAGGAAGCAGCTGATTGATGTTTCTCTCTCATTGATGTTTCTAACTCTCTATCCCTCTCCCTTCCTCTCTGTAAAAAATCAATAAAATATATTTAAACAAACAAACAACAAAAAAACACAGATCCCTGCTCACTGCCTCCCCCTACCTTGGGAGAGTGAAAAGGAAGGAAAACCAAGAGAAGAAATAGAGTGACATAGAAAAAAACCCAAACCAAACCAAATAAGCAACAAACATAAATCACAGCCTTCCAACACATTTTGGAGCTTTTCCTCAAAGTCTTCACCCTCTTCGGCTGTTCTTTCCTTGAACATACATGAGCAGGACTTCTGAGACAGGCAGTCCCAAAGAAAACAAAAAAGGAACACCTAATGAATAAACACTTGATGTGATTAACATTCACAACCTGGAGGACTGCCGCCAGGCAGCGCAAGCTGTATTTCACACAGCGAGGACAGCGAGGACAGCGAGCTCCTCTTTCATTCAGCAGCCATCATTTCTGGAAAAAGACGGATCCTCCCTGAGGTGCAGAGGAGAGCAGCAGTTTCCAGGTTTTGAGGTCCCAGTTGCAATTTTTTCAATTTTATGAGGATGTCTGAAAATAACTTAGGGTACCTTAAAAAATCCCAACTTATTTGTGATCGTTTAAAATGCATATGAGCTAACAATAGAGGAAAAATATCTAGGTTTTATGTAATGTCAACTCAGACCTGGATGACATCAACTTAAATCTTAAAAAAAGAAAAGAAAAAAAGAAATGACACAAAGTATTCATCAGAAGCCCTTTTTGAGCCAAAATTTTTCTAGAATCTTTCTGTGAAAAGGACTAATAAGTTTAAATAATGGAAATACCACCGCAAATATTTGTTACATTCTTTCAAACCAAAGGAACCAAGTATTTTAAGGCTCTAAATTTCTATGTGAATTGCTGATACATGTTTGAAGAAAGGACTTATATGAAGGTTTCTCTCAAAGTATTTAAAAGAAAATAGGCATAGCTATCTAAAATAGGTCAAAGTATCTAGAACCAGGTTTCAAAATGTGTATCTAGAGGGCTCAGCTTTGAGGGAAGGTCCTTTTCTGGGTGATTTGTCAGCACTAGAACTATGCATGGTCAGCAGTCATTGGGCCTTCCGTTCCTGGGGCAACTCTTTCCTTCTAGTTCCCTTGAAACCAACTGTGGTAGAGAGGTTTACTCACCTCGTCAGCCCACCCCAAGCCACGGGAGTCAGCTGAAGGTAGCATTTTTTCATTCCTCAGACACTGAATTCTGTTGTCACTGATCTGGCCCCCTGTAACTAACTTACACCCATCACATGCTCTCTCACCCCAGGCTGCTGCGGTTTTGCATCATCTCAGACTCTTGCACTGCAGTGTACATGTAGCGATGAGAGCAGCTATGTATGGGAGATGCATGTCAGTACCAAAGATGAAGTAACTGCACGCTAAGGTGCTCAACCCTCTGGCCCTTTAAATACAGTTCCTCATGTTGTGACCCAACCATAAAATTATTTTGTTGCTACTTCATAACTGTAATGTTGCTACTGTTATGAATCATAATGTAAATATCTGATATGCAGGATGGTCTTAGGCGACCCCTGTGAAAGGGTCGTTCGACTGCCAAAGGGGTCGCGACCCACAGGTTGAGAACCGCTGGTTTAGAGACTTGAAAGAGGGTAATCCTGTGTCTCTCTATCAATTACAGCGAAAAGATGGTTCTCCTGCCTAGGCGGTTTTTAAGTTTAACTTTCTAGCTGAAGGCTATGGGGAAGGCTGTAGAGCTATTTTCTTGAAGCTGTGTTTGAATAACAAGTCCAACATTTTTCTCTTAGATTGTGTTTCATTAAGGTGGGTTTGATGTTGGAGTCAGCTTTCACAAGCCAGCAAATCAATTGGGCACTTCTCTTCCCAGATAGGCCAACTGTTGGGTATATTTGGGTAAGGAATGCCAAATGATATCAATCAGGGCCTTTTCCTTCCCCTAAGAGTGGGGGAGGGGATATTGGTGGTGATTAGAGCAGAGCAGCTGAAACCATTCTATGCCAGTGGTCGGCAAACTGCAGCTCTCGAGCCACATGTGGCTCTTTGGCCCCTTGGGTGTGGCCATGAAGTTTCAGTCGCACTGTACGTGCGCGCCCGCACGTGGTATTTTGTGGAAGAGCCACACAAGGGGCCGCAGTTTGCCGACCACTGTTCTATGCCAATACCTTGGTACCACTTTCTTATTTTCTCTCATCTTCACTTTGCTCAAGATTTCCTTTCCAGACTATTCCACCCTCTCACTCTCCAACTTCCTCCCATCTATCTTCACTGTAAATTCATCTGTCTCCTGAATCTCTTACCCCCAAAGTTCCCCAGTCCCTTGCCTTATCTCAAGTTGGAAGGCTTCTGAGTCCACAACTTTACCTGTAACTGCATCCCTCTTGTTCACCGTGTGTGAGAATATTTCCTATTCATGTGCCTTCTAACTCTAGAATATGTAATGCAGACTAAGTAATATAGAGCATGATGCTAAGTGATGTCAGTGCGGACGAGAGTCGACTCACGGAGAGAAAAAAATTAATACCACATAGGCATAAAGTTACATGGTTTGTTTTTATAGACCTTATATGTAATCTAGATTTTTCACTTATGAAATAAGATTGAATAAAGGAAATAATGTGAACATTGTAGGTGTCTTTAATAAATGAAGGCGATGAGAACTAAAGTGAGCATAGGTTCCTTTGTTGGCTTTGATAAACATAGTTTAGAAATAGTTTCGGAAGGGATCATGTTTCTAGATATCACCTGGGATTTCTCTTCCAATATTCTTGATCTCAGTGACTGAACCTACATTGCTAAATAGATATGGATGACTGTGAAAAAGCAATTAGCAAAAATACTCTATTAAGTGTGGTATACAGTGGGGCCTTGACTTACGAGTGTCCCAACTAACGAGCTTTTTGAGATACCAGCTGTCTCTTGGCCAATTTTTTGCATTGAGCTGATAGAGTAATTTGAGTTAACGAGCTCCTTAACGAACTCAGTCTCAGAAGGAATTAAGGCCCCACTGTATTTAGAAGCATTAAAATCCTAGCCCAGCAATTCTCAATCTGTGGTCCCTGACCTGCAGCATCAGTCTCATGTGGGACCTTGTTATAAATGCAAATTATGAGGCTGTCCCTCAGATCTACGGAATCAGAAACTCAGAGGGAGGGACCCTGTAACCTGAGTTCTCACAAGCACTCCAGGACTCTGATGCCTGCTGGCATTTAGAGAACCACTGTTCTAAGTCTTGGCCATGGAGCTGCCTGCCAATCTGATGCCATCTTTTTATCTGAAAAGAAAATCTGGGATTTTGATTAATAATATCTGTATGAGTATTGATGAGTAAGCTGCATGAGTATTTACTAGTTATGTGAGGAAGGGAAGCCAGTAAATTTTTTATTTGTACAAATGTTTTCTCATTTGTTAAGCAGGGATAATAGTGCCTAATTCAAAAGATAGTTTGTGTGAAAACACATAAAATTGGTATTATTATACATGCTAGAGGCCCAGTGCATAAAATCTGTGAATGGGTAGGGTCCCTAGGCTTCGCTGGTGATCAGGGCCAATCTGGGGGCCACTGGCAGGGCAATCGGGGGGCTCCCACTGGCACCCACCTTGAATGGCCTGATGCCACCTGCTCACTGGCCCCGCCCCCCCCCACCAGTCGCCTCCTTCTGTGGGGTGACTGGTGGGGTCATCGGGGGCCCCCTGATGGCACCCAACTTGGCTGGCCTGGCACTGCCTGCTTGCTGGCCCCGCCCCCTACCACCCCTGGTCGGGGCCTGTGGGCTGGGGGCAGCTCCTGCATTGAGCATCTTCCCCCTGGTGGTCAGTGCGTGTCATAGCAAATGGTCGCTCCTCCATTTGGTCGATTTGCATATTAGCCTTTTATTATATAGGATAATATTAATAATAGTATTGACAAAAGGATGCTGGGTTAGGATGTTAGGAGAGGGCATCATTTAATATATTATCCATGAGTATCCAATCAAAGAGACCAGGCAAGAAATTTCCTTTAAAAGTGTAATACCTAGAAAAAAATTCATTTTTTTCCCTTAAAAATAAGTGTCCTTATTTTTGTTTCTGCTAATCTATATATATAAAAGCCTAAGCAACTGGAATGACTGGAGCCAACTTCCCACAGTCCCTCCCCCCAGCTTGCAGGCCCTGATGGCCTGATTGAGGCCAGAACCTGGGCTGGGATGGGGAACCAGGGGTGGATGGCAGTGGATGCAGCCTCTTTCCCAGGGGGGCTAAGGCTGGCTCCCTCCTTGGGGCCAGCGGCCAACCTCCCATCCCCTGTCCCTCCCCCCTGGCCAGTAGGCCCGGTTGGCCCACTGCCTGCCTGCCACGGTGGCGGCGTGGCGGCGAGGGAAGGAGGAGGGGAAGGAGGAAAACCGCACAGTGGCAGGGCGCCAATGATGGCAGTGGTGGTGTCCAGCATCCGTTCCTTCCGCGCCCGGCCTGGCAACTGTTGCCTCCTCTCTAGCCCGGCCCTGATCTGCCTGGCCCTGATCGGCCCTGGTTGCCAGCCAGGCCTAGGGACCCCACCCATGCACTAATTTCGACCACTGGGCCTCTAGTGGGAATTACAGTGTTTCATGTGTTCATTTTTACTTTGGCTGCTAGGATACTCAGGGCCAAATTTGATACTCAGTTACAGCAATTATGTAAGACTTCTTGTGTAACATATTTCTTCCTCTTTTCCCTGGTTCTTGTCATTTTTTTTAAAAAAATTACCTTATATGAGTCTCTAATTATAAACTTCCTCACACTTTTTTTTTTTTGGTCTGGGTAAAAAGTAAATGAGGGAAAGAAGACAAAAGCTAAGAGTATCATTGGATTTAGCCAAAGAGCTTTGCTTCAGACTTCTGGGAACACCAGGAAAGGTTCCATACTGAAGGCAGGACTCTGTGTTCCTGTAGTCATGAGCTTTCTCAGCTCAGCCTCTTCTTTGCATAATGAAAACTGCTTCTCTAGTATCACATAGTGAAGCAAGCACTAGACAGTATTCAGGAAAACCAGTCACAAGCTTAGGTCACCTTGGACATGTCACATGTTCACTTCCCTCATCTCTTAAATGGGTTATGATAACTAAACAAGAAAATGTATGTAAATGTGCTTGGTAAATAACGAAACACAATACAAGTTGAAGTAGTTATATATAAAATTTGGTCACATAGATACTATTTGTTAAATGTATGAATGAACAATGAATGAATGGATTCTCAGTCTACCTTCTCTTTCTCTCTTACTAGTGTTTTTTTTTACCTGAGTATATTGGCTTCCAGAAAAAAGTTTAGGGCAATTGCCGGGGTCCAACCCCAGCAGGTCCAGGGGTTCCCAAAGGCGTAGACGGAGTCGGTGAAGAAGGAAGGACACGGAGACAGTGTTCAGTTGATCAGCAGCCTAGCCAGGGTCTCCAGCCAGGATCGCCAGCCAAGTTCTGGTCTGGATCTCCAGAGAGGTTCTGCTTTGGATCTCCAGCCAGGTTCTGTGTCCATGTTCTCTTGCTAGGTTCTCCAGGTTCTCCAGCCAGGTTCTGTAGCCATGTTCCCTCGCTATGTTCTCTAGCCAGGTTCTGTCTCTAGGTTCTTCAACCAGGTTCTGTTGCTAGTTTCTGTCCAGGATCTTTTGCCATGTTCTCTCCAGCGAAGTTCTTCTGTCTCTAGGTTCTGTGTAGGTTCTGTGTCTAGGTTCTGTGTCCCTAGGTTCTGTCTTCTAAGTTCTGTGTTCTTTCTGTCTTGTTACATCTGTATTTATACCAGTTGATTCAATCCTATCAATCTCTATTACAAAGGTTAGGGCGTTTCTTATCTCCATTCCAGGGAGTAAAGATTATGTAGCTTAAGCATGATTGTTCATAGTTAAAGTGATTAATTACCCGCCTGGCACTTAGTTGAGGGGTTTTATTCCCTCCCTAACTTCAGGGGAAAATCCCTACCTGGGGAAGCAACCTTTCTCAGAGAGGAGACCTTGGTTAAAACACATAGTGCCAAGAAGGTGAGCAAACATATTAAGAACAGTATGCCATATATGCCAGGTCCCTTGAAACAGCAAGGATGGACCGGCTCCCGGCAGGCAATGTTTGAATTAACCTAATTATTGCTGTCATTAAGAACATGGTATTAATTTCATGTAGATATCAACTCACATGGAAATACTTTCAAATACTTTACACACATGTAATTGTTATTACATGTATTATTATTGAGTCACTTGATGTCATTGAATGCCTCATACTTGTTTTTGTTTTCTTCAGCTTCCATTGGGGATATGAAATTGTTCCAGTTTTATGAGAACATTGCATTGGCTTAAATTTTGTCAGTTATTTTGTGATTCAGGCATTTTAGTAATGATATCCTAGGATGCATCCTGATAGTTTTACCAGAGTGCCATCCTTCATCCAGCAGAACATGTCCCCAGGAGAAATGTTTATATATGAGAAAATAGGGTAGGATAGGGGAGAGAAACTATATTGTAGCAGAGAAACTAATAACACATATATTTATTTGCATTTTGCAGTCAATCATGTCATATAATTAAGCAGTTTGGAAACCATATCAAATGAAGTTGAATTTGAAATGGAATAATCTGATACTAATAACAAAGTGGCAACAATGACAGTAATAATTATTTTTTACTATTACTAGGCATTGTTTTAAGGGTTTTCTGTGTATTGACTCATTTAAGCCACAATATAACTTTTTACAGGGAGATATCACAGTTATCTCTATGTTACAAAGGAAGACCTGAGGCTTCAGAATTTACAATAATCTGCTCAAGCCTCATAGAAGTAGGTTGTTCAGCTGAAATATGAACCCAGAGTGTCTGCCTTCAAAACCCATGTTCATAACCATTGGCTACCCTAAAGGTTATTGTACACTATTTTAACACTATCTATATACATATATAAAGAGCCAGGGGCTGTCACATCCGAAACAACCAAACAGACAACTGAACAGGCTGAGTGGAGCAGCAAGGCTGGCAGGAGGGTTAGTGAGAAACAACCAAACAACAGAGCAGCAGGCTGCATGAGGTGACTAGGCCATCAGGGGGGTTAGTGGGGGATGACCAAATGACTGAACAGCAGGCTGCGTGGGGCGATCAGGCCGGCAGGAGAGGCAGTGAGAGGCGACCAGGCCGGCAAGGAGGGCAATTGGGGGCAACTAGACCGGTGGTGGGGCCAGTGAGGAGCGACCAGGCCGGCAAGGGGTGGCAATTGGGAGCAACCAGGCCCACAGGGGGGGCAGAAAGGGGCAACCATGCTGGCAGGGGGCAGTTAGGAGTGACTAGGCAGTTAGGGGCAATCAGGTTGGCAGGCAGAGGCGGTTAGGGGCAATCAGGCAGGAGGCAGGTGAGCAGTTAGGAGCCAGTGGTCCTGGATTGTGGGAGGAATGTCCAACTGCCGGTTTAGGCCCGATCCCCAGGACACCCCCTGAGGGGTCCCGGATTAGAGAGGGTGCAGGCTGGGCTGAAGGGATTCCCCTCCCCCATGCTCAAATTTCATGTACCGGGCCTCTAGTTTTTTAGACATATATCAGTAAACTAAACCAACCCCTCCTCCCACAAAACCAAAAATAAAACAGCTACAAAAACCAAAAGCCTAAAAATGAAAACAAATTCTCCCAAATCTACTAGCAAATGTTATTATCATTGACCGATTTATTAATAATGTATGGCATATTCATAATATATCTAAAAAGCCCTGCTATGCCATTTAACAGACTTTGGCAGGAAAATTCCTCTTGTGGCATTAATTCCATGAAACCATAAAAAGAATCTTTGGTAAATGCCAGCAAATGAGGTGGTAATAACTTGGACTACTTTACTCAGCAGGGTGAAGCTCAGCATGGGGGAAAAGGCCTGCTTTCCAATCGCTTAATTTTTCAATAGAAAATGATATGAGGGTTAGGTGTGCTTCACGAATCATTTAAGTTGAGGATGTATTAACATGCAAAATTAGATGTTTCAATTTTACGAAAACAATCCATTTTCAGAATTGAGCATCCAGACTCCACAGTGTGACTGCCAGTGTTTCCTTAGCTGCTGGATGGGAGAGCCATTGCGCTGCTTCCCACACACCTGTGTTTACATTGAGGCCTTGGCAGCACATGACCCCCCACAGCCATCCTTCACTCACAGCTTTTGGTCTGCTTTCAGCCATGGCAGGCCACACTGTCCCTGCACTCTCACTAGCTAGCACTGTTAGAATGTTGACTTAGGAGTCCTCAGCTTGGAATTTAATATAAATCAGTTTGTTGAATCTCACTCATTTTAGAATGTTACATAGACATTTTCTTAAGTCCTACGCTGGAATCGGGTCTTATAAATACTGTTGAACTTTAAAAAGGCTGCAGGGGTGGGGGAGGGAGTTGTTTTCCTGTAACTTCGCTTTTATATGGATTTAAGATATTCCTCCTGCCCCTAAGGTGCCACTTGGGAAATAGGGATCATGAACTTAAAACACTTTATTTAGTAAAGTAGGCAGCAAGAGGAGAGGGGCATACTGTGTTTCTGAGGCTTCCTCGGGTATATTATATTAAAGCAAAAGAAATCTATAGTAGCATACCTTTTCAGGGACAGTTAAATGTTGTGGATGCTATCTTTTAAATGTAAAATTGATCCATAATCAATAGTTTCATCAAAATAGATGCCATTAAGAGATCAACCGAAGGACTTGTATGCATGCATATAAGCATAAGCAATGGATACAAGACACTGGGGGGTAGGGGAGGCTGGGGGAAGATCAAGGGGGGAAAAAAAGGAGACATATGTAATACTCTTTGTAATACTTTAAGCAATAAAACAAAATTTTTTAAAAAAAGCAAATCACACACACACACAAAAGATGCCATTGAGGTTAGAACCTGATGAATGAATGAATAGGAGAGTGCATTGACCTCTGGGTTTCTTGGGAAATAATGGGTACTCTAGCTATATTAAAGTGTGAGTGTGACTGAAGTGATTAATTGGTACTCAATTCATTGATTCATAAAACTCTCTCTCTCTCTCTCTCTCTCTCTCTCTCTCTCTCTCATACCCACAATGCTTTGTGACAGATACTTGGCAAAAGAAGATAATCGGCTCCTGCCTGCAGAGATTAAAATTGATTAGGGGTTAGAGTCAAGCAAATAGACCATTATAATCTATAATAATAAAAGCATAATATGCTAATTAAACTGGACAGCTAAACAACCTCTGGACAACCTTCGGGATGAAGCCAGGGCTGTGAGGAGCTATGAGGGGCTGCGAGGGCCAGACAAGGGTATAAGGGGCTGTGAGGGCTGGCCGAGGCCGCCAGGGCTGCTAGGGCTGAGCCCCTTGCACAAATTTCGTGCATCGAGCCTCTAGTATGATATAAATACAAAAGGTAAGTTAAGAGTGCCCTGGGAATCCACAGGAGGGACCCCTAACCCAGGAGCTGTGGGTCCAGGAAAACCAGCACAGAGGGGGAGATAGTCAAGCCGAGACCTAACAGGTACCAGCCAGGTAAGGACAGAGTTAAGATTATCCTAGGCACAAAGCAGAGCATGTGTGAATTTCCCAAACCCAAATCACAGTTCTACAAAACAAATAGAGTAAAATGAATCTGAGAACCAGTATCATTAATGCTTCTAAAAGTGGTTCTGACGTTTAAAACAGCAGTTCTCAACCTGTGGTTCGTGATCCCTTTGGGGGTCGAACGGCCCTTTCACAGGGGTCGCCTAAGACCATTGGAAAACACATATATCCTATCTAATAATAGACAAACATGGTAACTGACCGTACCTTCACTACGCCTCCCATTGGCTAATCAGCACGATATGCAAATAACTGCCAACAAAGATGGTGCATAATTTGCATACTGCAGGCTGGGCAGGACAGTGCGATCCACCAGTGCTGCCATCCAGGGCAGCCCCAGAAGACCCAGAAGCCAGCCTGCCTTGCCACTGGGGACGCGATTGGGTCCCCGGTGGCAAGGCAGGGCGTGACCCAGAAGACCCAGAAGCCACCTGATACGGTAGTAACACTATCAGTAAGCACTCTGAAAGTCAGTGGCATAAATGCACCAATTAAAGGACAGATTATGAGGGTGAGTCAAAAACAAAACCCACTTTAAATATAAAAACACATAGGTTAAAAGTAAATGAATTAAGCTTCAGCCTGTTTTGCTCAGTGCATAGAGCATTATCCCGTGGACTGAAGGGTCCCTGGTTCGATTCCAGTCAAGGGCATGTGTCTCAGTTGCTGGCTTGATCCCCAGTCCCTATCAGAGCATGTGCAGGAGGCAACCAATCAATGTGTCTCTCCCTTTCCCTTCACTCTCTCTAAAATTCAATGGAAAAATATCCTTGGGTGAAGATTAACACAAACAAAGTAAATGGATTAAGTAACGTTAAAGAGATTAAAAGAAAAATATATTCCAAATTTTGTTAGTTGTATAATGGTTATTTTTAAATTATTAACACCTAAGAAATTGGGTAAAGGGTACATATAATATGCTGTAGCATTTTATAGTTTTTTTTACATGTATGAGATTATTTCAGATTAAAATATTAAAAAATTAGAAATTAATAAAATATTAATTGAAATGTGTATGCATTACATGAAAAATCTCCTAATTGCTCCTAGCATAATTTATTAAATTGTGATAAAATTTTCAAGGGTTCAATTAAAAAATATCTTAATTCTAAATGATATAATAGAAAATATATAATAGTGCAGTTATAAGCACTTATCTGAAAATAAAAATTTAAAGAAGTGAATTTAAAGAAGGGATTAGCCAAAGAAAATATATGCACAATCCATGGACACAGACAACAGTATGGTGATGGCCAGAGGGAAGTGGGGGGCAAAAGCAGGGTAGAGGGGGCAAAAGGGGGGGGAGTAGGGACATCCTATATAATAATAATAAAAGGCTAATATGCACATTGACTGAATGGCAGAATGACCAGTTGCTATGATGTGCATTGGCCACCAGGGGGCAGATGGTCAATGCAGGAGCTGCCCCCTGGTGGTCAGTGCACTTCCATATGGGGAGTGCCACTCAGCCAGAAGCTAGCTAATGGCTGGCCAGCGCAGTGGTGGTGGCAGGAGCCTCTCCCACCTCCGTGGCAGGACTAAGAATTATTTCAAATTAAATAATCTCCATGGCAGCAACTAATGGTTTAGACCCGATCCCTTGGGGGCCTAAGTCTTTAGTCGGACATCCTCCGAGGGCTCCCTGGCTGCCAGAAGGATGTCTGACTGCAAGCTTAGGCCTGATCCCCCGGGGAGTGGGCCTAAGTCGACAGGTGGACATCCCCCAAGGGGTCCTGAACTGTGAATGGGTGCAGGCTGGGCTGAGAGACACCCTTCCCCCCGAGTGCACAAATTTTTTTGCACCAGGCCTCTAGTAATTACATATTGTTTTTGTGATAATCACTATGCTTTAATTATGTTCAATTTGTAACAATGAAATTGGGGGTCATCACAACATGAGGAACTGTATTAAAGGGTCACAGCATTAGGAAGGTTGAGAACCACTGGTTTAAAATATTATAGTTTTTGATATGGTTAAATGGCCCAGTGCTTAAAAAATATTCAATGTGTAACTTTTTTAGAGAGGTGGACCATCCCTCATGGACTATCTGTTCTATTTAGAGAGTCTGTGCCCTTTTTGAGTAAAACAAAAAGAGCACAACCTGTTTAAAAATAATTGAAATTTAATTTTAGTCAACAAACTACCAAAAGAGGTTGATTATAAACTACATTGAAACTAAAGATCTTTATGCCAGTTAAAAATTTCTACAATTAAATATTTTATTATCAATAATACTTTTTAGTATTTAAAATCTACTTTAACCATTTGAAATTATGATTTTATAATTGAAATTAAAGTAAGTTAATGAATAAACTTAATTATAAGTAAATTTAATTTAATGAATTGATTTAATGAATGATTTTAAATTTAAATTAAATTAACGAATAAGTTCTGGACTCTAAGGCACACATAATAATTATAGTTAGTAAGACTATATTTTATACTGCAATGTTGCTATGAGAGTGAATCTTAAATGTTCTCATCACCAAAAAGAAATGAAAATTACATGAGTGCCTGTGTTAGTTAATGCTATCGTGGAAATCATTTTACAATATATAATTGTATCAAATTGACATGTTATACATCTTAAACTTGTCCAATGTTATACTCAATTATATTTCAATAAACCTGGAGAAAAATAAATTTAATTAAGTTATATTTGTGTCTCAGGTTTTTTTAATTTTGTATTATTGTTTTTTCATTAAATAAAGTAAGATGCTAAGTAATAAGGACATAAACATTATGTGTTTATTTGAACAATAATGTTTGGGTACATGTCTTATCTGATAAATGTAATTTTATATGTATTCTTATTGAATATGAATTTTTTTCAAAAAGCTGAAAAGTTAGGTTACTTACATGACAAATAATACTCATAATTTTAAAAATGGAAATAAGAAAATGAATGTATAAGGTAAGGCAAAAGTAGGTTTACAGTTGTGATTATGCAAAAGTTTATTCTTGTATTGTTATTTATTGTATTATTTTCCATACAAATCACTGTAAAACTACTTTTGCCAATCCTGTAATTAGAACTTAGCTTTTCTACATGGAAATTGCTTGTGTGGAAGAATTAATTTAAAGTCAGTAAATTTGAACACCAAAAGGTTAGTAACATCTATATATATATACAAGCCTAAGCGACCTTTACAATGGGTCGACTGAATGACCAGTTGGCAGGTTGCTATGACATGCACTGACCACCAGGGAGCAGACGCTCAATGCAGGAGCTGCCCCCTGGTGGTCAGTGCGCTCCCACAGCCAACCTCCTGTGGTTCCTCCCCCAGGCTGGTGGGACCTGATTGGCCCCAATCGGCTCCAGTCACCGGCCAGGCTGAGGGATCCCACCCGTGCACAAATTCGTGCACTGGGCCTCTAGTATCAAATAATTGTCTTCTTCTTTTATTAAAAATCATTTAAAACAAATTTAATTTTCCTTCTTTGACATAGTGGGGTGGGATAGAGATTACATACATATATTTGAATTTGACTTTAAAATAATTTTCTGCATCTCACCATCTCTATATTATGACAACTGTTTAAAAATGATTTTAGAAAGAAACACAAGATTGGCAGAAGATGGCAGCCAGCAGTACAGCAGTGAGGGAGAGAGTATGAGTGAGTGAGGGAGCGAAAGGGGAGTGTGTGAATGTGTATGGTGTGTGTGTGTGTGTGTGTGTGTGTGTGTGTGTGTGTGTGAAAGTTAGATCCTGCAGGACATTTGGAGGCTGGCGACTGGGCTCTCCTAGATGGAGAGCTGCTGTGACTAGGAGTCCAGCCTTTCTACCACCTAGACTGGCCTCAGGTGCCATTCCAGACCCTACAGGCATTCGGCCAAAGACCTGCTACCTCAGCTGCAGACCCACAGACACCAGGACTCTAGCCTCCCCAGAGCAGGCTCCTGTGGGTCCCAGAGTGCACCACCAATCCTGCATCTTTCCTGGGCATCCCTCTTGTGAGTCTCGAACTGTGCCTCCCACCCACCAAGCCCCCTTGCCCCACACGTCCTGAAGGTGAACTTCTGACTCCTGAATTCCCTGCCTGCCAAGCCCCTGGCATGGGCCCCCTCTGGTGAGACAATCAAAAGACATCAAATGGCTGAATGGATGAGAAAACAAGACCCATACCTATGCTGTCTACAAGAGACCCACCTCAGAACAAGGGACTCACACAGACTGAAAGTGAAGGGATGGAAAAATATCTTTTAGGCAAATGGAAATGAAAAAAAAAGCTGGGTAGCAATATTTATATTTGACAAAATAGACCTCAAAGTAAAGGTCATAACAAGAGATAAGGAGGGCCATTTCATGATACTAAAGGGATCGATACAACAAGAAGATATAAACCTGGTAAATATATATGCATGCAATGCAGGAGCACCTAAATACATCAAAAAACTTCTAGAAGATATCAAAGGAGAGACTGACAGCAATCAAGTAGGGGACTTTAATACCCCATTGACATTACTGGATAAATCCTCTGGATAAATCCTCTAGCAAAGAAACAGCAATCCTAAATGACTCAGTAGATCAGATGGACTAGTTGACATCTTCAGAACATTCCACCCCCAAGCCACAGAATATACATATTTCTCAAGTGCACATGGGACATTTGCAAAAATAGACCACATATCAGGACATAGGCAGAGTCTTTCCAAATTCAAGAAGATTGTAATCATATCAAGCATCTTCTCAGACCACAATGGCATAATATTAGAAATCAACTACAATAAAATAATCAAAAAATTCAAACACATTGGAGGCTAAGTAGTATGCTATTAAACAATGAATGGGTTACCAAAGAGATCAAAGAAGAAATTAAAAACATCCTGGAAACAAATGACAATGAAAAAACAACAATCCAAAGTATATGGGGCATAGTGAAAGTGGTTCTGAGAGGGTAGCACTACTGGTCTACCTTAAAAAAACAAGAAAAACTTGTAATAAATTATCTAATTCTACAACTTAAATAATTAGAAAGAGAGTAGCAAGAAAAGCCCAGTGAGCAGAAAGAAGGAAATAATAAAGATCAGAGCAGAAATTAATGATATAGAGACAAAAAAAAATAAAATAAAAGATCAATAACACCAAGAGCTGGTTCTTTGAAAGAATAAACAAGATTGATGAACCTCTAGCCAGGCTCACCAAGAAGCAAAGAGAGAGGACCCAAATAAACAAAATCAGAAATTAAAGAGGCAAAATAACAATAGACCCCAAAGAAATACAAAGGACTGTAAAAAAAAAAAATACTATGAACAACTCTATTCCAACTAACTGGTCAACCTAGAAGAAATGGATATATTTCTAGAAAAATACGAACTTCCAAAACTCAATCAGGAAGAATAAAAAAATCTGAATAGGCCAATAACTATGAAGGAAATTGAAGCAAAAAACTTCCAGCAAACAAAAGCCCTGGGCCAGACAACTTCAAAGGGGATTTTTCCAAACATTCAAAGAAGAACTAAAATATATCCTCCTTAGACTATTCCAAAAAATTCAACAGAAAGGAACACTTCCAAGCTCTTTTGAGAAAGCCAGCATTACCCTAATCCCCAAACCAGATAAAGACACTACAAAGAAAGAGAATTACAGGCCGATATCTCTGATGAACATAGATGCTAACATCCTCAACAAAATCCTAGCAAATTGGATCCAGCATTACGTTAGAAAGATCATACACCATGACCAAGTAGGATTTATTCCAGGGATGCAAGGATGGTACAATATCCGCAAATCAATACATGTGACAGATCACATAAACAAACTGAAAGATAAAAATCACATAGTCATATCAATTGATGCAGAAAAAGCACTTGACAAAATCCAACATCCTTTCTGCATAAAAACCCTCAGCAAAGTGGGAATAGAGGGGTCATACCTCAACATAATAAAAGCCTTATATGACAACCTACAGCCAACATCATACTCGATGGGCAAAAACTAAAACCATTTCTCCTAAGAACAGGAACAAGACAAGGCTACCGAATCTCACCACTCCTGTTTGACATAGTACTGGAAGTGCTAGCCACAGCCATTAGACAAGAAGAAGAAATAAAGGCATACAAATTGGAAAAGAAGAAGTAAAACTGTCATTATTTACAGATGACACAATACTGTACATAGAAAACCCTAAAGACTCCATCAAAAATTATTAGATTAATAAATGAATTTGGCAAAGTAGCAGCATACAAAATTAACGCCAGGAAATCTATGGCATTTCTATACACCAATAGTGAACTTACAGAAAGAGATATTACAAAAATAATCCCATTGACCATTGCACACACAAAAAAATTAAGATACCTAGGAATAAACTTAACTAAGGAGGTAAAAGACCTATATTCTAAAAACTACAGGACATTGAAAAAAGAAATAGAGGAAGACATAAACAGATGGAAGAACATACTGTGTTCATGGATTAGTAGAATCAACATCATTAGAATGTCCATACTACCCAAAGCAATTTATAGAATCAATGCAATTCCCATTAAAATACCAACGGCATATTTCACAGACCTAGAAAAAACTTTCTAAAAATACATCTGGAATAAAAAAAAAGATCCCTAATAGCCACAGCAATCCTGAGAAAGAAGAACAAAGTAGGAGGGATCTCAATACTAGATGTCAAGCTATATTACAAGGCCACTGCCCTCAAAACTGCCTGGTACTGGCACAAGAACAGACATATAGGCCAAAGGAACAGAACAGATAACCCAGAAATTGATCCAAGCCAGTGTGCTCAATTAATATTTGACAAAGGAGGCAAGAGCATAAAATGGAGTCAATACAGTCTCTTCAATAACTTGTGTTGGGAAAATTGGACAGATACATGCAGAAAAATGAAACTAGACCACCAACTTACACCATACACAAAAATAAACTCAAAATGGATGAAGGACTTAAACGTTAAGGTGGTAAGCCATAAAAAACTCAGAGGAAGCCACAGGCAGCAATATCTCAGACATATGTCATAGCAATATCTTAACTGATACAGCTCCTAGGGCAATGGAAATTAAGGAGAAAATAAGCAAATGGGACTACATCAAAATAAAAAGCTTCTGCACAGTAAAACAAAACAAAACACACACAAAAAAACCCCAAAACAAAAAACAAACAAACAAACAAAAAAAACCCAAGAAAACCCACTGAAAGGGAGAACATATATGCCAATGTTATCTCCGACAAGGGTTTAATCTCCAAAATTTACAGGGAACTCATACAACTTACTGAAAGGAAGATAAACAATCCAATCAAAAAATGGGCAAAGGACCTAAATAGATACCATTCAAAAGAGGTCATACAGAAGGCCAAGAGACATATGAAAACATGCTCCAAGTCACTAATCATCTGAGAGATGCAAGTCAAAACCACAATGAGGTACCATCTCATACCTGTCAGAATGGCTATCATCAACAAATCAACAAACAAGTGCTGGCGAGGATGTAGAGAAAAAGGGACCCTCATTCACTGCTGGTGGGAATGCAGACTGGTGCAGCCACTGTGGAGAACAGTATGGAGTTTCCTCAAAAAACTAAAAATGGAACTCCCATTTGACCCAGTAATCTCACTTCTAGGAATATATCCCAAGAAACTAGAAATACCAATCAGAAAGGATATATGCACCCCTATGTTCATAGCAGCACAATTTACAATAGCTAAGATTTGGAAACAGTCTAAGTGCCCATCAGCAGAAGAGTGGATGAGAAAATTGTAGTACATCTACACAATGGAATACTATGCTGCTGTAAAAAAGAAGGAATTCTTACCATTTGCAGCAGCATGGATGGAACTGGAGAGCATTATGCTAAGAGAAACAAGCCCGTTGGAGAAAGATAAATATCACGTGATCTCACTCATTTGTGGAATATAATGAACAACATAACCTGAGGAACCAAAATAGAACCAGAGTCAAAGAAGCATCGAACAGACTGTCCAACCTATGAGGGAAGGTGAGGGGTCAACCAAAGGACTTGTATGCATGCATATGAACAAAACCAATGGATACAGATGGGTGTGTGGTGAGGGTACATGCTGGGGTGTGGAAATGGCTGGGGAGAGGTCAATGGGGGAAATAAATAATATTGTAATAACTATGTATGGGTGGTTAGGGGGTACTTGAAATATCAGTGGGACCACTCTGTAGGGTATATGATTATCTAACCACTATGTTGTGCAACTGAAGCTAATACAGAATAATATTTGAAAAAATGATTTTATATCATATTATAGTCTGTAGGAGATAGGTCAGTTTTGAAATATATTGTAGGATGCAAAGAAGAATCAAACTGAGTTGTGTAAGTCAATAGATGTTGAGTTTAGCATTTAAAGCAACATGAAAATAATGAGAGTGTAAAGAATATATTTATACATTGGCCATTAATTTATTCATCAATTAATTCAGCAATATTATTTGTTGATGGAACTATTCTAAGTTTGGGGGATACAGGGATGAAAAAGATAGACATGGTCCCTGTTGTTCATAGGGCTTATATTCTAGTGAGGAAGACAGGTAATAAGTAAACCAATCAATTTGAAATGCAGTTTCTAGTTGTATTAGATACTATGAAAAACATGAAGTGGAATAAGGTGATTGGGTTGACTTGATGTAATGCAGGATATTTTTTGTGTGTGTGTTCAGAGGTATCCCATCAGAGGCTTAAAACTGAGATCGAGCCCTGCAAGGATGTTGGAGGGTCCCAGCAAAGGACCCTGGGGGTGTTGGTTAGCAAATGTAGGGAATAGTAAGAAGGCCTGCAAGGCTGGAGTGAGGGCCAGAGGAGGAGTGGAAGCTAAAAAGGTAAGCAGGTTCCTGTGTAGCCTGGAACTTGGAAGCCTTATGGACTTTTAGAAGCACTTAGCTTAGAACTAAAACATGGTTGTAGAGGTGAACACATTTGCCTTTTTTTTTTAAATTGCTATTTGGCTGTTGTGTGGAGGGCAGATTATAGTAGTAGACAGATGCAGGCAGAAAACAGTTAATAGATACTGCAATAGTCCACACAAGAAATTATAGAGGCTTGTTGTGGGGAGGTGATAGAGTATAACAGGATTAGAAATAATTTGTTTTAATAGAGTGGCATGATATACTGATGGATTTGATATGCATATGAAATGAAAGAGAAGAATCAAATGAAACTCCTAAATCATTTTTTGGCCTGAATAACTGGGTAAATTGTTCTTATCACCAAAAGAAATGAAAATTGCACTTTAGCAATTATTCAAAATAGTAAAGCAATAAAGAACAAAGCAGTAGAGAATACATGACGGAAAACACTATCAACCCTGGGCAGAAATTTGAAGAGCTAGCAAATAGCATATTGTTTTCAGTAACCTAACAATCTTAGCTAGTGTTTTTGAAGGACTTACTATACTGCGTTCCATTCTTTTACACAATTGCTTAACTGTGTCCACTCTTTTACTTAATTATCTTTATCATCACAAACTTGTGAAATAATTTTGTCTGCATTTCTTAGATGAGAAAAGCATTACTTTGATAATTTCAAAATGTGCACAATAGCCATTAAATGCTGAAGCTGAAATTTGGATAAATTATTTCTCTGAACACTAGCTGACAGTGAAAATAATGTCACTTCAACTTCTGTCTTTTAAATATATGTAGTAGTGTATATGTAAATTCCAAAGCAGGGACTTCAAAGAAAACTGAAGTGTGGTAGGCAAAATAAAGGGCCCCCAAGATGTTCTAATCCCTGGGACATGTGAATATGTTACCATGGAGTAAAGGGCAAATAAAGCTGTAGATGGAAGTGAGATTGCTAATCAGCTGGCATTAAAGGAATGAGATTATCCTAGATTATTCCAGTGGGCCCAATGTAAATCACAGGGTCTTTGAAAGTGGAAGAGGGAGGCAGCAGAAGTCTTGTATTTGCCTAGATCTGTATAATTGCCTATGTAGTATACCATTCTAGTAAACAGAACATACTTCTTGAATGCCAAGTCCCAAGTATGTTTGGGCACTTTCTATGGGTTGGCTTCTTTTTTTCCATATTTCTAGTTGCTGCTATTGGGTAGTGTTATTTCAATTATATTAAACAAGAGGCCCAGTGCACGAAATTCATACACAGGTAGGGTCCCTAGGCCTGGCTGGTGATCAGGGTCGATCGGGGCCTTCCGGCTGCTGGCCGGGGCCTTCCTTGGTTCCATGCCACTCTCTGGTTGTCAGCACATGTCACAGTGAGTGATTGAACTCCCAGTCTCCCAGTCAAACTCCCAAGGGGATACTTTGCATATTAGCTTTTTATTATATAGATGTCTAGAAAAATGTAAGGAACTTTTATCAACAAAGAACATGCAAAATAATTGAGTAATATCAACTTATTATTTACCATACTCTTTTAGCAATAATGGAAGGTGCACTCAACATTTTAAAAATCTTTATTAACAACTAGAGGTCCAGTGCACAAATTTGTGCACCAGTGGGGTCCCTCAGCTGGCCTGCGGGATTGGGCCGGAACACGGCTCCCTGACATCCCTGAGGGGTCCTGGATTGAGAGAGGGCACAGGCCAGGTCGAGGCACCCCACTGGTGCACGATCAGGGCAGGGAGGGACATGCGAGACTGGCCAGCCAGGGAGAGACCATGGGAGGACTCCAGGGCATGTCTAGCTTGTCTCACTCAGTCCTGATTGGCTGGACCCCAGCAGTAAGCTAAGCTACTGGTCTGAGCATCTTCTCCTGGTGGTCAGTGCACATCTTCTCCTGGTGGTCAGTTGACTGGTCGACTGTCTGCCCCCTGGTGGTCAGTACACGTCATAGTGAGTGGTTGAGCATATCATTAGCATATTACGCTTTGATTGGTTGAATGGCCGACCAGACGACCAGACATAGTATCTTAGGCTTTTATTATATAGGATGAACTTTGTGAACTATGATAATTTAGATCTAAAAAATAATATAAATTCTATTTTAGTTTTTCCTGACATTTCTCTTTTTGTTCTACTTAGTATCCCTATGTGAAACTTCAATGTAATCTACCCAACTCAGGGATTTCTGGGGAAAATCCTAAGGGTCTCTTCATCCTCTTAGTGTTTCTTACATTTGAGTGTGTGGCCATTTTTCTGGGTGGGGCAGATGAGAGGCCCTATCACCAGAGGGTTTTAGAATCCTTACTTCTCATTTGAACTCTTCTAAACTTTAGCTTGTTTGGCACTTGGTCTTTCTGTTTCAGCCTGCCAATATTGCCTCAAGAGCCTCCTGACTGGTTTACAAGTCACCACTCACTTTTGTTCTGCTTTATCAACCCTCATCCCATAGAGTACAAGATCCATAGGTGAATAAACCTCCTTTGTCTTGTTCACTATGAAATTCTAGTGTCCACAAGAATTGTTAGATAATAAAGATGTTACGTATTGATTAAAAGCTGAACCAAGTAGGTTATTATCCTATTCTTCTTCTAGAAATAGTATAATTTTTATATTTTGTGAATTCTAAATTTATATTCTTCATGTTTATCAAAACTTTTCTAAATGTTTTTTTTTTTGTTTAAATTAGCACTTGAAAAAAAATCAAATACATTTGTTTTGCTATCCCATAGTTTGAAATGCAGTGCATTAAATAGTCATCATATATGAAATTTAAACCATTATAACTATCCAGTAATGCTGCGACCTGCACGGCTAGGGTTCAGGATTTGAAGGAGGGGTCGATGCACAAATGAAAACACTAGACAAGAAATATGAATTATTAAGGGGTGGGGCCAGGTGGTATCTCTTTCGCGAAGAGCACACTGACCTCTGGCCTGTCTGCTTTTTATTTACTTGAATACACATTTGTCCTTTAGCAATTCATACAGGCATATCAAAGGTAAAGTTTGGTAAATGCTGGAAGCCGGTCCTTCCTTGCTGCTTGACACAGTCGCTGCAGGGAAGAAACATCT
Organism: Myotis nattereri; assembly: GCF_964212035.1. NCBI lineage: Eukaryota > Metazoa > Chordata > Mammalia > Chiroptera > Vespertilionidae > Myotis > Myotis nattereri. The sequence goes on along the minus strand of NC_138075.1, from coordinate 179,200,315 downwards.
GCACAGCATATATTTCAAGGGACCTGGCGTATATGGCATACTGTTCTTAATATGTTTGCTCCTCTTCTTAGCGCTATGTGTTTTAACCAAGGTCACTTCTCTGAGAAAGGTTGTTTCCCCAGGTGGGGATTTTTTCCCTGGAGATAGGGATTAACAGGACTAAGGAAGAGAATAAATCAGTGAAATCCCCTAGTGTTACAGAAATACCATGTACTACTTAAGAAGAACTTGAACTAAGACTGTTGGCAATAAATTTGGGACTTGTTGGGCCCACATCCCCAGGGGTCTGCCCACCAGGGAAAGCACCAAAGCCTATACCCTTGGAGACCCACCAACACAAGGCAATCCCAGGGAAGGCAAGCAGCAAGGCTGTGAGGACATAACCTTTACTGGGTAGGATAATCTCCTTCAGTCACCTCCTTGTATTTTATCAGTAGAGCAGTGACCTTGGAATAGCCCTTATAATGGAACACAGAGATTAACCTAGACAGGATTAAACTCAACGGAGCTAGATGAACAAACACCCTAACCTTTGGAATAGAATGGATAGGATTAAAATCAACTGGTATAAATACAGATGTAACAGGATAATAAACACAGAACTTGGCTGGAGATCCTGGCTAGAGAACCTGGCTAGGCTGCTGATCAACTGAACGCTGTCTCCCTGTCATTCTTTCTTCGCCGACTCTGTCCACACGTTTGGGAACCCCTGGACCTGCTGGGGTTGGACCCCAACAGGTAAACACTAAAAGGATTATCAAGTTAGGGAATTGCCTCAGCCACCACTACCTCAACAGATGAGGTGCTTAGCATCAGCCCTGCTAACACCCAAGGTCCATTGGCCTTCTGAGTTCCTTGGTGCACTCTCATGATAGTATCGGCAGTGAGTGGCTTCCTGCACAGTAACAGTAAAATGTTCTGTAGGAGGAATTACTGCCCTTTTAAAGATATAATTTCATCTATAACTTTTTATTTTCTGTAGTATTTCTATAAAGAGGTGTTTTTTTTTAAAGTTAATCAATCTTATTTATCTCTCTATTTTAGGAAAGGAAAATGTTTTAGTTTTAATAGTGTCTGCATAGCTTGTCAATCTCCTAGCAAAAAGTACAATTTAGTGTTTTACAATATTTGCCAAGAGTAAAAATATTCTGACATGAAATGCTCTGTTTAATATGTTTAACCTTGTCTACTATGAAAGCCATTAAGCTGTGAATAAAAATTATTTAACTATAATAAAATAATTGTATGCTTTTCATGAAGGACCACATGTTTTATGTATTTAATGAGCAAGACTTTTAAAAATTCTAAGGATAATTTCATGGTTTAAAAATAGAATAAGTATAGACTGGACACCAGGTTTTCTGTAAGTTTAATATGTTCACATAAAAATGGAAGTAGTAAATTGGACTTAGAATTCTGAATGCCATTTGATAAAAACACTCAAACACATAATAAACTTAGCTCAGGTTTTAAGAAAGAACTCATCTAGAAAATATGGTAGTAGGATAACACACGTAATATGGGGACAGATAGTGAGCATTCATAAACAGGATTTAAGAATGATCTAACCATTTTCTTTCTCTATTTGAGGAGCTGTTTTGTCATCTTTAGGGTAAACAGTATTACACAGCCCATATATGTGTATAATAACTTAGAGAACCTTTTTTTTTTTTTTAATATATTTTATTGATTTTTTACAGAGTGGAAGGGAGAGAGAGATAGAGAGTTAGAAACATCGATGGGAGAGAAACATCGATCAGCCGCCTTCTGCACATCTCCTACTGGGGATGTGCCTGCAACCCAGGTACATGCCCTTGACCGGAATCGAACCTGGGACCTTTCAGTCCGCAGGCTGACGCTCTACCCACTGAGCCAAACCGGTTTCGGCAATAACTTAGAGAACCTTTTACTTTTCTGTTCTTCTCACCACATTTTATAGGTTAATATATTTTACAGTCCAGTATCAAGAAAAATTAATGACAAATGTGTTTGTGAAAAGTAAATAAACATACAGTGGCTCATAATAAACTGGATGTTTGGCAGATCCAGGGAAAGTAGTTGTGACCAGTAGGAGGTCAAAGGCAGAGAGTTGTGTGTGTGTATGTTTTCATTTATCCTTATTATTGAAAGTATTAAGGATGTTCTCCCCTTCTTTTCCCCATTGACCTCCTTCTTCCTGGTCCTGCCCCTTCCACACTATTACCTGTGTCCAGGAAGCTTTTATGGAGGAGAAAGTGGAGGGACTTGAAAGTACACATGTGTAGCCCAGCCAGCATGTTTTAGTGGTTGAGCATTGACCTATAAACTAGGAGGTCATGGTTCTATTCCCGGGTCAGCACACAGGCCTGTGGTTGTGGGCTCAATCCCCAGTGTGGGGTGTGCACAAAGTAGCCAATCAATGATTCTCTCATCATTGATGTTTCTGTTTCTCTCCCTCTCTGAAATCAATATATATCCAAGATATCAATCTATATCTATATCTATATCTATATATATCCTATATAATAAGAGAGGGATATGCTAATTAGCCCAGACATGCTAATTAGTCATGATTGGTATGCAAATTTACCATCACTACAACACAATAAAAAGAGAGTGATATGCTAATTAGCCCTGATATACTAATTAGCCACGACCAGTATGCAAATTGACCATCATTTCAACACACAAGATGGCCGCCCCCATGTGGTCAAAGATGTCTGCCACAGATGGCTGTTGTGGGGGACCAGGCCTGCAGGGGAGGGCAGTGGTGGGTGACCAGGATGGCCTGGGAGGGCCGTTGGGGGCGATCTGACTGGCAGGGGAATAGTTAGGCATCAATCAGGCTGGCAGGGGAGTGGTTAGGGGGTGATCAGGCTGGCAGGCAGAAGTGGTTAGGGGCAATCAGGTAGGTAGGCAGGTGAGCGGTTGGGAGCCAGCAGTCCTGGATTGTAAGAGGGATGTCCCACAGGCATTGGGCCTAAACAGGCAGTCAGACATCTCTCAAGAGGTCCCAGACTGGAGAGGGTGCAGGCTGAGCTGAGGGACACCCCCCCCCCGAAGTGCATGAATTTCATGCACTGGGCTTCTAATATATATATTTAAAATGTATATGTAAAGGACCAGAAAAAAATATCGTTTTTGTATAGTATAAAACTACTTGCTGGTTTTATAAGGCTCTGACTCTAGTTGCCTGGTACCTGGCTGTAGTGATTAGGACAGGAGGATAGTAGCCTGGTGTGCAGAGCTCTGTGAGAGCATGATAAAGGAGATAGATGATTGGGAGAATGGCCTTTGAATCAATTGGAAAAGTAGGTGCATGTTCAGGAAAGTCCTTGTCTCTACCAATTGACTAGTCCAAAGAGGGGGCTACCTCTCCATGACTGGCCAGACCCCAGAGTCCTAACATCAGAATAAAGTTATGCTTAATACAATTTCTTGCAACCCTTTAGGTGGATATCTACACTAATAAAAGACAAACATGCAAATTGACCATACCTTTGCTAAAACTTCAGTCATGCCCACCAGCCAATCAGGGCGGCTATATGCAAATTAACCCAACCAAGATGGCAGTTAATTTGCATATACTGGCTGGGAGCGAAGACTGAAGACAACGTGGAAGCGAAGCGCTACAGAAGGGAGCAAAGCAGAGGTGGCAGAGACAGGAATAGAGCCAAGGCTGCAGAGGCGGGAAGTGGGAAGGGAAACCCAGCTGCAGCGGCTAGGAGCAGGAGGGGGAACCCAACCACAGCAGGTGGGAGCGGGAGGGGGAACCCAGCTGCAGCAGCTGGGAGCGGGATGGGGAACCCAGCCACAGTGGCTGGGAGCGGGAGCGAAGCCCGCCTCAGTGGGTTTCGCTTCCTTCTCTGCTTCACTCTAACCCTATTCTTGCAGGAATCTTCAAGGGCCTCTGGTAGTATATATAATTATCTTCTCTACTGCATGCATCATATGCTCCCATAGCTTTAAAACTTATATGCTTATGACTGTTCAATGTAAATCCAGCTCTGACATCTCTCTGAGCTCGAGGCTGGCATATATAACAACCTCTTCTACATCTCATACCTGGTTGCATTATATTCTTGAAGTTAACAGCTTACTTGATACCATTTTCATCCAAATATCCCCCTTTCCCATTATCCCCAGCTCCACTATCCTAGACCAAGTCATCATTAAAGTCCCTAATTATGCCTACTTTTTGCTCTCCTGCAATACAATTAAAAAAAAACAAACACATATTTTTGATCAGATGACTTCCTTACTTAAAACCTCTGCTTTACACATAAAATCCCTATATGTACAATCTAAACTCCTGACTTATCAGTCCCCGCATGCTCTGACAGTTGCCCAGCTTTCTAGCTGTAGCTCATAGCTCTCTCCCTGTGCTCTTTTGCTCACGATCCTCTGGCTATCCTAGTTTTCTTCCTATGCCTCACACCCCAAGTGCATTCCCATTGTACTAACCCGCTTTTCCATTTGCTTGGATTGCTCTGCTACATGTTCCACATTTGTGACTCCTATTCCTCCTTCTGTTTAGCTCAAGTGTCAATTGGGTTGAGCAGTCTTCCTTGTCCACTTGAGTTCACTAAGTCATCCTCTGATCCTTAACTCTATGTCAGTTTTATTTCCTTCACATTTTTTTTAAACCACACTTTAGAATTATCTTTAATATCCATGTACTTGTTATTGTCTTTCATGCCACTGAGATAAAACCCTCAAGAGGGCTGGGACCTAATTTGCCTGCTTCCCTCTTTCTCATTACTTTAATTTCACTCTTATATCATTATCAATATTTATAGAATAAATAAATATATTAATGTATGTGGCAGCTGCAGAAAATTTAAAGTGACCATTCATGGCAATTAAAAGTCGTAATTCCAGTATATCTGACTCCAAGTCCAGTACTTTCTTACATTATGTTTTAAGAAAATGATCATAGTTTATATGCTAAATTTTATTTCATTTTGTTAAAGCATATAAAGTAGGCTTGATTTTATGGATTAGGTGTTCCTCCACAATGCTAAAATTCAATATTAATTTATGTTTTATAATGAAGGTAGCAAGAGGAGAGAGAAGAAAACACTATTTAATTTGGCTGAAACTCTAATTTCCTTCCTGAAATTTATAATTATATGGCTTACTTTCCTAGCAAAAAAGGATCTGCAGCAAGAACAAATTGTACCTATATAGTTAAAATAACATTTTAGGAAATGATATAAAGAAATATTATAGACACATATGCTGTACCAATTCTTGGTCATTGTGACATTTTTAATGTGGGTAAAAATACTGAATTATAGTTAATTTACCTTCATTTAGAAGAATATTTTCATTTCCTACTCAAGTAACTATATAATTCATATCAATTTTTTCTTTTGTTAAAATTTCTCAAAGCAGTAAGGCAGTTTTGTTAATTAACAAGTGGCTTTAGTCTTTTTTTAAAAATTAATCTTCACCCAAGGATATTTTTCCATTGAATTTTTAGAGAGAGTGGAAGGGAGAGGGAGAGACAGAGAGAAACATTAATGAGAGAAAGACACATAAATTGATTACACACACCCTGACCAAAATCAGGGGAGCCTGCAACCAAGGGACATGCCTTTGACTGGAATTAAACCCGGGATCCTTCAGTCAGCACTCTCACATGAGGCTCTTTGGTCCCTTGAGTGTGGCTCTTCCGCAAAATACCATGTGCGGGTGCGCACATACAGTGCGATTGAAACTTCATGGCCCATGCGCAGAAGTCGGTATTTTGTGGAAGAGCCGGTATTTTGTGGAAGAGCCACACTCAAGGGGCCAAAGAGTTGCATGTGGCTCATGAGTCGTGGTTTGCTGAGCCACAGTTTGCTGACCACTGGGCTAGGGCTTGTTTTTTCTTTTGATGTAGATTTCCTTATTTGGCTTTGATAAATGAGATGCTTGAAATAAAATAGAAATGTGCTAATTTTAAAGTTAAGGAATAGAGTATCAAATAAGATAATGTCAATACTCTTTAGGTAACCTTTTATAAAAGTGATATATATTTTCTATAAAATTAAGAAATAAGTGATTCTGCCAACTGGGTTTGGTATTTTGATATACTTCTTTCCCTTCATTGTTTTCATGTGTGAATCTATATTTTATATACTACTTAAATTTTTTATTATACTATACTTTCCATTTGAAACTTGCTTTTTAACCTAATATAATCTATACTAATAAAAGGGTAATATGCTAATTAGACCAGGAGATCTTCCGGGAGACTGGACGTCCTTCCAGACAAAGCCATGGTGTCGGGGCCAAGGCAGAGGCAGTTAGGGGCGAACAGGCCACCAAGGGGGGGAAGTTAGGGGTGATTAGACTGGTAGGGGGGACAATTGGGGGCGATCAGGCCGACAGGCAGAGTGGTTAGGTACGATCAGGCAGGCAGGCAGGTGAGTGGTTAGGAGCCAGCAGTCCCAGATTATGAGAGGGATGACCTACTGCCAGTTTAGGCCCAATCCCACAGGGTCCCAGATTGGAGAGGGTGAAGGTCAGGCTAGGGGACAGCCCCCCTCCCCCTGTGCACAAATTTTGTGCACCAGGCCACTAGTCTATATATCAAAGGCTAAGTGACCATCCAATCATCCGGCTGGTAGCTTTGATGCACACTGACCACTAGGGGGAAGATGCTCAACGTAGGAACTGCTGAGCTGCCGTGACTTGGCAGTGGTGCTTCTTGGATGATGTACCCCAGAACCAGAGAGGAGGGACCCTGTTTCTGGGATGTGTCATCTGAGAACCACCCTCTCGCAATCCTAGACTCCTCGGGAGATGTCAGAGAGCCAGTTTTGGCCCAATCCCTGCAGGCCTGGCCAAGGGATCCACCTGCTGGAGGAACCCCACTCACTCCACAGACCCTTTCATGACCCTGTGCTGCCCCAGGTTCAGCCAGCTAGGGAGGGACCATAGGAGGTTGGCTCCAGGGCATGTCCAGCCCTTCTCGCCAAGTCCCACCCCACCAGCCATCTTCTAATTAATTTCATTTCAATGTGCACTAATCTGTGTATTGGGACACTAGTATTATATATAACTAGAGGCCCGGTGCATGAAATTTGTGCATGGGCGGGGGTCCCTCAGCCTGGCTGCATCCTCTCACAATCCGGGACCCCTCAGGGGATGTCCAATTGCCAGTTTGTTGTGATCCCACAGGAATCCCTGTGGGATCGGGCCTAAACTGGCAGTCAGACATATTTCTCACAATCCGGGACCACTGGATCCTAACTGCTTGTCTGCCTGCCTGCCTGATCACCCCTTAACTGCCTCTCCCTGCCTGCCTGATTGCCCCTAACCGCCTCTGCCTTGGCCCCCGCCTGCTGTGGCAGCCACCTCTGCCTCCACCCCCGCCACTGTGGCTTCATCCAGAAGGATGTCCTGAATAACGTCTGGAAGGTGGTTCAGCTGTCCAGTCTAATTAGCATATTACACTTTTATTATTATAGATGTACAAAGTTATTGAGTATTTTTCTGTTACATATTTGTTTTATTTATAAAATATATATTTAATTAAAAATTGTATATATTTAAGGTGATTAGACATACCTATACACTGTGAAAGGATTCCCACCATTGAGTTAACTAACACATCCATTGCCTCACCTTTTTGTGTGAGAACACTTAAGTTCTGCTCTCTTAGCAAATTTCTTTTTTTTTTTTTTGTTTCTACATCTTTATTTATTTATTTATTTATTTATTTATTTATTTATTTTTTATTGCTTAAAGTATTACAAAGAGTATTGCATATGTCTCCTTTTTTTTTTTTTCCCCGCCCTTGACAATCCCCTGGCCTCCCCTACCCCCCAGTATCTTATGTCCATTGGTTATGCTTATATGCATGCATACAAGTCCTTCGGTTGATCTCTTACCCACCCCCCCCTCCTGCCCTCCCACCCTCCCCGGCCTTCCTGCTGTAGTTTGACAGTCTGCTCGAGGCAGCTCTGCCTCTGTATCTATTTTTGTTCATAAGTTTATAATGGTCTTTATTATCCAGAAATGAGTGAGATCATGTGATATTTTTCCTTCATTGACTGGCTTATTTCACTTAGCATAATGCTCTCCAGTTCCATCCAGCCGTTGCAAATGGTAAGAGTTCCTTCTTTTTTTTTTTTTTACATTTCAATTATTCAGTACAGTATTATCAACTATAGTTTCTATGTTATACATTTATCTTATAATAGAAAGATTTATCCTTTTACCAGCCTCTATTTCCCCCATATCCTAGCCATTGGCAACCACTAATTCTGCTCTGTTTCTATGAGTTTGACCTTTTTCTTATTCCATAAATAAGTGACACCATTGTATTTGTTTTTCTTTGTTTGACTTATTTTATTTAGCATATTGCCCTTGAGGTTCATCTATGTTGTTGCAAATGTCAGGATTTCAATCGGTTTTGTTTTGTTTTGTTTTTTATAAAGACTGAGTAATAGTCCATTGTATATATAAACCACATTTTCATTATCCATTCATCTACTGAAGGACACTCAGGTTGTTTTCATATTTTGGCTATTTGAATAATGCTTCAGTGAACACAGAAGTATAGATAACTCTTTAGGGTAGGGATTTTATATAACATAACATAATCTTTATATATTATTGATTTTTATATATTATTGATTTCAGAGAGGAAGAAGAGGGAGAAAGAGAGATAAAAACATCAATGATGAGAGAGAATCATTGATTAGCTGCCTCTTACACTCCCCACACTAGGGATCGAGCCTTCAACCTGGGCATGTGCCCTGACCAGGAATCGAACTATGACCTCCTAGTTCATAGGTCAACTCTCAACCACTGAGTCATGCCAGCCTGGCTGTAACATAACTTTTAATGATACCCATTGTATGCATGTGTATATACCACAATTCCTTTATGCATCTATCAGTGGACACTTAGGTTGTTTTCTCTATCTCCTCTTTATAGCTTTTTTTAAAGATATATAATAAGCATAAAATCACTATTTCTCTGATTAAAACCTCCATTCTAGGTGATGGTGACAAAATATCATTAACAGAGACCAACTCCAAGGAATTTAGAAACATACTTATTTTCTGGACTTCATTAATTTTTGTGTTTTAATGACAGCCTTATGCATTTGTGTTTTACAATAAGTTCATCTTTTGGGAGGGAACTCTTATCTAAACTTCCATCTAATCCTCAGACCACTGCAGTCTGGATTGAACTCCCATCTCAACTAAATTGCCCTTGCAGCATCGCCAGATGTAACTTCTAATTAACCAATCAATTCGGTCATCTCTTTGAAACATTTGGCATTAGTGAAAAAGAATTTCTAGAATATAGTGGGAAACCATGAGAGAATAGTGGCCTAAGGGCAATCTCCTTTGGCTGACCTACTTTCATTGTATGGAAAGTAATTTCATTCAGAGTTCAATTTTTGACTCTGTTCTCTTCTAACTTATTAATTTCTCCTTGGGAGAGCTCATTTAAAAGCTGTTTCTTAATTTTTCATGAATAGAGTCTGATGTATTTTACTATAGTAAAATCCTTACATTTAAATTTGTGGAGGTTATATTATACTTATAAAATTAAACTGTATCAAACTTCATATTTTAAATTGTAATAATTTCAGTAGTTCGGTATACTCAATCTTCTCATTTGTTGGAATAGCCAGCTATTTTGTTGAAACTATTATCAAAGCAATAGTAAATTTATTCTAAAATGGTTTAATATTTGTAGTATTTGGCAGTATATTTCATAAGCCTTTAATTACATCTGATAAAAATACAAGTTCCATCTGTCCCACATGTGTGTCCTACTCAAAGCATGGCATCCGTGCAAGTCTGTTTCCGATGCTCATAAATAAGATACCAACCAACCCACAATATTGGTACAGACTATTCTGGACTAGGTTCTAAAACTTTAACCACAGGAAGTGATTTTAGTTCTTTTTTTAAAACCTTTTTTTCCCCTTCCACCAGGCCGCCTACGTGCTCATTGTGGCACTTTAGATTTCCTGGATTTTCTAAGTACTCAAAATTACTGGAATAACCAAATGGAAGGTGATATTATTTACTTAAATAAAATGTGGATAAAAAAATAAAATGAATCTGTGCCTGATTGCTGTGAAATGGGGGGTTTTAATAACATCCATTGAAGCTTGTGAAATATGTGATCACAGCAAGAACAGATCAGTGCTTTAACGGTAAAACTTTCTGAAAATTTGTAAGATCCCCTGAGCCGTCATTACTCTAGCTTATCTTATCACTGCTCTTGAACATTTGTATTTTAAATATGTTATTGCTTATTGAATTGTAAATTATTTTAAATGGGAACAAAAGCACTAAAAATGGAATTGGTGCATTGTGCTTAATATTGCACTCAATTTTCCTCAGTAGGTGCTTACTTTTATAATTAATATAATGCAGTCATTAATTTCAATTCATATGTAATATAAATAAATATAAGTATATAAAAATTGCAACTAATTTATTAAAATTAATTAACAATTTATAAATATTCATATAACTTTGAATAGAGTTCTAAGATTTTCTTAACGGCTTGAACTTGTCTCAACATTATTAAACACAGAGCAAAGTATCTACAGTGTCCAAATGGGTCACTGTTTTTGATGTAATATTTATCACCTTTATGTTTTTATTTATAACGTAACAGAGAAAACAAAGCATATAAAAGGTAGTAGTTTGGAAAATATTGTTTTTCATTTTTCAAGATGAACTTTAAGTATTCTGATCATTTTGCTAAGGTTCTAATTCAGTGAGTGGTTCTGCTTAGTTCTGACCAACTACCCAATATTATACAACATGGTAAATAATTGGAATACTTTCATGTTGTGGGTAGTTCATTTTAATTATTCTTGATCAAGGATAACTGATTTTAGAAAAGGCCATGATATAATTATATTATTAAATGCTTAGGTGAATGAATCAAATTTGTATGTTGTGGACAGATCACAATTGTATTGTAGTCCATTGTGAATCAGAATTTAATTTTGTCAGCATTTGGAACTTGTTTTGAAAATATCAGTTCAAAAAGTGATTTGTTAAATAAAATAAGGGAAAAATAAAATATTAATGCTTCATATTTTGATTGATGATCTGAGATAGAAATTACCTACCTCCATGATTTTTATCTCATATTGAAAACCAAAGCTGTAGGCAGGGCCATATTGTTCATTAAATACATTAATGCTATAAAAAGGCAAGTCAATTTTAAACTGATATTTTATTTAAGTTTTGTACCACATACCTACTTATAAGATGACTAAAAATTGCAAATTTTCTTTACTCAGGTGGTGCTTCTCTTTTCTAAATAGAAACAGTCAAATAAGAGATGCTGACTAAATACTCTTCATGTACTGAGAATTTAACCTGGCGCACAATTGATAAAACTTTAGTGGAAAGCATGAGTTTAGGGAGTGAAGTGGACAATGGAGAGGGCAGGAGGAAGCATAAATAAGTATTGTTAACTTCCTGAAGTGGGTATGAGAGAAAATTTGAGGTCAAAGATCTTTCTGCAGGGGCCAGCTGCCATGGTTCCATGATTGAGCATTGACCTATGAACCAGAAGGTCAAGGTTCGATTCCCTGTCAGGGCATGTACCTGGGTTGTGGGCTTGATCCCCAGTAGGGGGTGTGCAGGAGGCAGCCAACCAATGATTTTCTTGTGTCATTGATGTTTCTATCTCTTTCTCCCTCTCCCTTCCTCTGAGATCAACCAAAGGACTTGTATGAATGCATATAAGCATAACCAATGGGGGTGAGAGCATGAGGGGGGGGCAGGAGGGGAGCAATGGGGGGATAAGGACACATATGTAACACCTTAATCAATAAAGAAAAAAAATAAATAAAAATATCTTTCTGTAGGATTTTGAAAGACTCCCTCCATGGTAGGAAATATTAAACTGAATTATCACAGAAAACCTGAGGAATCACACAACTGGGGCACTGAGATTGTTCTCCCTTAGTGTCTGAGCAAGTGTACTCTCCACTGATTGAACCCTGATGGTTCTCTTTTCCACGGAGTATCTTTAAGATGTACTCTGCCTTTGGTGACTCCTTCTCAATCCATAGATATCTATCTGATTTCCTTGTGCCATTTTATTGGAGTTCTGGAAAAGGCCAAGTTCACTGCTGTTTTTATCTTCATCTTACCTGATCTTTGTTTAGCATTTGTCACTCAAGACCAACACCTCCTTGATAACATCAGAATTCTTGCTTGCCATGTGGCACCTCTGTTTTAGTTTACCTTCTGCCTCCATGGATCCTTTTGGGGACTACTTCTCCTGATTCTACTACTTCTGCCTAAGCTTACTATGGTGGTGTCCTACTGGTACTTCATATCCTCTTTTTTCTTTTCCATCTGGCCTTTCTTTGCCCATCTCATTTATTCTATGGCTTTAATCACTGAGGACTCCCAGATTTTTTGTTTGTTTGTTTGTTTTTTAATATATTTTATTGATTTTTTACAGAGAGGAAGGGAGAGGGATAGAGAGGTAGAAACATCAAGGAGAGAGAAACATTGATCAGCTGCCTCCTGCACACCTCCTACTGGGGATGTGCCCGCAACCAAGGTACATGCCCTTGACCGGAATAGAACCTGAGACCTTTTAGTCCGCAGGCCGACGCTCTATCCCCTGAGCCAAATCGGTTAGGGCAGGACTCCCAGTTTTATATGCATACAAACACTTGCATAGCTCATGACCTTGGATCACCTATGAAATATACTTACACGCTGTAATAGGTGTTAGAATAAAAGTCCACAGAAGCTGTGAGAATAAATAAATAATATAAAAAGGAGAATGTGACCTCACTGGAGAAAGGTGGTTAGGGAAGGCTTCCCGAGGAACTAATTGATAGTTAAGGTGGAATATGAAGGCAATGGTGGAAGTGATGTCATGAAGAGGCAGAAAAACAAGTAAGATTCTTGCCTCCTCTCTAAAACTAAATTTGTCAAACATCATTCTCATAATAGTAATACCTGATTAAAATCATTCACTACTATATTATCACCTATAAAATACATTAAAAACCCTTGAGCTTAGCACACAAAGTCTTTCATATCTTTGCCTCAAGCTGATTTTCTTCTGATTTCCAGCACCCACTCTCACCTACTCAGTCAGTCCCTAAATATAACTGCACATTTAAGACTTTGTCATTTGTTTTTTACTATTCTCTTTGCCTGAATTGTCCTCCTTCCATATTCTTTTTTTCTCCTGGAGATCATATCTTACTCATTCAGAGCCCAATGAAATATTACTGTTCTTCTAAAAGTTTCCTAACTAATGGGATTTTGTAGAACTTTTTACAGGACTTTATTATGTTCTTATACCATTCTAACAAGAGGCAGCATTATATTGATGCTAAGGGCGATAGCTCCGGACACAGACCACCTGGAGTGAGGATCAGATGCCTCCATTTATTACCTGTGCGATCCTGTAAAAGTTAATGATAGTGCCTCCCTCAGAGGGTTGTTGTAAGGGTCATATGTGTTTATTTTTTAGAACAGTGGCTGCCTTGTATTAAGCAGTCAGATTCTTTGTTGTCAATTTTTTATTATACATCATTCAGCTCTTTCAGGCTCTAAGCTTTTTGTGGATAGAAGCCATCATATTCACCTTTGTGCTAGCCACAAAAAAAAAAAGAAAAAAAGAAAAGAAAAAGAAAAAGATACTTGTTAGATTGAGTTGAAAGAGATACCAAAGCATTAAGGCTAGTTAGTTGATGGGGTGGTAATTATTATGATGCATCTGAACCATTTATTCATTCAACAAATACTTATGGAGCACCTATTTGGTGTCAGGCACAATGATAGAAACTAGGGATAACTTGCTGAGCAAAGGAACAAGTTTTTTGCCCTTGTGAATTTGCAGAATATCAGTTAAAAATATATTATTAAGTAATCAGGCAAATATATGTATATTTCATACTGTGTATAGTGCTATGATGGGGTGGTATGTGGCATTTCTTGTGCTTATCATGTGGAGGAGGACTTGGTTTGGGAGGTAATGAATGGCTTCCCAGAGAAAGTGGTAGATGTTCTGAGATGAAGTCGATGAGGAAATATTAAGTTGGTGGTAGGGAGACTCTGGTAAGCATGAGGGAAAGATGCTAGTGTGGTTGGGACAGAGGAAGTAAGGGAGGACATGGTATGTGAGGGGGGATGGAGGTAGGTCTTTGTAGAGTAAAAGTATGTTTTGTATTGTGAGAATAATGGGAAACCATTTTATGTACTGGTTGCTATTAGTTTAGCACTTGGAGAAAAACTAATTTTCTGCATGCAATGTGGAGAACAGATGGAATGGCCTAGAAAGGATATAAACTGGTATCTTAGAAAGTTGATGATCTGTTTCTATTAGTTTGATGATGGTTATATAAGGTTGAGTCAATGGAGAGATGGATGGATTTGAAATAAAATGAAAGTATCACATAGTATATATGAAAAGGTCCTTCCTGAAGCTTATATCCAGGGAAAGCCTTAAAAACATACAAGGTAGACAAGCCGCCTAGCATTTTTACTTAAATTTTGTACTTTTTAAAACTTACCTTTAGCTCTAACCGGTTTGGCTCAGTGGATAGAGCGTCGGCCTGCAGACTGAAGGGTCCCCGGTTTGATTCCGGTTAAGGGCATGTTCCTTGGTTGTGGGCGCATCCCCAGTAGGGGGTGTGCAAGAAGCAGCTGATCGATGTTTCTCTCTCATCAATGTTTCTAACTCTCTATCCCTCTCCCTTCCTCTCTGTAAAAAATCAATAAAATATATTTAAAAAAAACATGAAACTTACCTTTAATTTTCACTTAAATATTTGCTTAAAATTCCACTATTAAAGATTTTCTTTTCTTTTGGAAGAATGGAATGAACCATCTCTTCTTAAAATTTCATTGGGAGAATAAAATGAAGCTTTCCTTTTTAAACATGTACTACTAGGGCGGCAAGAACATTAAACTATTTTAGTTTTAGTTTAGTAAGATCTTAGTTTCTTAGATGTTGGGGAGTTGATGGAGAACAGGAGACAAAAAGTCACTGTAGAAGTGAAGGATTATGTCGTGTTGTTTGGCAAGGTCAAGGTAAGTGGGCTCTGAGAAAAGCGCAGCATGTGGTTACCAAGGCCTAAAAGGGACAGGAGTGAAGAGGAAGATGAAGAAGGGATCTATCTATCTATCTACCTGCCTTTTTATCTATCATCTATCTATCTATCTATCTATCTATCTATCTATCATCTATCTATCTAGATACCACGCATGTATGTATCCTATCTAATAAAAGAGAAACATGCAAATTGACTATACTTCTGCTACACCCACAAGCCACGCCCACCATCCAATCAGGAGTAAGTATGCAAAGTAACCCAACCAAGATGGCAGTGGCCGCGGGGCTGGAGTGAACAGGAGGCTTGGGTTGCCCCCAGCGATGGAGGAAGCCAAGCTTCCGCCCTGGCCAGCCATGGGCTCTGCTCAAGGCTACAAAGTTTCAATTATAGAAGATAAATAAATCCCAGATACCTGCTTCCCTCCACTCAAGGAGGTGCTGAAAATAAAAAAAAAAACTGGGAGCTTGGGTTGCCGGGGGCCATGGCCAGCCTGCAAACAGCCATCAGCCACTCACCCAGGCAGGCCACGCCCCCCAGCGGGGACCCCCACCCTGAAGGGTGTGTGGCCAGCTTGAAAACAGCCCTCAGCACCTCACCCAGGCTGGCCATGCCCCCCCAGTGGGGACAATCACCCCATGGGGGCATGGCCGGCCTGCAAACCACAAGCCCCTCACCCAGGCCATCCCAAGCCCCAAGGGAACCCCCACCCTGATCTGGGACACCCTTCAGGGCAAACCAGCCGGTCCTCACCCATCCACCGGCCTTTATACTAATAAAAGGGTAATATGCTAATTAGATTAGGAGACCTTCTGGATAAAGCCATGGTGGCGGGGCTGAGGTAGAGGTGGTTAGAAGCCAGAGGGGAGGGCAGTTGTGGGTGATCAGGCTGGTGGGGGGCAGGGCCATTGGGGGTAAGCAGACCAGCAGGGGGGCCAGTTGGGGGCAAGCAGTCCATCAGTGGGGGTCAGTTGGAGGTGATCAGGACAGTGGGGGGGAAGTTTAGAGTAAGCAGACCAGCAGGGGGGCAGTTGAGGGTGAGCAGGCCAGTGGGGGGGGGGGAAGGTGGGGGCAGGTGGGGGCGAGCAGGCTGGCACAGGGGGCAGTTGAGGGTGATCAGGCCGGCAGGGAGAGTGGTTATGGGCAATCAGGCAGGCGGGAAGGTGAGTGGTTAGGAGCTAGCAGTCCCGGATTGTGAGAGGGATGTCCGACTGCCCGTTTAGGCCCCATCCCTGTAAACCAGCAGTAGGACATCCTTCAAGGGGTCCCAGATTGGAGAGGGTGCAGGCTGGGCTGAGGAACACCCCCTCTCCCATGCATGAATTTCGTGTACGAGGTCACTAGTATATATATAATATATATTACATATATATATGAAATATATATAAAGGATCTATATCAAGCATGTGAAACTTGTGGCCCGCAGGCCGCATGCAGCCCACAACGAATATTTTTGCAGCCCAGGCAATATAATGGTATGTAAGAAACGTTTTAATAAAAATTTTGTAACTTAATTTTTACAATATCCTCTTATACATAATTATTAATAACAAACTACAACATTCGCTAAAGACTGATTGCTATAATCGTGTTTCATTCATTTCCCTGATGCGCCTTACACTCAGGTGTGTCATTTCTCTCCACTAATACTAGCAGCAAATATTTTTGCAGCCAATTGCCACATCATTAGTCTTGGACTGACTTGTTTAATGTGCGCAACAGGAAATATTTCACTTTCAGAGAACAAGAAAAATAGGTCTATTGCATTATGCTTATTAATTTGTGCAGTACGCAGTGTCTGGTAAGTTAATGCTCAAGAAAAAAATTAATTTTATTAAAATGTTCTATTATTCTGTGTTAACGATTATTCATTTATTTCAGCCCTTTGTGTTCAGCACGTCTCTATCGAAATAAACCTATGTTTCTATGAAAATTGCAGCTTATTTTATTTTATCTTTTCTTTTTTTGCGGCCTACATAAATTTAAACCTTGTTTATTTGGCCTGCATTAGCCTTTGAATTTGACATGCTTGATATATATGATGAAGAAGGGATATATATATATATATATATATATATATATATATATATACTGATATGTACGTGTATAGGATATATATCTGATGTAGAAAGGATATACATGTATATATTGTGTGCATATGTATATAAAAGGAAGGGTGATACATCCTAACTTTTACACAATGTTTTCTAGAGTAGTAATAGATTAAGAACTTAGGACTTGCAACGTTTATCTTTTATACTTCTTGAGAAATATTGAAATGAACTACTAAGATATATGTGTAGAGACCACAATTTAATCCAGCTCTTTCCTGAATGAAGGAACTGACTTGGTGCATTTTAAATGTTTTTCCTCTATTAATTTACATGTGTGGGTGCTAATGGATTTATGAAATGTATCCTATTCTTACAGGGGAATGACATAAGCTTTCATCACCTTCTGTCATGTGCACTTGTATTTGTTTTGACCAAGGCTGGGAATGATACAATAAAACTATTAAAAGTCGCAATGCAAAAATGACTGTTACTGTAAAAAAATTAAAAGTGAAAGCCATTTTATAAAATATGAATACCATTATGAATGAGAACAGAAAAAGTTCAAACATCCTCTCCTTTTCCAGCCTAGACACTTGGATACTAAGCAATACAAGAAGGCCTAAAAAAGTATAAACATGTATAGATATATAAATGTATAGAAAGGTAATGAATGTATACAAATGTATGCATGTATATAAATATTTGAACTGAAAATCGTTTCATTTTTTTTTGTTAATCCTCACTTGAGGATATTTTTTCATTGATTTTTAGAGAGAGTGGAATGGAGGGAGGGAGGGAGGAGAAGGAGAGTAACATCAATGTGAGAAAGACATCAATCGGTTGCCTCTTGCACACACCCCGATCAGGGATTGAACCCACAACCTAGGTATGTGCCCTGACTGGGAATTAGCACGGAACCTGTGGGTGACCTTCCAGTGCATGGGATGATGCTCCAACCAACTGAGCCGCAGTGGCCAGGGCTATCTCTTAATCATTTTAAGCCCAATTTCATGTTGTTCTGTTATTTCCTGCTATAGAGATTTTGATTCTTCAGTATCTTATATATGTTTACATACTTTCATGGAGGTTTATTTTTTCATATTTATGATAAGCATAAATGTATTTGTTGTGGGTAATTGGAAAGGAGCTGTCCTTATCAGCTCAGATCATCATACTGCTTACAGATGCAGAAGGCAATGCTAATAGTGAAATTCATAAAACAACTCTTGGGCAGTGTGATAGGAGGGGCAGCTTTTGAGATATCACATGGTCTTCCTACTCCAACTGCTACTAAGGTGATCCTGATTATACTTATTTGAAAATAGTATATTTGAGAGCCTTTCGGGACTGTATCCTACAAAAAGTATTGAGATTTCTTCAAGTAGTGCTTTTGGAGTGCTGCATTAATTTTTATAAAACTAGGTTTAGAAGCATTGCTTTCTTGGATCTTTTACAAGTCTTCTTTTGGAAGATTCAAATTTCATTGAAATCTCATCTATTATCAAATCATGTTGATTCAACTTTAAACCAAGATCTTCAATAATTGATACCTGACGGTTTTCAGGGCCATGACTCTGGTCACATCACATCATTTCCTCCATAGACAGCCCCATGTTGGCCTCCTACCTGTCTGGGTGCTCACACTTCTGCTCTTTTTTTCCAAAAGCCACCTGTGTGGTGGTTTCACAACAGACACGCACACTATGGGTACCAAACTTCAAACCTCAGCACCTTGGTTCCTTAAGAGATGAACTCTTAGTTTCCAGAAGCTCCACTTATTGGGGATTTATGTTGTATTTCCTTGATTCAAAAGAAATCAGATACAACTGAATTATATGGAAAGACAGATGACACTTTAAAAATAACAGTTTTTGTCTTCATAGCATACACTATAATTAGACCAAAATAACTTTAATTATACTAGCTGGATACATTTTTTAAATTGGTCTCAGCTGGTATACAAGAATAATACATAATTGAGACCTTAAAAATTATGCCATGTCTACAGCATCCTATGAAACAACAACAACATAAAAAAATAACCCCACCTATATTTAGATTGTACTGAGAAAGGAACAGTTAGTATGAATTTGATCGAATCCCATTCATTTGCTTATATTCTGAAAGTTGCCACAGTTTTTCCTTTTTCATATTAATATCCAAATAAATTGACCATTCATGCAAGAAATTGCTTCACAGAGAAGGATTGTGTAATGAGACTATTCTGTGATATGCTTCTGTATATCACAATTGTTTTTCTATCATGTGGTAAAAAGAGATCATTTCTTTTATTAGTACTACAACCAATTATGTGGAATGGATGGTTCCATATAAGCAATTTTCCTGTTTTGATTTGTTTTATGCCCAATATCTTATATAATAAAAGGCTAATATGCAAATCGACCTAACAGCAGAAAGACCGGTCACTATGACGTGCACTGACCACCAGGGGGCAGATGCTCAATGCAGGAACTGCCCCCTGGTGGTCAGTGCACTCCCATGGGGGGAGTGTGCTCAGCCAGAAGCCAGGCTCACAGCTGGCAAGTTCAGTGGCAGCAGTGGGAGCCTCCCCCACTTCCACGGCAGTGCTAAGGATGTCTGACTACCAGCTTAGGTACAGGAATGGGCCTAAGCCATCAGTTGGACATCCCCTGAGGGCTCCTGGACTGTGAGAGGGCACAGGCCAGGCTGAGGGACCCCCCCCCCCCCACCGAGTGCATGAATTTTGTGCACCAGGCCTCTAGTAATAAAATAAGGAAGGAAATTTTGGAAGAACTTAGTTGTGTAAATCTTGTAATGACTCTGACCTGCTATCAAGTGGATTTTGTCTTCAGAGTCTTTTTATCTTTTCAAATTTAGTCAACTCAATTGACTACCCAAAGTAAATGGGAATAACAATATGAGAGAGAGAGAGAGAGAAGAAAGAAAGGGACCAAGAAACTAGAACTAGGGAGTAAGACTAAGAGTGATGTGAATTATCATTAAATTTCAAGATATTTTCTACAATAAAATATCATTTTACATATTCAACAGACTGCAGCTGGACATCATCTATACTTTGATAGTCAGGGGTTCCAGACAGAAGATTGTGGTTTATATGAGTTTCTATAAAACATTTCTAGGTGATTTCGGTATTTTTCACTACCCCAGTGTTTCATATCTATTAGTTGGCTTTTTCTCTTCAAATTATGTCTTCTTCCACTCTACCACTGTCCCTCAATCTGAATGTCATAATCTAGACCTTATCATGGTTAGTAACTTCAACCTGTCTTTAATCTCACTTTCAAGGAGACCACTCCTCAACTACCACGCATTTCTCCAGTTCACTTCCACAAGGACGCCAATTCCAAAGATTCCTCAAACTCACCAGGAACTCCGATTTCCTCATTTTTACCTTGTCACTGTCCACTCATTTTCTCACATTTTAACTCATGTTCTCAATTGCCAGTAATCCAGTCAAATTCCATGGCCCATCACTATAACCACTCATTGGCAGACTCAACTGTTTATTCCCTTACCCCTTTCTCACTCTCATATCCACCCAGACTTGGTAAAGTGCAATCTTCTGCTTAATATGTGGTTGTACCTATGGAGCTGAACACGCCTGGAAAACAAAGCATGCTATGTTGAAATTCACTTTAAATTCATGATCACTAAACCAGGTGTCCTGTTAGTGCTTCCAGGCAATCCTATTACATTTACCTAATCCATTTGCTCTCCCACTCTCCTAGATGACTTTTTCATACTTTCCATCTGTTCAACACCCCCGCCACCCCACCCCCATTATCCTCACTCTAAGGAGAAGATAGAAACATTCAAAGCAAATTATAAAAGCTACTATCACTGTAGCAACTCATCCACTGATTCTGTATCCGTATATTTTGACTTGCCTCCTGTTTTTATCAATGAACGGACTGTACTTCAATTAAAAACTAATCATTCCACTGATATACTAAATCCCATACCCTTTTGCCAACTGAAGGATATGCTTCAGCCACTCTCTCTACTTTCAACATAATCTTTTTTACTCACTATTAGATTATTTACATCAGTGGAAAAATATGCTATAATTTTTCTCATTTTATAAATCCCTATCTTGAGTCCATATTTAACTGGAGGAATTATCTCATTTCTTTCTTCCCCTTTACAGCAAAACTACTTGAGATAGTTATACTTTTTGAACCTAAGTTCTTTCCTCTTATTTTTTTTTCACTTTAGAAAAAAATTCTATTCAAATGTATGAATCACACCATGTAGTATACAAGAATATGCTTTATTTTTTCATGGTTTCTGAACTAGTGAGTTTCATCTAATTTTTCCATTTAACATATTAAAAACTTTTTTTGCTTTCTAGAATTTTAAAAACATGGTTACTAATAAAATCTCCCTTTACTAAATTCCCAATGAAAGATACTTACATGTGACATTTCACTCTAAAAAAATCCATGAGACATTTTGTAGCTACTTTTACAATGAGAATTTGCATTTTATCTTGGAGTCACTATAATTCGCTAGCAAGAAAAGTAGTTCATTAGCAGTGCTCTCTGGTATGGTTTTGATGCAGGATGCTATGACTAGAAAGGCATACCATTGCTTTTCCTATCATAAAGCTGCAATGCCTTCTCGAATCCACTCTAACCAGGCTTCCTTCCATTTCCACTTCTCCACTGAATCTGCTCTTTCAGATCACCATTTATTTGCTGAATAAATGAATTACATTTGTCATTCATTTAATATTTTCTTAAGGATTTATCTTCATTGTAAACTAAGATGCTTTCAAAGCTCTTCTTAAATGTGAAGCACATAACAGTATGCTAGTTCCCTTTGGATTAAATTTTAAAAAAAATTGTTGTCAATCTTGACAACTTGATTATTATAAAGTAATTAGTAAATGTTTTTAATAATTAAAAAAACTTTATTTTCTGTATCTCAGGGAGTTAAGTACTGATTGATTGCCCATTGTCAGATTGAAGTTCTAGGTGAAATACAAGTTCAATGCTTTCAGTAATCTCTATTAGTGTTATGATCTGTATTTTGACATGTTTCTCTTTGGAGGAAGGAATTCAAGTAGGTTACTTTAGATGCTCCTAACTTCTTATAACACTTCCTTAGGTACCAACTGGCTTCATATAACTTTGGTATAAAGATGAAAACCAAATGCTGACTGCCTTATGGTAAAGGTTAAAACAAAGTAAAAATTAATTTTCATTTCATTCCTAAAACCATATACAACATAATATCATTTTAACATAGTCCAGTTGTTTAACATTTTTTTGATATTTTAAAAGTCTCATTATGTCTCCAAACAGACCCCCATTCATTGCATACGTTTATTGGAATTTTGCTGGTCTGGAATAAGAATGTCAGTTCTGCAGTCTGAACCATATTTATTGTTCGCAGATTAAACTTTATAATAAATTACCAAGATCTAAACATTTTTGAAGCAATGGGTATTTTGAAAACATTTTAGAAGACATCTTCATGCACACTATTTTTTTTTATTTAAAAAGGAGTAAAATATATAATGTATGTTAGAAGACCTTTATAAAATTGTTAAACTTGATTTGTAAGTGTTTACAGTCACTTTGGCTATCTGAAAAATGTGTATAAATAGTGCTATTATCTCTTGATAATGTTGCGTATAGGAAGTATCATTTCACACTTTTAGTCTAGTTAAATATACAATACAGAATAATACATTTTTGTTTTTGTTAATCCTCACCCGAGAATATTTTTCCATTGATTTTTAGGAAGAGTAGAAGAGAGAGGGAAAGACAGAGAAACATCAATGTGAGAGAAACACATCGATTGGTTGCTTCCTGCATGAGCCCTGACCAAGGCCTGGGCTGTGCAGGAGCCTGCAACTGAGGTATGTGCCCTTGACTGGAATTGAACCCAGGCTGACACTCTATCCACTGAGCCAAACCGGCTAGGGCGAAATGGCTATGTATCATCTCTAAGCAGACTGTCCTGTGGCAGAACCGTAACTTTCCCATAGATCACCATACTCTGCAGTGAATAAAAATCCTCAGGCGCCAAAGGGGTTATGAGAATGGCAGAGAGAGTTGCTGATAGGACCTTATGAATGAGAATTAGGTTTGATAGAGTTGTAACTTCTGTAGATTAACTTCCACAGATCAGATAAGATTCAGAGGGTAAGAGCATGGACAGATGACACCAAGGAGCAACACCAACCCTGTATTTTAACACTACGTAATGCTCTTAGAACCTAGACTCAGTCCTGAGCAAAAACAGCTGGAGTTTGAATGAGTTTAGAAATTAAATTGTTATAGAAAAATAAAGTTTCTACCCCCCCATCCCCCAACTGATGGAGCTTCTTACCTGCTTCACACATTTCCTTTTTCAAACATATTGAAAGTTTAAAACTAACATCTATAATAATAAAAGCGTAATATGCTAGCTAATTAGAACAAACAGCTGAATGATCTTCCGGACATCCTTCCGGACGATCTTCTGGACAAAGCTGGGGCTGCGAGGGTCGAGGCAGCCACTGCAGTTGCGAGGGCTGTGCCCCTTGCACGAATTTCGTGCATCGGGCCTCTAGTTAATAGATAACCACAATCACATGATGATAGCTAATAATTGTTTACTTAATTATATTCCAGGGGCCACTTGGCTGGCACATGCCATGCTTTGTAAGGCCCTAATTGACAAAGATAATTTCTACAGGGACTCTAAAATTGAGCTTACCCTGACTTTGAGGACTTTGAGGACAAGAGAAGAATCCACACAGTCTCTATCATATACACAAAGGCACCATGAGTAAATAAGTTTCCATCTGTTGTGCCTAAGAATAAGCCTATAAAAGCTATACTCAGAGGTTTTCAGGCTTCCAGATCAATGTTGAGTGATTCCCAAATTCATGGTAGAATTGCCTCTTCCCCTTATTGTTTTTGGGTTTATTCTGGAATACAATCTCCAGACATCAGAACAAGCCAAATGACAAGTTTCCAACAGAGAATTATGGAGATCAACTCTAGAAATTTAGCCTTTCTTGGATAAAAATCCTGAAGATCATTTCATGACCCCAGATGTCTCCATGCTGATCTTGGTGACTAATGAAGAAAATTAGGGAAGAAGATTTTTTTTAAGGGGAGAGAGAGAGAGAGAGAGAGAGAGAGAGAGAGAGAGAGAGAGAGAGAGAGAGAAAGAAAGAAAGAAACATCAATGATGAGAATCATTGATCGGCTGCCTTCTGCATGCCCCCTACTGGGAATCGAGCCTGCAACCTGGGCATGTGCCCTTGTTCAGAATTGAACCTGGGACCCTTCAGTCTGCAGACTGATGCTCTATCCACTGAGCCAAACCAGCTAGGGCGAGGGAAGAAGATTTTTAAATCACATGATATAGTGTTTGGCATAGATGCCTAAGTATGACCGAAATTAAATATTAAACATACTTTCCCACATACTCTAAATATGTGAAATATGTAATTTAAGTTTTAAACACCTTATAAAATTAACAATATGGCACTATATTTTATTAGCTTATAAAATACTAAAATTTATTGTTAAATCTTGAATTTATGTGAAAGTATTCTAGAACAAGTTTGAGTAGAGAAGGTGGAATTAAATGTACTCATAGACAATAGTACTCTGCATACAGAGTAAACAATGCTCTAAGATGTATTTGCTTTTACATGAAGAAGACTTCATTAAAATGAAATGAAAGCTGAATGTAGTTTGTAGTAAAAAATAGATTGTTATATTCACTCATAGTAGTTTTTCAATGCCAAGTCTTCATCTTGACTTCTGAGTGTGAATATTGGAACTCAATACAGTATGCTTATAAAGTTGCCTATTTCTGAAAAATAGTAACTAGCAACAGAATTTATCAGGTCATAAATAATTTAAAGAACATTATGCATTAGAACATTATCCATTAGGGACATATAATTATTATTTCTTCATATAGAATTGACTATTACAGATGTTAGTATTAATTAATCAGCAACAGATAATCAGACATGTTGAAAATTAAACATTTTGCTTCATTAAGATACATGATGAGGCAACTAAATTGACTAGAAAACACCATGGATTTATCGCAAAACTGACTCTCTTCCTCTCTGCTTCCAGAAATTACTTTTAAAAATACAGATTAGAGCTCATAACTCATCTCCTTCAAGTCCTGTTGGTTCCCTATTGTTCAGATTCTTCACCATCAGAGCCAGTTTCATGGGTGAGCAACTTGTGCAGTGTGGAGCCTCACATTTAGAGAGGCCCTGTGCTTGGTTATTAATAATGTTGAACATGGGGCCCACATTTCATTTTCCACTGGGTCCCACAAGTTAGGTAGGAAGCCTTCTTCAGCTTCCCCAGACAGAATTTATTCTTTTCTCCTCTGTTTTTATACATTTTTTTTGGTACCTGTTTCAATTATGATACAAAATTACACTATAATTTGATTAACATTTACTTTCTTGCCCGGAGAGCTATATTAGATGCTGTTGGTACCCACCCAGATGTCTTTTACCAGCCAGTTCACCCATCTCCTAGTTGCTGTAAGCACTGGCTGCTATGGCCACAATTAGCTTTCTTCAGAAAATTGTGCTATTTACAGAGATACAAATAGTCCATCCTTTGCCTCAAGGTGGGAGCACTCTGTCGCGTCATTCACAGTGAAGAGCTCTCGGTAGCCTCCCTTAGGATCAGACTACAGTAGAGTAGCGCTGAACCCATACCGTTGCCTAGCTTCATCCTCTGACCTATTTTGGTCCCCTCACTGCTTTTCTCCTTTGAGCATTCCCTCAATAGTACACAAGTACTTGCATCCTTGTCCCAGGCTCTGCTTCTGGGTCCTCCTGTCTAAGCCAGTCGTGAATCAGGACAGGGAAGTTTGATAGTCATGTCTGCGTTCCATGCCCTAGCACAGATCTTGGCACACTGTACGTGTACGTGCCCTGCATTGTTTGAATCAAAGGCCTTTGAGGATGGTTCACTTGAGTGGTATGTTTCTTTCAATTTAGTATTGTTCAAGATGTAATTGTGGAGGTTACTAATTTTGCGTTATCATTCTTCCTCCATAGATACACACTTCCCTCTCTCTTCCTCGGGGGGTGTTTCCTGGCAGGACTCCAGCTCTGGATTGTCACCTCTGTCTTCTCTCTCAGATCTCTTTAAATATCTATTTTACTGCTTCTTTGGAATTTTTTGAATTCATAGAATATGAAAATTAGAGGAACCTTAGAGACTATCCAGAAAAGTAAATAATAGAAGAAAAAAATTGTGGAGGCTGAGGAACCAAGAAGAAACAATGGAAAGATCAGAAGTATCCTCTTCCTCATGAGTTTAATAAGTCATATTGTGATGATTGTAACAAAATTATAATATCATCTATAACACAAGATAATGATATTTAAAAGTGAGGAAGATTAAAGGACTTAAATATCAGTTATGTATCCTGACTTAACTAGAAGTGGTAAAATTGTTGATATCAGTAGTCACATATGTATACTGTAAAACTCAGAGCATCACTACAAAAACTATACAAAGAGTTAAATTAAAAAACGTTATAAAAAAGTCAAGATGGAATCCAAAAAATGTTCAAGTAACACATAGGGAAATGAAAGAGAAACAAAAGAATGAATTTTAAGGGAACAAACAGAAAGAAAAACAAAATGGCAGACTTTAGTTCTAAAGTAACAATAATATTGATGTCAATGATACCAATAAAAATATACCAATCAAAAGACAGACTGGTAGAGTGGATAAAAAATAACAAAACTATATGTTCCTTATAAGAAACTCACTTCAAATTCACTGACATAGGAAGGTTGAAAGTAAAATACGGAAAAAGATACATATGAAAACATTAACTTAAAAGAGAAGCAGGAGTAACTATGTTACTATCTGATAAAGTAGACATCTGAGCCAAGGTAATTACTAGAGGCAGAAAGCATTGTAGAAAGATAAATTTACCAGGAAGATAAAATGATCCTAAATGTACACACAACAAACAATGAAGTTTCAAAATTCAAGAAAACAACAATATAGAGATAAAATAGAAATAGAAAAATTTACAATAATAGTGGGTGACTTTAACACCACCCTTTTATCAACGGATAGAAATATTAGACAAAAAAATCATCTAGCATAAAGAAAACCTGAACAACATACTTAAATCATCAGAATCTAATTGATACACACAGAACACTACACCCAACAATAACAACAAAAGAATACTACTTTTATTCCATTTATAGAGCATTTTTGAAATGACAACATTTTAGAAATGGAGGATAGATTAGTGGATGTTCCAGGTTAGGCACAAGGAAGGGAAGGGTTGGGGATGGAAGTGAGATAAGTATGTCTATAGAAGGGCAACAGGAACCGTGACCAGGTAGCTCAGTTGGCGAGGGAATTGTTCTGATACAACCAAAGTTGTGGGTTTGATCCTGGTCAGGACACATACAAGAATCAACCAATGAATGAATGCATAAATGGTTGGAACAACAGATAGATCTCTCTCTCTCTCTTTCTCTCTCTCTCTCTCTCTCTCGCCTCTTTCCTCTCTCCTCTCTCTTTTTTACTCTTACTCTAAATTTTTATTTAAAAAATAAATAAATTTAAAAGGGGCACTAGGAACTATTCAGTGTCTTGATTAGATGGAGCATACAGGAACCTACATATGTGATAAAATTGTATAGAGCTAAATACACACACAAATGAACTCAAGTCAACCTAGGGAAAACTGAATAATATTGGTGGTTTGTATCCATGTTAATATTCTGACTGTGATATTATACTATAGTTGTACACAATATTACTATTGGGAAAAACTGGATAAAGTGCACACAGGATCTTTCTGTATTATTTCCTACAACTGCATGTGAATCTAAACTTTCCTCAATAAAAAATCAATTAAAAAGTTATCTTGGTGATATACCAGAAGAAATTCAAAGAATAGTACTTGCATTATAAATTTAAATATTTTTTTGTTTAAAGTCTTATTGGATATATAGGGTAGTATTAACATCTAATTTATTAACTGTCTACAGAGTTTATTTTTTCCTTTGGGAACTGGATGTTGATGCTTCCTTATAAGACATTCCTTTTTTTTTTTTAATCCTCACCTGAGGATGTTTTGTTTATTGATTCTAGAGAGAGGAAAGGAGATGGAGGGAGAGAGCGAGTGAGAATGTGAGTGATAAACATCAATCAGTTGCCTCCTAGGACAGTGATCGCGAACCTTTTGAGCTCAGCATGTCAGCATTTTGAAAAACCCTAACATAACTCTGGTGCCATGTCACATATAGAAATTTTTTGATATTTGCGACCATAGTAAAACAAAGACATATTTTTGATATTTATTTTATATATTTAAATGCCATTTAACAAAGAAAAATCAACCAAAAAAATGAGTTTGCATGTTACCTCTGACACGTGTGTCATAGGTTCGCCATCACTGTCCTATACTCACCCCAACCAGGGCTTGAACTGCAACCTGAGTATATGCCCAGGACTGGGAACCAACCCTCGACCTTTTTGTGCATGGGACAACATCTAACTACTGAGCAATCAGCCAGGGCATAAGATATTTCTTGATGTTCATCTCCTTGTAAGATATAAAATATATTGAACTAGAGGCCCGGTACACAAAAATTTGTGCACTCGGGGGGGAGGGGGGACCCTCAGCCCGGTCTGTGCCCTCTCACAGTCTGGGACCCCTCAGGGGATGACCACCTGCTGGCTTAGGTCTGCTCCCGGGGGATTGGGCCTAAGATGGCAATCAGACATCCCTCTGGCAGCCCAGCAGCCCTCAGGGGATGTCCACTTGCCAGCGGGGAGCAGGCCTAAACTGCAGTCGGACATCCTTAGTGCTGCTGAGGAGGCAGGAGAGACTCTCACCACCACCGCTGTACTGGCAGCCATCAGCCTGGCTTGTGGCTGAGCAGAGCTCCTCCCATGTGAGAGCGCCCTGACCACTAGAGGGCAGCTCCTGCATTGAGCGTGTGCCCCCTGGTGGTCAGTGTGTGTCATAGTGACCAGTCATTCCCAGTCTTTCTGCTCTTAGGGTCAGTTTGCATATTACCCTTTTACTATATAGGATAGAGGCCTGGTGCACAGGTGGGGGCCGGCTGGTTTGCCCTGAAGGGTGTCCCATATCAGAATGGGGGTCCCGCTTGGGTGCCTGGCCAGCCTGGATGAGGAGATGATGACTGTTTGCAGCTGGTCACACCCTCTTCAGGGTGGGGTTCCCCACTGGGGTGCCTGGCCAGTCTGGGTGAGGGGCCTCAGGCCGTTTTCAGGCTGGCGGGTGACTGAAGCTCCCAACCTCTCCTTTTTTTCTTTTTTTTTTTTATCCTGGGATTTATTTACCTTCTATGGCTGTTACTGGAGCTGAGAGCCGGCTTTAGCTCTGAGGCTTGGCTCCAGCTCTGAGACCTTGGCTGCTGAAAGCAGGTATCTGGATTTGTTTGGCTTCTATAATTAAAACACTGTTGCAACTCCAGCTCGGCTGGCTGGCTGAAAGCATGGGGTTTGTTTAGCTTCTATAATTTCAACATTGTTTCTTAGAGTGCAAGCTCTGAGCCCAGCAGCTGCAGGCGGGAACCTTGGCTTCCTCCATCACTGGAGCAAGCAAGCCTCCTGTTTGCTTCAGCTGCCTGGCTGCCAGCCGCCATCTTGGTTGGCAGTTAATTTGCATATCTTGCTGATTAGCCAATGGGAAGGGTAGCAAAGTTACAGTTAATTACCATGTTTCTCTATTATTAGATAGGATATTTTTGTAATTGGTGATTTTTCTTTCTGACACCAACCAATTCTGACACTAACTACCTGAAGTTAGAATCAGACTTCTCAGGTTTAAGGTACCACAGATTTCCCTCACCTTAGACATTAGTCATAAATGGGGTGCCCAGGTTTACCCACTATTTTTGCCTGTTTGAGAATGAATTTTGGAATTCTAATGACCCCCCCCCCCAAGGTTTAATAATTCACTAGAACAATTCACAGAACTCAGGAAAGTGCTTTACATACTATTGCCAGCTTATTACAAAGAATACAACTTGAGATATAAGGAATTTCTATAGGAGAAAATAAGCTAACATAGTGATGCTCATATTAAATAAAATCTTCAATTTTTAGTCCAGTAGTCATGTCTATTTTCCTGTTAGCTTTGCAAACAGTCGTTTGATATACAATGCTGCTTTAGGCCCAGTCCAAAGGTTATTTTTCATAGGAGAAATGTGTATAAGGCAGTCCCTCTAAGATGGATGCTCTGACGATTTTTGTTTTGAAGTAGCTTGTATATATATATATATATATTTCATAATTACCTTGTATAATCTAATTAACCTCTTTGTGCCCCTTCTTATCTATAGTAAAAGTCACTACTTCCTTCATGGATAAACTAAGTTAATATATAAAAGAGATTAGAACATGGAACACATAGGGAGCATTATAGTGATGTTGGTGATGGATACTATTATTTTTCTCTTTAAATGTGTTTTATGCTGATAGTATTATAGATATCTCCCACTTCCCACCCCCCTTTTACCCCACTACTCCCAGCCCTTACCCACCCTCCCATATCTTCACTACCCCATTGCCCATGCCCATAGGTGATGATTACTATTGACATGATATAGAGGAGATGCCAGTATCTTCTAATAATTTCTGTAATAATCCCAGGTCACCTATTTGCTGGCTGTAGCTACAGTGAATGCTGATATGAAAATGAAATTTACTGAAGATATAAAATGATTATATGTCTTAATTTGGCTAATCTTTCATATGAGGAAATAAAACCATGGCTTAATATAACATTTATTGAAATATTAAAAACTACTTGTTTATATTTTTCCCTAAAAATATATGATTGCTATTTAATTATTGTCAATACTAACAATGAAGGTAGTGGCTGTGGAAGTGATAATGAAGTTGGTCATTGTGCAGCACTTAGGGTGTGGTTAGTTTTCTTGAATGTTATTAAGGACCAGAATTTTCAAACAGACCATATTGCAGAATTCATAAAGCTACTGACCCCAGGCCCATCACATGACCTAAAGGATGACTAAAGAGAATCTCTATATATTGTAATGGCATGTTCAATAACTATGGTCAATCCAAGCATAAAATGACAGGTCCTTTTCTCTTTAAAGTTATATTAACTCGGGAATTGCCTTAAAGCTAATTTCTCTTAGGATTATTGTAGAAATCACCAAGTTAAGACTAAGATTTCATATGAAATACTGAGAGATTCATAGAGGCCTAAAAGTTGATATTTTAAAATTCTTAAGTTGGGTAAATTATTGATCAAATTTATATAAATATATAAATATATAAATATATATATATAAAAGGAGATATATATATATTCTTTTTATAAATAAAAGAGGGTCCCCTTTTAGTGTTTTCACCAACTGGGACAAATCAAATTGTTCAGCTCTAACTCATAACACTTTTATATGTATGAAATAAGATTAAATGAAGATTTCCATCAAAGAGGAAAATAATGACAAGGTCAATTCTACATGCTAATACCTTAGGAATAGATCCAAGCTCCATCTTCACAGTCAGCCGCCTGAAAACAGCTCTATTGGTAGTACTCAGTATAGTGACACATATTTTGGATCCAGATGAGGACGTGGTCCTCAGGGCATTTAGTGAATAAGTTACATCTGTGAGCTGCCTAATAAGACAACTAGAGCCATTTATTATTGAGGTTGTATAGTAAAGGGGCTGCCTGTGAAGCTCAAGAAGTCACGCTGCCTGGGTTCAAATCCCAGCTTTACTATTTGCCAGCTGTGGAGCCTTGTGAGTTCATTGAATTGTCACTATCTGTCTGTGTATTATCATCTGAAACATGGGAATAATTCTAATTACCTGCTAGGCTTTTATAGGGATTAAGTGAATTATTATACTTAGAACAATGCCTACCACTCAGTAAATGATATTTTTAAATTGGTAATTTAGTAATAAACTCTCTATAGGATTCAAGAAAAACATTTTCCTATTTTGATTTCTACTTTGTGAGTGATTAGTATTGTTAAAATGTTTAAGGATTCCTTGCCTTTTGCTAACTGTTTTCTTCATTTATTATTAAAGTATTTTAAAATATGGAATTTTAAATGTTTTGTAATCTATATTATTTTTAGATATAATTTTGTCTGTGTATCTATATCAGGTAGTAATATATTAATAAGCATAACTGTAAAAATCTAATTTACCTCATTTTGTCATTAATGTATCTTTGAAGACTGAAGAATTATAAACAGGAATCAGATTCTATGAATATTTAACATACAGCTTCAAAATCATTGCACAAGGACAGAGTTTCTAACCTAAATGTATTCACAAATATTTAACGTGGTTTAATTAAAAAGGTGCATGCTTAAATAAAGTAAAATATTCAATGTAATTACACATTTGAAGTTATAGTGTATAAAGCACAAAATGGAAAATTAAAATTTGGATCCAAATGCTAATAGGTTGTACATATCTGTACCTTTCCCACAGCCCCTACCACCACTCCTATAAAATATGATAGTGCTCAGGAGGCCAGACACCAAGGCCAGACTGTAAGGGTTCAAATCCCAGGTCATCTATTTGCTGAATGTGTGACTTTGGGGTAATTATTTATTCTTTCTGTGCCTCAATTTCCTCATCTCTGAAACAAATTATTCTAGTACCAACTTCATTGGGTTTATGTGCGTATTAAAGATATATAGATATAGATACATGTACACAGGTGTATATATATATATATTTGGACCCATTTGTCTATATGATAGACACATGTTCATAAATATGTGTGTATATATGTATATGCATATACACAAACCAAGTGCATATCTGAAGAATCTTCATGCCCCCCATATCTGGTTTCTTCCTAAAACACTATTTCTCTTGAGCCTTTCTTTACATATAGAAGCTAGGTTGTTCAATGACGCCTTTACTGACATGGCCTGGGAAAAATACTAAAGTTATTTAAATTTATTTTTACATCACCCCTTGTCCATGTCTGTGCTCTTGTTTCTTTTCCAGCGCTTGATACTCTCCTTTCAGCCACTCATAAATGTAATGCCTTTCAGCTGCCTATACTGGTTGTCTGAAGCCCTTCTCTCTAGTACTTTCCTCATGTCTTTCCTTTCACAAAGTGTTAAAATAATAACTGCTTAGCCTCTTGGCACCGCCTACCTGTCCCCTCAATTCCAAGCTCTTTATTTCTTCTGAGGTCAGCACTTGGGACCATATTCCATAAACAAATGCACACTGAGATGTGACTGACCAGTAGCCTTTACTGAGCTCCCTTCCATTGATGAAAATCACACACAAAAAACCTGTGTCCCTTCACAGCAGTAGTGAAATTGGAATTGTGTTTGGTTTACATTAGTGGGTGTGAATACTTAAAGAGGGATTTGGCACCTTCTTGGGGTGAAGCTGACTGTAAAAAGAAGGTGATAGCCTTGGTGATACTATTTAGGAAAGTGAGGGTCATTAAAAGGTATCTAGAAACTAAGATAGGGGAACATTATTGGTTTTTATTTAGTGTCACTATCTCTCACTAAGAGTTACTGTTTATTCCCTAAGCCACTATCTAAAATTAACTTGTGTATTTTAATACAAAATTGAGGAGGGGAGAAATGAGAATAGACCTTGTGGGTTTTGTTTTCCCACTGTGTCTCCCAGGGTAGGTGCCAAATGAATGTATGGAGAAGACAAGAAATAGAAATGGGTCTTTTTAATTTTGACCTTTCTTCCCTACTTGCTTCAGTGGAGGTTGTTGGGTGGTGTTTTTCTTTTGAAATAAAAGTTGAATTTTTGGTGATTTTTAAATGGCAATTGATAATGAATAGACAGGTTTTCAAAATCTGCTCCAACACAACTTCTGTATTTTAAAAACTACTAAAATACACATGTGAGCAATGTAGCTACATTATTCCTGAGGCCAATGATATCAAAGCCAGAGCAATCCTTATGCTTTTCCACCAGCTTTCCTCTCCCAGAGGTGTTTCTTTGGCCGTTTTTTGGGATAGCCAGGCCAAGGAAGTACTTACAGCTCCTTTGAAGAGTCCTCAGACTATAGCCTGGCCTGTGTGGTTGAGTGGTTGAGCATCGACCAGGGTTCAATTCCCAGTCAGGGCACATGTCGGGGTTGATGGCTCGATCCCCAGTATATGACTATATATATTTAAAAAGAGTCCTCAGAATATAACCTCACTACAAGAACTATTTTGGGAGGGGATAATTGGGCTACAATATTTCAATAAATAAACAATTTAAAACAAGTGTTGTAATGTAACTTTCTAATAAGTGCCTTTAGTCAATTCTCAACTGAATATGGTTAACTCCTCATTATCCAGTTGCAAAGAAATTACACTAGAGCCTTTGTACAAAAAAAGATATCAAGACTAATGAAGTTTAGTAAAATGTATTTGGTCGTTAAGTAGTAATAATATTCAGGGAAACAATATATTGCACTTACCTCTACAGGATTATCTTCAATTAGATATAGTCCCATAGTTACCATTTTTATAAATTTTTAATCTTATTTTCTCTCTATAGAGACACATAAATGGTTAATTATAATGATTAAAATAAATTATGTGTAACATGTTTTTAAAGTAATTTTGTTACAGGTATAAAGTAACTAGTAGATCAAGAATATTTCCAATTATAACCTAAGCTGAGTTCAAATTTCAAGTTAGCTGAATTTTTATTTAAATGAAAATATACCTTCTTTTGTTTCTTTATGTTAAGGAAACCATATTTGTGTGACTTTGGATAGTCTCAAATTATGTCAGTTTTCCCAGCATAATAATTCATAACACTCTCTTTGCGAAAAATACTGTGCTTTAGTTAATAAAGCATAGTCACATCCTACCTAATGCTTGTGAAGAATTTGCTTGTGAAGTGCTCTTAAAACCTAAAATGATTCTGGAACTATAATCAATCCTATATAATAAAAGGCTAATATGCAAATTGACCAAACTGCAGAATGACTGATCGCTATGATACACACTGACCACCAGGGGGCAGACACTCAATGCAGGAGCCGCTTCCTGGTGGTCAGTGCACTCCCCGCTCAGCCAGAAGCCAGGCTCAGGGCTGACAAGCACAGTGGCGGTGGCAGGAGCCTCTCCTGCCTCCATGGCAGCGCTAACAATGTCCGAATGCCAGCTTAGGCCTGCTCCCCATGAGGAGTGGGCCTAAGCCATCAGTCGGACATCCCCCAAGGGCTTCCAGACTGGGAGAGGGCACTGACTGGGCTGAGGGACGCCCCCCCCCCCCCCGCCTCGCCAAGTGCATGAATTTCATGCACTGGGCCTCTAGTAATATAAAAACTGTGTATGGTGACAGATAGTTATTTGACATGGTGTGGTGACCACCTTGTAAGTTATATAAATGTCAAATCACTATGTTGTACACTTGAAACTAATAATAATATTATATGCTAAAAATACTTTAATACACTTATTTTTTAAATTGTGGAACTTTTCCAGCAACAGGTGAGTCAAAAGTAGTGGCAAAAATTATATCCAGTCATAGCAAAGGTCAGTTCTACCTGCTCATTCTTGCTGCTCATTCTTGATACATTGCTCCAAATATTTTTCAGTACATAATCTTTAAAGTTAAAAATGTTTTACTTTTTTCTAGCACATTTTACTGGAACGATAGTATAATATGCAAGTTCACTTTTTTCACATTTTATTTCTATTGGTTTTAATTTGTGCAGTACTCAAGCATTTGTGTTATTATTCAGCAGAGAAAGGATTTTTGGAAAGCCCTTTGTTAGGTAATTTCATCCCCGTGTAAATTCTTGGCTTCTGGAAGGGCCTTCCCTAGATGTAGCATAATGTCCACTATGCAATAGTCATCTAGCTAATAGATATGTATTAAATTAGTGAATGGGTAGCAATAATAGTATTTTAACTTTTAAAAAAATATTAATTTATATTAAGTTAACAGCATTTTTAAGTCATCCAAGCTACAGTAAAATAATAAAATTGTTACTTGAATAGTATCCGATCATTTCTATGTACATTTACTAGGTTAAATAAACGTAAACTAAGGAATAATTAATTAAATTATCCCATGTAATATATTAAATTAGAAACTCTAACTCATATATGTTTAAATATGAACAAGGAAAAGAGACAATATGCAGGAGAGAGTACCATGAAATAATTGAATTTCTGGTGTTGATGAATTGTTGCAATGAATTTCTACTATACAATTACTGTTGAAATCCTATAAATCATTATGGATCCCTTAAATATATATTTTATGTTATGTTACAAATTTCTTTTAGGTCAGAGATATGGCTTGTGATTTCAGCCTAATACACTATCTTATAGAAGGAGAGCTTGGGCACCTGGAGGCCATGAACTTTTCAGACGTAATTTGAAACCAAAATTTGAGAACTGAATTTTAAGGGATGGGCTTTGCTCTTTGATCATGTTATTAATCTTTCAGGAATTTAATAACACTTAAGCCAATTTGATAATTTAACTAAGAGGTAGCCAATAATTACAATAAACTTTAAATGTTCATAATAGCACGATGGGAAAAGAGAAAGCCAATGATAGAGCACATCAGAATTTTAGAAGTCTTAAATTCTTCAAGTCAATAGGAAGAGAACTAATGGCATAGAAAAGGGCTAATTCAGGCAAATCACCAAAAGGTGACTAGCAAGCCACTACCAAATTAAGATGATTGTTTAAAGCCCACTGGTCCCTTGATGCTTCAATTGAAGCACATCAAAGCCCTAAGCTGATAGCTTCTTGTCATTGTAACTACAACTGGTGATTCTTTCCCTACCTTTCTACTTCTTTCTCTTGATTTCACCTATCTATTTGAATAAATTCTATATGTTAAAAAAGCATATCATTTGATGTCCTTTTGAAAAAAAAACTAATGGAGATTAAAGGATGTCCACTTTAACATTCAATAACTACATATTGAAATTTCAGGTCTAAGTAAAACAAAAATAGAAATTTAATATCTCACATTACTGTATTGAAGACTAATTTGTCTTATTTTCAAATTTAATTTCATGAGAATGGTTTTCTTAATACAAAGGGTACAAAATATTAATAAATTGCCTCAACCCTCCCTCCCCCCAGACCATTTCTATTCTAATAGGACAAAACCCACAAAGCAAATTCCTTAGATTCAATGTTTCTTAATGCAAAACTCAAATATCAAAAACTGCAAGCAGTAATTTTAGTATTTTATCCTACAGAGAAAGAAAAATTATCTAAATTTATTTCCTTAGAAACATTTATTTCAACTTTAATACCCAAAGAAATGATTTTAGACCAAACATCAGTTGTTGTGATGACCCCAGCAAGTGCTTCCCCATTAAACAAGATTTTTCAAGGATGCAAACATTAGGGATGTATTTGTACGTGAATATATTAAAACATGAAATTATGGTAAAAGCTGAGGCGATTGTTGAAATAAATGGTCCTTCACACTGTATTGTTGTGGAAAGGCCCAACATTATTATCCAAGTTGTCTATCTTAATTGCTCTTACATTCCTAGATAATTGCTATACTCTCCATTTCATTTTGTCTCTAATAGGCACAATCTTTCTCTTAAAGGCAAAAACTTAGCTTCATTTAGAATACCCTGCCTAAGTCTTTGAAAAGTTTCATATTTTCATACTCTTTTCTTGATCAGAAAGCTTATAATTAGTGTATGTGCCATCAATTAAGACACACAAACGTTAACTTTATTTTTATTTAACTTTCTAATTAGAACTAAAAGAAAATATGATGTCTCAGGGAGTTAGGGAAACAAGCTGTGATAACTTAAATCATATAAATGATCCTTTTGCCTCATGGAATCAATAGATTTTTTTTCTTTTAGGGTGGGGTAATTGTGAACTTAGTGCAAAATCATTATTCTTATGCTGACACACGTATCCACTTATCTGATTATCTGTTTAGTTAACAATATTTTAGAAATCTTGTGTGTGTAAGGCTCTGGGATATAGTCAGAGAACAAAAAGAGAATTTAATATAAAGCCTGTGCTGAAGGAACTTATGGCTAAGTGTGAGTGACAGATAATTTATATGATCATAGTACAAGTAAGAAGGTAACAATAAAAGTATGTGTATTACTATAGGGGAGCAAGGTATGATTTCTAGTGCACAAATAGGGGATTTCTGATATTCAAGAAAATAGTTACCATCTTAAAGCTAGTAAGGTACTCTGGTTACAAGTTTTAAAAGTCACTTGGAAAGTTTGTGTAAAGAAATTCTTTCAGGAAGTGTAGTTCTGAGTATGTAGTTAGCATATTATCAGAGTAAGCAATTAGAATTCATATTCAAAAGGGAAGCACCTGTGTTTATTTCTTACAACTCTATCTTCAGCACTTAGTTCATGGTCTTGATGTAATAAGGGATCAATAAATATTTATTGAATGAATGAGTGGATTGAGACAAAGAGTTTTCATTGGATTTGGCAACAAGAAATTATTTGTGATTTTAGTGAGATCTGATTTGTTTTTAGTGAAATGTCTAGTTTCCTATTTTGTTGAAGAGTAAATGAGAGGTGTCTGAATATAAGCCTGCATGCAGCTTCACTTAAACAATTTTGATTGTGGAGTAGGAAGAAAACCGATTTGAGTAAAGATTTCTGTTGTTTTATATCAGAAATATCTATGTTGAAATGCTGGTGAAAAGCCTCCTGAAGAAAGACAACATAATCCACAGAGCTAAGTCCACCAGAAGCTGTTAGAGGTGTGATCTACACCATGGAAAGAGAACTTACCCTCATCTGGGTGGCCAAACCCTTCTCCCACTGTAACAGATGCATGTATATGCGGTTAAGTTCGTAGATCTGATGGCAGTACATTGAGGGAAAGAATTCTGTTGACTTTAATTGTTGTGTAATGTTTGGTTATTATTTTATGTTGAACAAGGTTGTATCCAGAGCGTTGAGATGAGTGGAGACACTATGAAATGGCTGTAAGGGGAATGGAAAGGGCATTCTTGGACAGCAGTGAATAAGCTGATGTTGGAGGCCACAGATCTGTAGTGGCACTGACATGCACTTCTTGTTTTCTTTGGCAAGGTTCAGCTGTCCAGGTATAGAGCGCCTGTGAGGGGGTTCTGATGGCTTTCTCAATTTAAGCCATGATGATATTAATTGTAAATATGACTGAAGAAGCTTAACCTAGGGTGGTGACCAAGGAAAGATAACAGAATTATGTGAGACATGCTGGCTTAACCTGGCCATCATGTTTCCTTGCCTTGGTGAATGGAAATATGATATCCTCAGGCTGCTCCAAATTAGTTAACTATGGCTGAAGTTGGCATTTAAGCTAGGTCTTGACAAAATGACAAAATTGCTTAGAGAAGAGGTATGGGCAGGGACGGGGCGGGATGGGGGTGGTATAACAGGCAGAAGGAATAGCACACATCAAGAGATACAAGTTTGAAAGTACCTGTCAAGTAAAGTGAGCTGAAAAGATCAGTATGGGGAGAGCAATGGGATATGTGGGCTGGAGTAGTAAATCATCAGCCTTGATTTTAAAGGAGTAAAAAAATTTTTTCCCAGTGCTGGTAATTAAATAAAATTCAATTTTGTCTTTTTCATCTCTGTAACCCCACTCCCTACCATCATTACTAGCACATGGAAAGCACTCTGCGAATATTTGTTGAACAAATACATTTGCAGTGACCTAAAGCCCTGAGGCACATTTAACACATTTGAATTAGAATTCAAAAAATTCGAGGACAGACTGGAATGGGCCAAAAACAATGAGATATAATTTAATATAGGCATCAATGTACAATCTTAGCCTCATGTTCAAGAAGTCAGCCACCTAAGTGTAGAATAGAAATGGTGTGTGGTGGTAAGCCAGGCTGAAGAGCAGTTTAAGACTAGAAAATATAGGCGTTTTAGATGACCATAGCCAAATATATGTCAACACTATCACACACTGCCAAGAATTGTGGGCCCACAAATGTATGTCGCATAGTGGAAGTTACAAAAGCAAAGTGCATAAGAGCCCTGTAACCTACACGTCAGTTCACACCTGGAGCCGCATTTGAGTTCTGGGCACATAATTTTGTAATTCATATAGTGTCAGAACTGCAGTTAGTGAGTGTTGGGATGGGCCAGGACAGAGAGAGCTACCCCTCCCTGCCCCCCCCCCCCCCCCCCGCATCTCCATTCTAAGCAACCACTAGTTTGGGGTCTCTCTGGATAGCCAGAAACAAATATTTGGAGACAGCATGGAAGAAACACATGTCGACTTTTAAAGTTCTTTAAAACTCTTTATTTAGAATTTGTATGTGTCTACACTGCTTTGAGTACTTAATATGTTTAATTGTCTAATTGTATCATGTAGCACATCCAGACAGAAATAGCCCTAGCAAAAACACTCTGGGAGGAGCATTTCTGAACTAATTTTATCTCCTCGGAGCACCAAAATATTGACTGTACCAGCTAGGCGGGGTAGATCCTGTTCTCTATCAGCATTCTTTCTGTGATAACCTTCTGACAAACTAGAAAGGGTTATCTTTGACTGTAGTTGGCCAAAAGAATCTACTTACTAAGATTCTTGTTTTCCTTAAAGTCCCCTCCTTTATCTTTAATACGGAAGTGTCAAAACATTCTCTAAGGAGGTAGTGACATCAGCATCAGAGCAGCATGAGATGTCCCTCGATTTTGTCCCCTCCCCAACAACAAACATTTGGCATTTATTCGTGAATAAAGTGACTCTGTGTGAGTTGGGGGGTTAGCACCATATGCAAAGGACCCAGAAAGAGTCTTGCCCACCCATGTATGGAGTAATAGGCTGACAGAACTCACTACCAGCTGTGGAACCTGCAGTAGCCTGTGAACCAGTTCCAGCCCCTCTTGGCAGTGGTCCGTAGCACCTGGTGAGCACTGACTTGGGCAGTCACCCACAGAGGGACAAGAGAGCTTTTGTGGAAGTCCAGGTTTCCAGAGGAGAAGTTCCAGCACTCTGATGGAGAAAAAAAAAATGAATTTGGAGAAATTGGAGTGGGTTAAAGAACAGTTTAACTTTGCCTGCATTACTTCTCCCCTAAGGTAGCACAGCGTAGAGCTAAGTGAGACCTGTTTGGCCTGAGATGTTTTTCCATGGAGGAAAGGGAGAGCTGGTGAATGAGCCCTTGGCTTCTCCAGTTGTATGGGACACTGCCAGAGACTCGTTTCTCGCTCACGGCATTCAAAGTCCTAAATTAGGAGCTCCATGAATCAAGGGAGGAAGGAGATTGGGAAAATAGCAGATACAATTATCAGAAAACAGCATAAAAGCGATGTTATTGCTGACTGCCTCGTGGACTCCATTAGGAAGCCTGCTCAGGAGTGGCCCGGGAAGGCTCGGCAAGCCTCATGCGTGTATTCGCCCACCTGTCCTGTGGGCATTCCCAGCACCTGCATGCCTTCCCTACACCTTTCCATGCTTTGCTGCTAGCTCCCCGTGCTTGCTCCGGAGAGTTAGCTTTGGTAGAAAGCTAGTGAGCATATGCAGAAAGCAGCCAGGGTGTGCAGGCCAGGAGGAAACCACAAACTCGAGCTGTAGGGTTACCTTTAAGAAAACAAAAGAGAGGCTATTAGTGCATTGTAGGATTGAGAGAAGACATCCAAGCTTAAGAATTGTGCCCCAAGTGAGAACAAGAAGTGTGGAGTAGGTATATTCATACAAGGTCTGAGAAAGCCCAAACAGGATTGGTGTGAGGTATTTCTACCCTGAAGGCAGTTAGTAAAGATTAATGGAGGTGAATGCTATCTTAAATGTGAAGAGAAAAACACAGAACTCCAAGGAACATAAAAATAGCCAAAAGTTATATGAAGAGGTACTCAACATCTCCAATCAACAGGGAAATGCAAATCAAAATCACAATGATATATCATCAAACCTTTTAGAATGGCTGTTAACAAAAACACAGTAAGTAAGTGTTGGTGAGATGTGGAACAAATGGAAACCTTGTGAATTATTGATGGGAATGTAAATTGGTGCAGCTACTATGGAAAATAGTGGAGAGCTTCATCACAAAATGAAAAATAGAAATTCATGTGACCTGGCCATTCCACTTCTGGGTATGTATTCAAAGGAAATGTAAACATGATCTCAGTGAGATATCTGTACTCCCATGTTCACTGCAGCATTATTCACAACAATAAAGATATAAAAACAATTCATGTGTCCATCAACCAATGAGTGGATAAAGATGTTATGGTATACAATGGACACAGAACTAGGGACGTGAAGGCATATGCTGGGGGCTGGGAGTGGCCAGAGACAGGTCAATGGGGGAAAAAGGAGACATATGTAATATTTTAATCAATAAAGAATTTTAAAAAATAGTGTAATAGCTATGTACGGGCCGAGGGGTGGGTACTTGAAATATCAGGGGGACCACTCTGTAAAGTATGTGATTGTCTAACCACTATGTTGTTGTACACCTGAAACTAATACAGAATCATATTGAATGTGAACTATAATTGAAAAAAAGATGGAGATTTGTATGTTATGTTTTTCATCACAATAAAAAAATTAAAAAAAAAGATACACAACGGGGACAGAAAAACACAGATAGGGGATTGATGGAAGAAAGTGAGGTCAGGTTGGCAGTAAAATGGCTCTTGTGCAAGGCCTGCCAGAGCTCTGTACCATCGCCTCTACCTCTCCCGTGGTTTTAAAAAAAATGCTTTTCATAACTAAACAGGCTCATTTTATTTTTAAAATTCTCATGTTTATCTTTTAATGAAAGTTCAAGTTTAAAAAAAAAAAAAGATGTTAGGGTATATATGTAAACAATGGAATATTACTCAACCAGGAGAAAGAAGGAAATGCTGCCATTCCGGACACCATTGATGGATCTTGAGGGCACTATACTAGGTGAAATAAGTCAGACATGAAAGATAAATACTGTATTATATCACTTACATGTTGAATTTTAAAAAGCCAAACGTGTAGAAGCAGAGAATAGAATAGTTGCCAGGAACTGGGAGATGGGGAAAATGGGAAGATGTAATCAAAGGGTACAAACTTTTAATTGAAGATGAATACGTTCTGGGTATCTAATATAGAGAAAGGTGACTATAGTTAATAATACTGTGTTGTGTACTTGAAAGTTGCTAAGAGATTAGATCTTAAGTGGTTTTATAACAAAAAGAAAATAGTAATTATATGACGTGGTGGAAGTGTTAACACTACAGTGGTAATCATTTTACACTGTATAAGCATATCAAATCACACGCTGTACATCTTAAATTTACACAATGTTATATGTCAACTTTATCCCAGTAAAGGTAAAAAAAATATTTCCCAGGTGTCATCATTAAGCATTCTCCACAAATAGTAGCTTAACTCTAATAGAGTTTCACCAAATTATGCCTCAATAGCATGCAAGTTCACAAGGTACTGAGGTCAGCCTTGGATGTTGGAAGGTGAAACTTTGATTGTCTCTGTCTAGTCAGGCATAAATGGTTGGGCTAGCATAAAACTCCAAATCATACAACTTCTAAAAAAGCAAGTTTAAAAAAAGATAGTAACATTAAGAGCAAGTTTTATAAAATTTAAATTACAGATATATTTATGCACATTTAAGAAGACTTTCTGCTGGTTTTAGAAATTATAAATAAATTATATTCTAACTTATTCCACAAGTGATTTAAGATAACTTATAGCAAGCAATGTAAATTAGAAACATGAAAGAAAATGAATAAAAAATATAGATAGGATTAAGCTAGGACTGTGACTCCTATGAATACACATACCACAGAGTGCTATGCATGTGAATAGCAAGCCAGCAGTTTAAGTTTTTTTGTCAGGCAATAAAAAAAGAATTCTGTAAGTAAAGAAATAGAAAAAAATTTGCCACTAAAGCAATAAAATGAATTATGTAGATAAAAGAAAAACTTAGGATCACTAGAAAACTTACAAATAATACAAAAAATTCAATATTAAGAACTGAAATGATGGAGATTTTAGGTTAATTCCTGAAGGGTTAAATTGATTTAAAAGAAAAGTCTCTTCTATATTTTGTTCTAAGTAAAACTCACACCAACTGATATCAGATTGGGTACGGATCTTCCCTAGGCACAATAAAAGATAAATTTTATTTAAGTTCTTACATGACTATCACACATGTGATATTCATTGGTAAATATTTTTTCTATTTGATTTGAATTGCAGTGGTTTCCATTTCTGTTATATGAAACTAATGTTTTATACTTTAAATTAATTGTATGACATACAGCCTTTGGCTATGACAAAAGTAAGAGAACGGTCTTAAGATGAATACAATTTCTTGTTCTATGCCAAATGTTTAAAAAAATTTCTGAAAATGGTGTTAGTTAAATAAAATATTCGAGTTATTTTACCACTTTCAGAACTTTTCCTGACTAAAAGGTAAATACTTAACAAATAAGCAATGCAATAAACTTAGGGGGAAAGTTTCATAAATAGTTGAGTGTTTGCTGAATAGGACCCTAAAAATTTGAATCTTATGCCCAGTTGTGTTTTTTATCACAGTTTACTCTTGAACAAACTCATACTACATATGTTGTAATTTATGCTCATACAATGGAAATCCATCTTGCCTATCATGATATTTTCAAAAGAGAGAATGAGAAAAACATCAATTATACTATTTAAGCTAGAGACTATTCATCATTTTAAATAAACTACAAGGAATTCTGTCATTGTAGAAGCAGCTAAAATTCATCCAAAATGAATAAGACAGCAGATTATTTGCTGACCCAGTCCTTCATTAGACAGTGCAACCTTGAAAACAAAGCCATTCATTTAACAAACGTTTAATAAATGTCTGCTTGTCCAAAGCACTGTGCTATTTT
Source organism: Myotis nattereri (assembly GCF_964212035.1). Lineage (NCBI taxonomy): Eukaryota > Metazoa > Chordata > Mammalia > Chiroptera > Vespertilionidae > Myotis > Myotis nattereri. The sequence continues at coordinate 179,155,393 of NC_138075.1, read as the reverse complement.
GGTGCCAAAAATAAAATTACAGGTGGCAGAGTCAGCCCTCAAAGAGTTTACAGTCTAATTGTAGAAATTAGACTAATATAAATGCATTAAATAAGATTAAAGCAAGCACAGGAAGTAACAGGAGTTGGAGAAGGCAGAATGTTAGTATGAAGAGCTTTTTAAACAGACAAACTGAGTTTTAACATCTAGTATATGAGCTGAAGACTGCCAATAGATACCACTTAACCCGAAATGTCTCCCTCACTAAAACTTCAGGTCCCAGCCCTGACGGGTTTGGCTCAGTGGATGGAGCATTGGCCTGCGGACTGAAGGGTCCCAGGTTCAATTCCGGTCAAGGGCATGTACCTTGGTTGTGAGCACGTCCCCAGTAGGAGTGTGCAGGAGGCAGCTGATCGATGTTTCTCTCTCATCGATGTTTCTAACTCTCTACCCCTCTCCATCCTCTCTGTAAAAAATCAATAAAAAATATATTAAAAAAAAAAACACTTTAGGACCCAAAGGCCTTTATGTTATTAACACTTAAATGCCAGTTTAATAAACTCTAATGTCTTGGACATTTAACATCTTAAGATCTAATTATTTTTATGGTATTTATTTTTGGTCCCTAGTAAGTGAGGAACCTTGGGGTGATGGGAGGAACGGTATAACATTGAAGAACCGAAGAGCACATAAAACAGACTCTGAAAGCTAAATCCCTTTGCTGATATTCTTAGTACACATTTCTCCCGACCTGAGGTCCTGCTTTCTGGGCCAAAGATAGGATGCCAGCACTGGAACCTGAATCTTAAGGCATTGCTTTCCAGAACACATTAAGCTCTCCCACTGGAGATCGCTGCCTGCCTGCCTGCCAGCACCATGGTAATATTATTGTTAAGACCCTCATTCAATTGCCCCAGAATGGTGACTCCACTGGACACTCACGTACTTTCCAGTGTTCCCAGAATTTATTTTCTGAATCTCCTAACTTTACCTTAATACTTAAATGCATTGAAAATGTAACACATGTCCCCCTTGAAATAGATTCTTTAATATTCTTATATATTTGGGTTCTCCTTTATCTCCCACGAAAAGCTGGGAGTCACCCTAGACTTGTCCCATAGCCTCACTACCAATTTTCAGCCAATTGCCAATATCTGAAATTTTACCTCAGAAATATATCCAGAATGCAATTTCTCCTGTCCATCTTTAATGTCATTTTGCTAATTCTGTTCTTCTATACCACTGTTCTGACCTACTTTATTTGCTTACTTATTGCTGTCTTAATAAGGACCATAAATTGAGTGGCTTAAAATCACAGAAATTTATTCTTTCACAGTTCTGGAGGCCAGGATTCTGAAATTAAAGTATCCATGGGGTTATTTCTTCTACGGGTTCTGAGGGGGAGAATGCTCCACACCTCCTCCCTGGCTTCTGGTGAAGACCAGCAGTTTGGAATTCCTTGGTTTATAGTTGCATTACTCTAATCCCTGTCTTCACATGGTGTTCTCTCTCTTTTACAAGGACACCAGTCACACTGGAGTAAGAGCCTATCTTATTCCAGTATGACTATATCTATATCTATATCTATATCTATATCTATATCTATATATCTATATCTATATCTATATCTATATCTATATCTATATCTATGTCATCTATATCTATATCTATCTATCTATCTATCTATCTATCTATCTATCTATCTATCTATCATCTATCTCTATCTATAAAGGGGGAGGTACCACAGGAGGTTGGCCAGCCAAGGGAGGTTGGCTGTGGGAGTGCACTGACCACCAGGGGGCAGCTCTTGCATTGATCATCTGTCCCCTGGTGGTCAGTGCATGTCATAGCTACCAGCTGATTGTCCAGTTGTCTGGTCATACTGGTTGCTTAGGCTTTTATATATATAGATTTTTATTGATTTCAGAGCAGAAGGTAGAGGGAGTAAGAGACAGAAACATCAATAATGAGAGAGAATCATTGATTGGCTGCCTCCTGCATGCCCCGCACTAGGGATCCAGCCTACAACCCAGGCATGTGCCCTGACCAGGAATTAAACTGTGATCTCCTGGTTCATAGGTCAATGTGCAACCACTGAGCAACACTGGCTGGGCCAGTAAGACCTCATCTTAATATAACTAATTAAATTTATGAAGACAGTATTTCCAAATAAGGTCACATTCTGAGGCACTGGGGATTAGGACCTCATCATATATTTGGGAGGTGGGGGGGGGGGGGAATCCAACCCATCCCAGCTCCTAACTGAAATTCCTGTCTCCAGGCTTGTTGTCTTTAGGTAGAACTTATATGTAACTGACAAAATAGCTTTCTAAACTGAAACTATGCCCTGTCAGTTTTTTCCTTAATGATATATTTTTTAAATATTTTATTGTTTTTTTACAGAGAGGAAGGGAGAGGGATAGAGAGTTAGAAACATCGATGAGAGAGAAACATAGATCAGCTGCCTCCTGCACACTCCCCACTGGGGATGTGCCCGCAACCAAGGTACATGCCCTTGACCAGAATCGAACCTGGGACCCTTCAGTCCACAGGCCGGCACTCTATCCACTAAGCCAAACCGGTTAGGGCCTTAATGATATTTTAAACATCTCTGTCAGATATATAGTAAAATTCAAATTTCTTTAATGGGGCCTAAAAGTGTTTCCTAGTGTCTCCAATTCAACTCTTATTTTCTTAAACTTTAGAAATCCCCAACTGCTGTGTTTCCTTGAATACATTATACTTTTCTTGTCTCTGTATGTTATTGTGTGCTATCACCTTTATTCAGAAGTTCATTTTTCCTGGTTCCTGTTTACTTGGTTTTAAGAACATCTCAGGCATCACATCTCCAGCAAGTCTTTTTGAGCCCTTTTTCCTCCGCCAATTCAAGTTTAGAGTTCTCATTCTAATTGATCCCATATTTCTCAGTATTTCTGTCACTGATGGAGGAAGTCTTTAAACAAAGCAAGAGCCAAGCATGGGCAAGAATTTTACAGACCTAGAGCAAATATGGTTCCATAAATTTTATTTAACTCTAGTTTATATTATAAAGCTTAAGCTCATATATGATTATAGCAAATTGGATCTTGGCTTTTTGTTTAGTCCATATGGTCTGTGTTCCTTGAGTCTCAGAGCCATTATTTATTGCTTTGATTTGGTCAATTTCTCCATGCAAGCTCCTAGAAACACTGGTAAAACTGGGTGGGAAGAGAGAAACATTCAGTCGGCACCTGAGGGGTTCCGTTTATTATTGATGGGTGCTGTATCTGCAAGCTAGGGCTGAGTTTACACATTTCCTCTTCGTTACAATAATGTGGTACTTATTTGACATGCCTCCATATTTTACATTTTGAACTTTAATGTGTGACAATGTAATGTAACTGCTGTGGATATGGTTGACTGCAATGATATTTGCTTGACTAACATAATGAAAATAAACATGACATTTTATTAAAATATTCCCATATTATTGAAAAAGAAAATACCAATTAAAAATGTAACATAAATTTCTCTTAGTTTCACTTAGGGAGGAATCTGCTTTTGCCCCAGGCATGTGTTGAAAACTCTACTCCACTACAGATTTTTTTTTTTTTTTTTTTTTTTTTGCATTATGTCTACAATTCAGGCCTCTAGGATCCTGCATTGCAAACTACCCCATAAACATCCCTTTACTTAAAAAACAAACAAATAAAAAAAATGTATTTTTCTAATAATCCTTTCTTTGTTCTGGTTTCTATTTTTCCCTACAACCATATTTGAATCCTTTTAAAGGAAATTATTTTAAAATTCATTATATTTACTGTATTATTTTCCAAGTGTTATTCATAACGGAAAGTTTATGTTGTTAAATTTTTTGAGGAAAATTTTATTAGATATGCATATCTACAGAGATAATAGGATTAATCTGTTTTGGAAACTAGTATTACTTACTGGAATTTTTCAGGTTGAAGTTATTGCCATTTTTTATTGAAAGTTTTGATAAATAACATTTGATAAGGAGTTAATATCCAAAATATATAAAGAAGTTATACAACTTGCCTTAACCGGTTTGGTCCAGTGGATAGAGTGCTGGCCTGAGGACTGAAGGGTCCCAGGTTTGATTCCAGTCAAGGGCATGTACCTCGGTTGGGGGCACAACCCCAGTAGGGGGTGTGTGGGATGCAGCTGATTGATGTTTCTCTTTCATCTATGTTTCTAGCTCTCTATCCTTTCCCCTTCCTCTCTGTAAAAAATCAATAACATATATTTAAAAGAAAAAGAAGTTATACAACTTAACATTAAAAAAAATCCGATTAAAAAAGGGCAGAGGACCTGTATAGACACTTCTCAAAAGAGGACATACAGATGGCCAACAGACACATGAAAAGGTGCTCAATGCCACTAATCATCAGGGTAATGCAAATCAGAATCACAGTGAGATATCACCTCACATCTGTTAGAATGGCTATCATCAAAAAATCAAACTGATGGTGGACATGGGTGGGGGGAGGAATGGGTGAAAAACAATGAAGGGGAATAAGAGTTACAAACTTACAGTTACAAAATACACAGCACAGGGAATATATTCAATAATATTACAATAACTGTACAATGACAGATGATTTCTAGACACAGTGATTATCACATTATAAGGCATATAAATGTAGACTCACTATGCTGTAATACTGACACTAATATATTGTATGCAAACTACCCTTTAATAAAAGAAAAAAGTTTTTGTAGCATAGTTTTTCTAAATTGTTATTATAAAATAATATATTTATATAAAAATTTAGAATATAAAATTGTGCAAAATAAAAAGTAAAATACCCTCTGTTAACACCTCTAATCCACTCCTGGAATTACGCTACTGAAAATATTATGATAGTTATCCATCATTCTTTCAGACATTTTCTTTTTATAGAAAATGTATATAGCTTTTATATGTATTTTTAAAGCATTGTGGTCTTTTAAAATTATTTACCAATATATTTTGAATAAATACTGCATTGAGCCCTAGCCAGTTTTGCTCCCAGGTTTGATTCTAGTCAAGGGCACATGCCTGGGTTGAGGCTCGATCCCCAGTGGGTGGGCGGGGAGGGGGGGCATGCAGGAGGCAGCGATCAATGAGTCTCTCTCATCATTGATGTTTCTCTCTCTCTCTCTCTCTCTCTCTCTCTCTCTCTCTCTCTCTCTCCCTCTCCCTCCCTCCCTTCCTCTCTGAAATCAATAAAATATATTTAAAAATATTCCATTGAATATCCTTATATAATATCTTTGCTCTCTTTTATTAATATACTTATTTGGTAAACTCCAAGAAGTAGATTCCTGGGCTAAACTATATATATATTAATAGATGTTTTCAAATAGTCCTCTAAAATTTTTTTTTACCAATTTATGTTCCTACTAAAGGGCTATGAGATTTACTATACCTAACCACCATGGGATATTATCAATCTTCTTTTTTTAATTTATTTTTTATTGATTTCAGAGAGGAAGGAAGAGGGAAAGAAAGATAGAAACATCAACGATAAGAGAGAATCATTGATTGGCTACCTCCTGCACACCTCACACTGGGATTGAGCCAGCAACCTGGGTATGTGCCCTGATGGGGAATCGAACCAAGACAACCTGCTTCATAGGTTGACACAAAACCAATGAGCCGTGCAGGTTGGGCTATCAGTCTTTTTATAATAAATCTTTCCAAATTCTCAATGAAAGAAATGGTATCTCACTACATTTTTACTTATACTTAGTTAATTTTGAGTGAGACTGAGCAACTTTTCACGTATTTTCTCATGGAAAGAAACTTGATCAACTCATTAGAGTTACTGCAGTCATTAAGATCACTAAAATTTAAGGATATATTTAGATCTCCAGGAGACTTTCTTTTTATTTTTTCCTGGAAAATTTTGTTTGAGCACCCTTTAAGATATGAAAGAAGAATGAATGTTATTCATGCCATTTGAGAACAGATAAATCATTTTACATTTATATTGGACAAGTAAAGACTGAGAGAAGAATTGATATACATTTCTAAGACCATGGACACTATGATAAATTTGAGCTTAAACTTATTCACTAATGATGAAATGCTATAATGTGTTCATTATTGAGTGAATGCTTTTATTGGCCAACCCATGGATTGAAATAAACTTGGGTGATTTTTTAAATATAATCCACAGATATCTGAGAACACAGTAATCAGAATTAAATCATGCACCATTGAGTTTTACAACAGCCAAGCCTTGGGAATAACTCTGGAACACTCACTTCTCTTGAAACTCAATAGTGGATGAGATCATTAAAGGAGAATAAAGCCTAGACAAGGAAATATCTAGGACAAACTCTGGAAGCACTCAAAACTTTATGTAAAACAGTACTTACGCTCTCTTCTATCTTTCTTGCAACTCCATCTTTGTTTCCTTTGCAGGTTAATCTTTCTCTATCCATCCATAAAATTTTGACCTTCCTGAAGGCTTAATCCTAGGTTGTCTTGACTTTTCATGTTCTGCTTTTTTCTAGATACTTTAATCCTTGGCCATTGACTCATACATCATCTACACAAAAATGCATGTATTTATATCTCTAGCCCAAAGTTTCTTGTTGTTAGCATTATTGACATTTTTTTTTTTGGGTGGGTGGGGGGGGGGGAAGCATGGAGATCTATTCTGTGCATTGTAGGATTTATGACAGAATTCTTGGCTTCTTCCACTAGATGCCAGTAGTAACCCCAAGTTGTGACAATTAAAATGTGTTTGAGGGGCAAAATTAACATTTATCTAGCCTAAGGCTTCTCTTGAGATCCAGCCCCATATTTACAACTAATTGATATGCCCCTTGGGTGTTGCAAGAAATCTCAAATTTAACATGCCCAAAAATCAAACTCATGGAACTGCTGCCTCTAAACCTGGGTGTTTACCATAGTTTGCTCACTCATTGAAAATAACTACACCCTCTGGCTATCCAAGCCAGAACCTAGCTATCATCTTCTTTATTCTGTATATATTAGTTTTTATTGACCTGTAAAAAAAGTATCAGCTTGAAACAGTATACATTTATTACATACCATTTTTCTGTGGGTTAGGAGTCTGGCATAGCTTATCTGATTTCTTTGCTGACATTTTCGTAAGGCTGCAATCAGGGGGTCAGCAGGACTTGATTCACATTTGAGGGTTTGATTGAGATAAAATTTACTTCGGGCACATTTTGGTTGTTGGTAAAGTTGATTTCCTTGTGACTGTATGACTTAGGGCCCTGGCTATTTGCTGGCTATTGGTAGGAGGCTATCCTCAGGTCCTAGAGGCCCCCCCACAGTTTCTACAGCCCTCTCCATGGCATTTACTTTTTCAAGGGCAGCTCAAGAATCTCTCTCTGTCTTTTTCTCAATGTCTCTTTAAGATAGAGTCATCTTTGACATAATGTAATCAAGACAATGAAATTACCATCACCTTTGTGGTATTCTGTTGGTTAGAAGCAAGTTAGATTCCATCTGTAGAGGAGATTACACAAGAGCATAAATTTCTGGGGATCACTTTAGTGTGTTATTGCCCCACTGCAAAATCAATCTATCACCAAAATCTTTAAATTTCACCTTAACATCTTCTTAAAAATATTTTTTATTGATTTCAAAGAGGAAGGGAGAGGGAGAGAGAAGTAGAAATATCAATGACGAGAGAAAATTATTAATGGGCTGCCTCCTACATGCCCTCTACTGGGGACAAAGCCTGAAACCAAGGCATGTGCCATAACTGGGAATCAAACTGTGACCTCCTGCTTCATAAGTTGAAGCTCAACCATGGAGCCACACTGGCTGGGCTCGCCTTAACATATTTATCCATATCTATCAGCATCTATTTGTCTCCTCTTCAACCTTCATCATGAATCTATTGCAGCCTGTCATCATTTATCTGGATGGTTGCAGTATCTCTTTTAATGAGTTTGTCTAGATCTACCCTGGCTCTCTCAAATCTATTCTCCACCATAGAGGGAAGGTGATCTCTTTGGAATGCAAATATGTTTATGTCTCCTGCTTCCTTAAATCTTTCCAGAGGCTTTCCAGAGCTCTTGGGAATGTCATTAAATTCTTTGTCAAAATTCACAAGGCCCCTGCATAACCTGGTCATTAAATTACCAATTTCTTCCCTCACTGCTCCCCTTCACTGTCTCTGCTGCAGTCACTTTGGCTTCTTTCAGATCCTTTGCTTCCCCTGCCACAGGGTCTGGATGTATGTCTTTCTTTCACCTAGAAAGACATTACCCCTCATTTTCACCCAGCCTGCTTCCTTATAGAACCTTCCTGACCTCTATGAATATAAATTCTAATTATTCCAAGTTTCTCCACTTAGAATTTATAGCAATACCAATGTTATAAGTGAACATATGATGCACTGAATAATCTCTCTCCTCCACTAAACAACAACCTTTATGAAGGCAGGGACTATTTGGTTTTGCTCACTGTTCAGCATGAAGCACTATGCTTGGCATATAGTAGACATTTATTTTTTTTGTCTTCATAGATGAACAATTAATCAGAGATAAAAATTCAGAGAATTGTAGTCATATAAACTTAAAGATTTGATTTTAATATAAAAAATGACTCTATCCCTAGGCAGTTTATCTCAATGTATAGAGCATTGGCCTGCAGCCTGAAGGGTCACAGGTTTGATTCCTGTCAAGGGCACATGCCCAGGTTTCAGGTTCGATCCCCAGTAGGGGGCATGCAGGAAGCAGCCAGTCAATGGTTCTCTCTCATCATTGATGTTTCTATCTCTCTCTCCCTCTCCCTTTCTCTCTGAAATCAATAAAAAATGTATTGGGGAAAAACAGATTCTAAAGTGAGGAACCATGTTTATAGGCACTACTTGGCAGTTAGGTATCCTAGTTTCTGTAGGTTAGTGGTCTGGGCTTAGTCTAGCTTGGTTCTCTGCTTGGGATCTGCTATGGTTTGAATGTTTTGTGTTCCCCAAAATTCATATGTTGAAATCCTAATCCCTAAAGATAATGGTATTAAGAGGTGGGGCCTTTGGGAACTGCTTATGTCATGGGGGTGAGCCCTCATGAATGGGATTTGTACCTTATAAAAGAGGCTTTAGAGAGATTCCTATTCCCTTCCACCAGGTGAGGACACAGTGAGAAGGCATAGGCTATGACCCAGGAAGGGGATCCTCACCAGAGAACGCTACCATACTGGCACCTTGATCTTGGACTTTGAGGATCCACATCTATGAGAAATACATTTCTGTTGTGTATAAACTACCCAGGGTACCACAGACCTTTGTTTATATTTTTATAGCAGTTCAAATAGATTAAAAACGGCTGCAATTAGTACTCAGAACACTAACTAAGATGAATTGCTCAGCAATTTTGACCAAGAAATTAAGAAAATGTATTCATTTGGAAAGTAGCTGGAAAGACTACATAGTGGCATAGAAAGCAGAAAATTCATTATGTAAAAGAAAAAGAAGTTCAAATGGAAAATAATTCTCCATTCCCTTAGGGCCCAAAATCTTTCATGCAAATTCTACTAATACATACTAATTATAGTCATAAACCTCTAGAGACTGGTGTCACAGTTTTTACTATTTATGCTAATGTGTGTTTATTAAAGAGTAAATTTCAATTTAAAAATATATGTTTCATCTTCAATATCATGCTGTCTTAATATTTAAAAGGGAAGTAAAACCTACATATTCTGATGCTTTTTAATGACAATAGATTTTTCATATTTATACAATCTTACATTTTTAAGTTATAACATTAAAATCAAGGATGGGAGAACCAAGATGGCGGCATAGGTTAACGCCAGAGTTTGCTGCTTTGAACAACTACTTCAAAAGTGAAACTAAAAGACGGAACGGACATCACCCAAAACCACTGGAACGCTGGCTGAGTGGAAGTCCTACAACTAGGAGGAAAGAGAAACGCATACGGACACTCAGAGGAGGCGCAGTGCTGAAGTCAAATTCTGAGGTGCGGATTGCGCGGAGCGGGCTGGCAGCGGAGGGCGCGGTTGGCGTTTTCAATCGGGAGGGAGTCGCAGACTCTGAGCTCCAGATACAGGCGAGTCTTTAGGGACCCAGACTCAAACAGGAGAAGCGCGACTGTCTGGTTTCGGTCAGAGCGAGTGCAGCTTTCTCTCCGAGCTTTGCAGCGGGTGCTGGGACTCAGAGAGGCAGAGCCCCTGGGGACAGGACTGAGAGTCGCCATAACTGCTCTCTCCGGCCCACCCTGTTGATCCTGTGCGACCCGCCCCGCCCAAGCCCTGCACACAGGCATTTGCCAGATAGCCTCAGGCAAAGGCTAGATTAGCACCTCCCTAGAGGACAGAAGTTCTCTCACTGCTGACACAGCTGATTCTCATAGCCACTTGGCCTGGAGGTCAAACCCTCCCTGGAATTAGCTACAACAATCAAGATTTAACTATAAGACCACGAACAAAGACCACTAGGGGGTGCACCAAGGAAGCATAACAAAATGCGGAGACAAAGAAACAGGACAAAATTGTCAATGGAAGATCTAGAGTTCAGAACCACACTTTTAAGGTCTCTCAAGAACTGTTTAGAAGCCGCCGATAAACTTAATGAGATCTACAAGAAAACTAATGAGACCCTCGATCTTATATTGGGGAACCAACTAGAAATTAAGCATACACTGACTGAAATAAAGAATATTATACAGACTCCCGACAGCAGAACAGAGGAGCGCAAGAATCAAGTCAATGATTTGAAATGCGAGGAAGCAAAAAACACCCAACCGGAAAAGCAAAATGAAAAAAGAATCCAAAAATTTGAGGATAGTGTAAGGAGCCTATGGGACAGCTTCAGGCGTACCAACATCAGAATTATAGGGGTGCCAGAAGATGAGAGAGAGCAAGATATTGAAAACCTATTTGAAGAAATAATGACAGAAAACTTCCCTCACCTGGTGAAAGAAATGGACTTACAGGTCCAAGAAGCGCGGAGAACCCCAAACAAAAGGAATCCAAAGAGGACCACACCAAGACACATCATAATTAAAATGCCAAGGGCAAAAGACAAAGAGAGAATCTTAAAAACAGCAAGAGAAAGAAACTCAGTTACCTACAAGGGAATACCCATACGACTGTCAGCTGATTTCTCAACAGAAACTTTGCAGGCCAGAAGGGAGTGGCAAGAAATATTCAAAGTGATGAATACCAAGAACCTACAACCAAGATTACTTTATCCAGCAAAGCTATCATTCAGAATTGAAGGTCAGATAAAGAGCTTCACAGATAAGGAAAAGCTAAAGGAGTTCATCACCACCAAACCAGGATTATATGAAATGCTGAAAGGTATCCTTTAAGAGGAAGAGGAAGAAAAAGGTAAAGATACAAATTATGAACAACAAATATGCATCTATCAACAAGTGAATCTAAGAATCAAGTGAATAAATAATCCGATGAACAGAATGAACTGGTGATTATAATAGAATCAGGGACATAGAAAGGGAATGTACTGACTATTCTTGGGGGGGAAAGGGGTGTGGGAGATGCGGGAAGAGACTGGACAAAAATCGTGCACCTATGGATGAGGACAGTGGGTGGGGAGTGAGGGCGGATGGTGGGGCGGGAACTGGGAGGAGGGGAGTTATGGGGGGAAAAAAGAGGAACAAATGTAATAATCTGAACAATAAAGATTTAATTAAAAAAAAAAATAAAATCAAGGATGTTTTTTTACTATTTAATTGGAATTTTTTACCTGTGTTTTTCAGTAAATAAGGTTATTCTACAGTTTGTAAGGCATATTTCATGATTCTACTTAAAATAACCAATAATCATAAACAACTTGCCATATAGGCATAGCAAAATGGATTTACTTAGCTCCTCATCATGTCTTATATCCTTTTAATTTTCCTTTGTAACACTTCATGATGAGAGCCTAATGTCTAGTTCTTAAATAAAGACATATATAATAGGGATTTTATTTTAAGATGTTATAATTAACTAAGGGCCTAGTGCATGGATTCATGCACCAATGGGGTCCCTTGGCCTGGTCTGTGCCCCCTCACAATCTGGGGCCCCTCTGGGGATGTCGGACTGCCAGTTCCAGCCCAATCCCTGCAGGCCAGATCAAAGGACTCCACTGATGCACAAATCCATGCACCAGGCCTATAGTATGCATATAAAAAATTTGGTTAATCTCTTCCTGCCCTCCCCCTCCCCCCTTCCCTCTGAGATTCATTAGTCTGTTCCATGTTTCCCTGCCTGTGCATTGAGCATCTGTCCCCTGGTAGTCAGTGCACATCATAGCAACTGGTCAAACAGTCAAATGGTCAAACGATTGCTTAGGCATATATATATATATATATATATATATATATATATATATAATCGTTTGACCAATCGTTTGACCAATCGATTATATATATATATATATATATATATATATATATATATATATACCTTGATTAGGCCCAAAGTATAATTTGATCTTTTCCCATCTCTTTGTAAGATGTAGTTTATAAGAACAAGACACCAACTGTATGACCTGGGGACAGTTTTTAATTTTTCAAGCTACATTTTGCTTATTCAGTACCTACTTCATCTACTATTTTGAAGATAAAACGAGATAATGCACACAGTGTTTAATAGAAGGCCTAATTCATACTAAGCATATTCAGGAAACATTAGCAATTATTATTTACTCTTTATGTAAACTCATCATCATCTTTCAGAAATGTGCTCTTCAGTGCCATGTCATGCTGGGGACCTGCTTGTAAGAATTTTTAATCTTAACAGTAACATTTGTTTCTGTTACAGGTATTATTCTACTCATATGGGAAGCAGTTTTCATGATAATTTGGGTGGATAGAGACAGGAAGTTAATATAATAACGTGTTATCTTTTTCTGTTTACTGCATCTTCCCCTCACCATGTTTGTGTATGTCAGTGTTGGCAATGAAAAAGCCAAAGAAGGGCATAGGACCTTACTAGTCATCCTAAAATACCACTTTCATCATTCATCTACCTTTTACCAAAGCTCTTAAGGATATTCTGTTGTTAAGAGGGCAGTACGCAAAACCAGAACCAGCAAGTTAAGGTCCCTCTTTAATCAGTCCTTTCCCCACCTTTTATCAAATGTACTGCCCCAGAAGTACTGGTCTGCTCTCAATTTCACTAAAACTGCATGGCCATTCTCACCTCTGCACCTCCATTTATGCCTCCCACCTTGCCTGGTGTGACCCCTACATTTCAGAAAATTTTAGGCCTTGTGGCTTCTTATGATTGCTTTGCCCAAATTGTGTATGATTGAAATGAAGGCATACTCTATGATGTTGCTATATAAAGAAAAGAATTGATTGATGAAAGGTTATTAGTGGGCTGAGCCACCTCAGACCCCGAAGAAGAGAATGCTGCTATTTTCCTGGTTGATAAATCATGTAATCTCTGCATTAAACTTGTAAGTGGTAGTAATGGGTTTCACCCCTAACTTCTTGGTTCTGTTTGGTCCTGTTTCCTGATTCAGAGCCCATCCACATTTTGATTAGTGGGAAGTTCTTTGAGTCTGGTAGGTTATTGATTAAGATTCCTGGTTTTTAGTGTAGTTGCTTTTTCTACTCGTTTGTTATTCTCATAAGTTAATGGGAGAGGATAAAGCAGAAGTTGCTGGGTGGTTTTTATCTTAATGGAAGACCTTCTATCTTTGCATTTAATTCCAACCCTTAGAATTCTTCTAACCCTCTTTTGACTCCATTTGACCATCTCTTCTATATTTCTGATCTCCTTCTGTTTGATGGATCTTTCCCTACACATGCTAATGCCACTTTAAGAAGAAAAATGCAAGTCGTTTCCTATATCTCCCTTTAGCCCTTCTTCTTCTCCTTCTTCTTCCTCTTCTTTCTTCTTCTTCTTCTCCTCCTCCTCCTCCTCCTCCTCCCCCTCCTCCTCCTCCTCCCCTTCCTCCTCCTCCTTCTCCTTCTTTTGTTGTTTTTGTTGTTTCATTGATTGGCTGCCTCCTGCACATCCCCTACTGGGGATCAAGCCTGCAACCCAGGCATGTGCCCTTGACCAGAATCAAACTGGGACCCTTTAGTCTGTAGGCCGACGCTCTATCCACTGAGCCAAATCAGCTAGGGCTACTTCTAGATTTTTATTAAATTTCTTAAGAGGATAAACATTTTGTGTGTGAGAACACCTAAGTACCACTTTCTCTAGGAAACAAAATAAGATTCTGTATAAGGAGGAAGAGCACTTGTTGCTCTTTGTACAATATTACATATTGCATAGTTAAATTTACATTGAAAACAAAATGATAAAAAAGCATTCATTGAAAGACATACAATCAATAGGTAATCTAAGGTGCCCAATAGAATGAAAGCTTCTTTAGAATACTGTTGTTTTCTCTTAAAATATTTAATTTTATAAGGCCTAAGACATCTGATGAGATTAAAATATAAAATTCATATATTTATGATGTACTATTTATTTAAGTTTCTATGAAAATGTTCCATTATGTTTTTTTAAAAATAATTCTTTTATTGTTGAAAGTATTACGTATGTCCCTCTTTTTCCCCCATTGACCTCCTCCAGCCCTCCCTTACCCCCTACCCCAGGCCCTCACTGCCCCATTGTCTGTATCTATGGGCTATGCATATATGCATACAAGGTCCTTGGTTGATTACCTCCCTCCTACCCACCCACCTTCTCCCTCCATTAGTCCTTATTCTTCATAGTCATGGTTCATGGACCATATTATGTCTAATGTCTTAGTGCCTTGATTTGTAGTAGACATCATGAGGAGATGGTTAGATCATTGTCTTAGTCTGTTTGGGCTACTATAACAAAAATATCATCAACTGTGTGGCTTATTAAAATAGATACTTGGTTCTCACAGTTCTGGAGGCTGGAAGCCCAAGCTCAAGGCAATGGAAGATTTGGTGTCTGTTAAGAACCTGCTACATGGTTCATGGAAGGCTGTCTTCTACTTTGTCCTTACTTGGTGGAAGGAGTGAGGGATCTCTCCAGAGTCTCTTTTATAAGGCACTAATACCATTCATGTGGCCTTTGCCATTATGTCCTAATCACCTTATAAAGCCTCACTTCCAAATGCTATAATATTTGGCATTATATTTGAACATGTGAATTGGGAGGGGGGGTACAAACATTTAGCCTAAAGCATATCGAGACTCTTTTTCTCCAGCTGCCAAGGAGAGTATTGGCTGCCATAGCCTCACAGTTGAGTTCCTCTCCTGAAATTGTCTTGAAGAAGGAAGATGCCTGTCTCAAGGTTAACCTCACCTCTCAGCTCTACCACCCAGGCTTCAGGAGAAGCCCACATCTAATAATAACAACATTAGGATATACACATCCATTCTCCTTGCCTCAAACTGAACAATTTTAGAGCTAAACCAGCTCTGTGAGACCCCTGTTGCACTCACCCTATATTTAAACTTTTCCTTTTGCCCAATCCTGCTTTGCTCATTGCTTTACAGGAGTTCTGAGAGTACTCACTAGTAAGCCTCCTGCATATAAATTTCAGAAGCTCAAAGTCTGATTCTCAGAGAATTCAACCTACTATTGTTGACAGCATTTCTTTAGAAACTGTCTCTCTTGTTTTCAGCTTATAATTATTAAGTTCTGCTGTTCCTGCCACTCTGCTCCCTTACACCATATTTTAGAGCCATACCTAGTTATTTCTACTTTCATACAAGTATTTTCAGAAACACAACATGCTGTTCCATGCCTCCCATTCCCTGTCTTTGAACATGTTCTTTTTCTTCCCTCTGAAATGCCACATCTCTCCATATTATGTTGAAGTTCTTACTATTTTCCAGTTTTCAAATCACTACCAACTCCTATCTCCAAAAATGTGAATTTATACCCTCTCTTGTGCAATATTGTGTTTTTAAATCACAGTGCACCATATTGTATTATAATCATTTGCATTTCTCTTTTTCCCTAAAGTGTGTTTATTGATTTAGCTTGGCATTCACAGTTCCTATTATGGTATCTGGCATGTAGTAGAGTTAATGAAAGCTTGTTGAATGAGTGAATCAGTGAGTGCAGTGGCAGAGGGTGGCTGAGAGGAGGAGATAAAATCAAGAGATAATTTAAGTCCTATATTTGATGAAATTTCTTAACTGCATGGGTGTGAGTAAGAGAGGAGCCATCTAGCAAGGATACTTGTATGATAGTCAAGTAGAGATATCTAGAAGAATAAAAGAAATATGGGAATAAAACCTGTAAGAGAAAGGTTGAACCCCAACATATAGATTTGAGAAGCTTTTATGTATTAACCCATTTCTCCTGTGATTTCCTGACACTTAGATGCTAGAGTTCCTTTCTTTTTAGGGAGCATTTACTCTCATGACCTTAATTGTTGTAACCAAGAACCACCAAATCTATATTTTGAGTTGACTAGGATCTTTTCTTTTTATACTCATATCTCCAACTGTCTATTGCATATCTCCTTTAAAATTCATTCAAAAATATTGATTGAGCACCTCCTATATACCAGAAAGTTTTCTAAGTGATCAAAACAGATAAACTTTTTTTCTTCATTTTTCCATTCCATATAAGGGTACAAGCAATTGACACATAAATAAATACATAATATAATTTCAGATAATAAGTATTATGAAGAAAAGTAAGGGTTATTAAAGAGATAGAAGAAGGCAGGGCAATACTTTAGGTTCATCAGGGAAGACCAACCTCCCTATTAAGGTGAATCAGTATAGGTGAGAGCTGTGCATATATTCGTCAGCAGGATGTTCCAGTGAAAGGAGGAACATTTACAGAGCCCAGGAGATGGGGGTATGTTTGTACTGTTTGAGGAATGGCAATGAGGACACTGGGGGGAGCATAGTCAGAGATACAGACAGAGAGTCAGGATTGGAGAGCAAGACCTCGAAGGCCATGCTAAGCACTGGATTTTATTCTGAAAGTTATGGGAGATCTTGGAGGGTTTTGAGCCAAGTAATGACACAATCTGACTTAAATTTAAAAAGATCATTCTGGATCCAACATTGAAAAATCTATTGTAAAGGGACAAGGGAGAAATCAAGGAGGCCATTTAGGATACTGTTGCAATAATCCCAGAGAGAGATGGGAGTCGCTTGGACTAGGATAAGAGCAGAGGAAATCGTGAGAAGTGGTCAGTTCAGATTCTGGACATATTTTGAAGTGAAAGGCAATAGGATTTTCTCATGGGTGAAAAGAGACAAAGATTCTTCTTTGGTTGTGGCCTTCAATTCCCTATAGTAACTTCAAAGTCAACAGATCCTAAGCTAACCTCATCCTGTTCTCTTCATACCCCACTCTTCCCTTGGTATATTAGTGAATGACATCACCATCTGCCCAGTGTCCCAAGGAAAAGGCCATTATCTCTCCCTATTCTTACCATTTTTCCCTTCCTGGGACTACGCAGACTATTCCTGAGCCCTACCACTTTTACTATATCATTGATCCCAAATGCATTCACTTCTATTCAACTATATTATTTCAGGCCATGGAGCTATCTGGACTGGATTATTACTATAGCCTTCTTTACTTGCCTTCGGAATATCTTCATTTCAATCTATTCTCCACCTGCATAAAAATAATCTTCCAAAAACTCAGTGAAACATTTTAGAGCCTTCTAGACCCTTTTTGACCTGGCAGCAGCTTGCTTTCTCTGTTGCTGAATTCATCAAGCCCCAGTCACTCACTTGCACCTTGACCTGCATCATAGTCTATTTCCAGTCCTTTGCATGTGCTGTTTCCTCTGCCTCATGGGCTCTCTTCTGATTCTTTCCTGGGAATAAGTATGACATATCTCAGGTCTCAGTTTAGCCATGTAAATAGTTTGAGAAGCCTTAGTTGGTTCATTTTTAGAATATACAGAATATACTGCATTATATAAGACCAGTTATGTCCTTATTTTCTAAACATCAACTAGTACAGTATGGATTTTCAAAAAAAAAAAGTACCAAAGTTAGATTGTTTATTTTCTCTAAATCTGTGCTGATAGCTTTACTCGTTTATGGTGGAATTAATTGGCATTTGAATCTCACTAATGAAGTTTAATCATTGCTAAAATACAGTCCTCTCTTATTTAGAAAACAGTAGTTGAAGATAGTGAAGGAAAAATAAATGTGACCTGAGGGAAGAAATTGTATAAATCACCAAATTGAAATATTTTTCCTTACAGACTATAAAAAATAATTTTTAAAATACATGTGAGTTATCAAAGCAGGTCACACATTCACTGGTGTGTTGAAAATATTTATATAAAGTACACAAGGGATTCGAACTTTTAGATGTATGCTTTGGAATGTGATTGCAATGGCATCACAGAAATATTTGAAAACATATCTGAAACTATGATCCTAGTCTTTCAAAATTTGAAATGCAAAGATTTGAAAAACATATGAATACTGGAGATTTCTTTTAGAAATAATATGTATTTTATTTGTTAATACAAATACTTTCTAAAACAGTCACATGAAATGATTTTAAGGTACTTTAAAATAATATGGGTACTCAATTACCAAGAAGATATTTTCTGGAGAATATCAGTTGTAGAAATTTTAGACAAAAAAGAAAGACAAGTCATAATCCACTTTTTTTCTATTTCTGAACTATAAGGCTTTTTATCTCTTTTTATTAAAATGGTGATCAAGCCAGTCAAGAAATATTTAATGAGTATCTCCTATATGCCAACAATGTTCCAGGCACAAGGATTCAGTAGTTAACAAAGTCCCTGCTTTCATGGAAATGACTCTAGAGGAGAGAGACAATCAACAAGTAACAAGACAGTGTGTTGTATGTGACATGATAAAGTAATGAAGAGAAAGAAAGCAGGAGAGGGAAATGAGTGTTAGAAAAGAGGCCATGTGCTGTCATTTTCCACAGAATTGCCAGGCAAAGCCTCCTCATCCATAGGATAGTTAAGACGAGATGAAAGGAAAATGCAGGAGAAAGGAAAGCAAATTTGGGAGAGAAAGTACTCCAAGCAGAGGGAGAGCATGAGCAAAGAGCTTATGATGGACAAGTGCTTCAAGGAGTGGCTAAAGTGGATGAGTGAGAGCTGATGGGAAGAGATTCAGGATCTGTAGTGTGCGGGGTGGATGATGGCATGGAACATAGCCTTGGGTGCTAATATGCAAACTCAGAGTTTTGTTCTGAAAAATATTGGAATCTTATAGATGGTTTAAAGCAGTGGCAAAAATACTTTACATTTTAAAAATATGGCGGTGGCTGCTGTGTTGAGAGGTAAAAGAGGAAGTAGGGATACTGTTTAAAAGACTAATTTTATAATCTAAGCAAGAGATGAGAATGAGTCAGACCATGATGTTCAGAGGGCTAAACAGGAAGTGTCACCATACTGCAAACATATTTCAAAGGTAACTTTGAAAGAATTACTGATATATTAGATCTAAAATGTGGGTGAAATAAAGAAATCATGAATCATTTAAAATGCTTACCTCTATATTTTAGCTTACACATTTCTTTTTAATGTTTAAAATATAATTTCAAATGTTCTTAATGTATGAAACAAAGTGTTTGTTCATTCCAGAAAGACTATTCTAATCTACAAGAAGCAACTGGTAGTGACTTATTGAATATTCATTCTCTTCTTAATTAAAAATCTCTGATTTGGTTCAAGATGACAATGTGCTCAATTAAAAATTCTTACGTCTTCAGCCTCCATGCAACTAGATGTGGCCATGTGACCAATTCTGACCATTAAGAGGTAAGAGGCAAGCAAAGGCACACAGATTCCATTAAATGTATTTTTTAAGAGACATAGATACGATACTTTAAAGATCTATCAACCTTTACCACTTCTTGCTACTTAGACTTGAGCCATCTTAAAATCTCAATTGTGTATTTAACATCTTGGGTGTGTGGCTATTTGTGAATATCTTATCACAGTTTAATACTTCTATCTATACTAATAAAAGCCTAGGTGGTCCTCGCACCCTCGCACAACACCCTCAAGTCGTTGTAAGGTGGCTGCCACAAGATGGCCAGCAGGGGAGGGCATTGTGGGTGACCAGGACGGCAGGGGAGAGCAGTTGGGGGCAATTGGGCCAGCAGGGGAGGGCAGTTGGGGGCAATCGGGCCTAAACCGGCAGTC
The DNA here is from genome assembly GCF_964212035.1 of Myotis nattereri. Lineage (NCBI taxonomy): Eukaryota > Metazoa > Chordata > Mammalia > Chiroptera > Vespertilionidae > Myotis > Myotis nattereri. The sequence continues at coordinate 179,135,354 of NC_138075.1, read as the reverse complement.
AGACATCCCCTGGATATGTCACTGAGTTTGGAAAAAGGTCTGTCAGAAGGGAACATGATATTAAAAAATAATAATGAGTTGATATCAACTCCTTGACTTTTCGTTCATTTCTTTGCAACATTCTGGCATGTAGTACTGAAGAGCCATAATTTATCCTGCTCCTTCTCTGTTGTGTCAAGCAGAGTTAGGATTGTCTAACTCTGTCCCTTAATCATGCTCTGTCTCCTGGTCTGTCCCTTAATCATGATGGGGCATTGGGGCGGTACAGCTCAGTTTCCTCATTTGCAAAATAACATTAGTAGTTGTTTTCTCATTATTGGTTGTGAGGATTAAGTGGCATACTATAGGTAAATTGTATAAATCTCCTGAAATCCCATCACTTATGCCTGGCATGGAGTAAGAGCCAATTGATTACATGATAACTGCCATTATTGTTGCTGTTATTATTTTCATTGATATTCAGAGATTTATGTGTTATTTTAAGTGAATTTTTTTGCAAATAAAGTTTAAATTGAACACATTATTTATAAAGCAGGAAGAAACTCCACAGCTAGAGAGACCACAGATCTGATAGAGCTGCACCCAGGGTGGCTGCCAAGAGGGTACAAAGGACCTCCCAGAGGGAGAAGCCTTGTGGACGGCTAAGTACTGTTCTTTACCCTTTTCTTCTCATTACTTTAATGTCACTGGACAAAGCATCTCAATACTAACAAACATCTTCATAATTTATTATACTTTTGTTGTGTCTATTTCCCATCTGACAATGTCTAAACCTTAGGTATACTAGGCCTTATTGAATTCCTTGAATGCATTGTCTCCGTTTGAAAAGCTTTTCACCTGCTCTACTGTAATCTGAGTGGAGCAATCTCACATGCTTGTCTGTAGAACAGGATTTAAGAACTCATTAGAAATATTAAATCCAGAGGCAAGCACAGGTGCACAACTTCTGGCTTCAGTTTCATTTGCATAATAGTAGCTGGGTAATTGAAGCTGTCAGTGGTTACCTGGCTAAACACAAAAGATAAAAACATTGTTTTCAAGCATGGCTCCTTAAATCTGTCTACCTTTTACTCTTTACAAAGTTGAGTGAATGTTGTTAACATTTATTAGTATGCACAGGTGTGGAATTTTAGGATTCCTATTTATAAATTCTTTTACAGGAATGTCCCAGTCTCCTCTTTAAAACTTATTTTTGACTCCTTTAGCTAGAAAGGAAGTTTTTGCCACTAAATACTTTTTCTTTTTCACTGTGGGTGCCTTTTGCAATTTTTAATTATACAAGAGCCTTAACTGTTGGCAAAACAAAGCTACTGGGTTTCCTGCCACAGAGAAACTTTAAAAAAGGGTCAGAGAAGATTATATGGACTAAATATGTAAGATCCAGTCATTTCTCACAGCGTTCAATATTTAAAACAAAATAAAATATTTCAAAATCCTTCTAACAGCAATTTAGCAATATGTATCAGAAGCATTTTAGTGCAAATGAATTTCACATCATATGCACACAGGATTCATAGAGTTATTTATAAGACAAACTACCTCGGAAGCTTTCCACAGTAAAATATAGAGCATACATATAATTGAATACTAAGCTGTCCTTTAAAGTGATATTGTAAAAAAAACAAAACTTCATGACCTGAGAATATGTTCTTAACTTCTTAAGAATGAAAAACAACAAGTATGTTGTGTAGTATTATATACAAATAATGGAAATATACATATGTTGAGTGATTCAGTACTGTGCTCAGAAGGCTTGTGAAGCAAGCACTGTGACCACCGGGATAGAATACCATGGTTAATTATTGATATCTGCCCTGGGTAAAGGGAGGATACTAACATCCTGAATGCTACATATTTAAAATTCTTGCCCAAAACAGTAAAAGTAATAATTTCTTGGAGGTTGGATTAAAGAGGATTTTCTTTTTCTATTTTGTTTATCTCTGGATTTCAAACCTTTGAGGAAATAATTTTTTTATTTTTATAAATTGAAAGAAAACAGCAAAATATATTTTCAGAATCTGTCCTTAAGAACATAAATTATCCACAAATTAAATAGAAAACTTATTTTATAAATAAGTCAACCAAAGTTTTCTTTTTAAAAAATTTATATGTGTTCATAGCAGCACAATTCACCATAGCTAAGATCTGGAAACAGCCTAAGTGTCCATCAGTAGATGAATGGATTAGAAAACTGTGGTACATCTACACGATGGAATACTATGCTGCTCTAAAAAGGAAGGAACTCTTACCATTTGCAGCATCATGGATGGAACTGGAGAGCATTATGCTAAGTGAAATAAGCCAGTCAATGAAGAAAAAATACCACATGATCTCACTCATTCATGGATAATAGAGACCATTATAAACTTTTGAACAATAATAGATACAGAGGCAGAGTTGCCTCAAACAGATTGTCAACCTGCAGCGGGAAGGCCGGGGAGGGTTGGGTGGCAGGAGGTAGGGGGGTAAGAGATCAACTAAAGGACTTGTATGCATGCATATAAGCATAACCAATGGACATAAGACACTTGGGGATAGGGGAGGCTGGGGGACTGTCTAGGGCGGGGGGATAAAATGGACACATATGTAATACCCTTTGTAATACTTTAAGCAATAAAAAAAAATAAAAAAAAATAAACTCAGAAAAAAAAATAAAAAATAAAAAATTTATATGTGTTTATTGATTTCAGAGAGAGGAAAGGAGAGGGAGAGATGGAAAAATCAATGATGAGAGAGAATCATCAATCAGCTGTCTCCTACTGGGGATCAAGCCCATATCCCAGGCATGTACCCTGACCAGGAATTGAACTGCAATCTCCTGGTTCATGGGTTAATTTTCAACTACTGAGTCACACTGGCCGGGCACCAAAGTTTTCTTGTTATAGTTTTGTTAAGGTTTGGACAGTTCAGATAACTTTAATAACATTTCTGTATGAGGTAATTCCATCCCAACTAGCTTCTGGCAATTTAAACTGGTATGCTTTTAGTAGTTAAATGTACTTAAATACAATGCACCATTAGTCTTGATAATTAGAAACAGAAAATTATCTCTGAAAATTTTGATAATGTTCTTAAAGTTTAACAAATTTACTTTTGTTTTCTTTACAGAAAAAGCTGACTTTGTGTAGTGTTAACGGAAAAATTTCCATAGACAATTTACTGATCTAGTTGGCTTTTATTTAGTGCTTCATGAATCAAGAAGGATCTAATTTAGGAAATAGAAAAGAATTTTAAAAAGTTGTACTAGGTGAAATAGTTTTACAGACTAAGGTGAGCAGGAACTATAGAGCTATATTAAGCATTTGCTGATTGGTTAAAGCAGTTTGTTTTTGTTTATTTTTATTTTTATATATTTTATTGATTTTTTACAGAGAGGAAGGGAGAGAGATAGAGAGTTTGAGAAACATCGATCAACTGCCTCCTGCACACTCCCCACTGGGGATGTGCCCGCAACCAAGGTACATGCCCTTGACCGGAATCGAACCTGGGACCCTTGAGTCCGCAGGCTGATGCTCTATCCACTGAGCCAAACCAGTTAGGGCCAGAGTTAGTTTTTGTATATGGAGCCAAGGAAAGTCTTGGAGCTGGTTCAGGTAACTTGTGCTGAGCAGGAAAATTTTGAATGGTTGACTTAATCCTTCCTTTTCTGTGAGAACCAAGCATAGAAACCTTATTAAGTTTTGTTTCGCTGACACGGGATTTAGAGTGAATGACTCCATTTGGGGGCTAATCTAGTTACATTAGCAGTAACAAACAGTTGAATATAAAAAATAAAATTTTACAGTTTTACAGTTTTATTTCTCTAAAGACATTTTCTTCTTGTTTCAAAAAGGAAAGCATGGATTCATGTAAAAAAGTCACTAAAATATTTTCTTTTACCAACACATTTATAGGACAAAGATATTTTTAGTTACACTGGAAAATTTATGAAAGGCATTCTCCAATTTACAGAAAATAAATAAATGTCCTTATTCATTAATATTTTTAATTGAACAGTGTATTGTTTAAATGTAAGAATGATTGCAGAGCCATTGTGAAACCATTGTAGTAATCCTATTAATATTTAACAGAAAAGGGGTAAAGTGGAAACTAGATAATGTAGACATGCCATTTATATAGCTTTGACAGGAAGCTGTGATTAACATTTTCCAAGCCTCTTCCCTGCTGATCAGTGGGGGAAGGGGCTGGACAAAGGCAGTATAGACACATGCCCAGTAAGGTCTGAGTGACATCGGAAGGTGCTTACTTGTTAGTCACACCTGGGAGCAATGGCAGACTAGTGGCCACTACAAGGGCGCAAAACCTAAATATTTAAACTCATAGACAAAGGGAGTTCTCTCTCTTTTGGCTCTTGACTGTTAACTCTCTAGCTTTCTTGGGACTCCTGTTGCAGGGGGCACATTGCCATGCATTTGCACACATGGCCCAGGGCCATGTAGACTCCACACAATCCTATCTAATAAAAGAGAAACATGGTAATTGGCATACGACTGCTACCGTTCCCATTGGCTAATCAGGGTGATATGCAAATTAACTGCCAGGCAAGATGGCGTCCAGCAGCCAGGCAGTTTTAACTGAACATGAGGCTTGCTTGCTTCAGTGAAGGAGGACTGCAACGTTCCCCGCCTGCCTTGCCGGCCTCTGAGCTTGCAGTTTAAAAAACATTGTAACAAATGAAGAAGCTAAACAAAACCCCAGAAACCAGCTTTCAGAGAGCTGGGATCTCAGAGCTGGAGTTGATACAGAGTTTCGATTATAGAACCGAAACAAACCAGATACCTGTTTTCAGCAGCTGAGGCCTCAGAGCTGGAGCCAAGCCTCAGAGCTAAAGCTGGCCCAGAATTAAAAAAGAAAAAGAAAAAAAGGAGCAGTTGGGAGCTTCAGTCCCAGACTGAAAACAGCCCTCAGCCCCTCACCCAGACTGGCCAGGCACCCCAGTGGGGACACCCACCCTGAAGGGTGTGTGACCAGCTACAAACAGCCATCAGCCCCTCATCCAGGCTGGCCAGGCACCCCAGTGGGGACCCCCACCCTGATCCAGGACACCCTTCAGGGCAAACCAGCTGGCCCCCACCCATGCACCAGGCCTCTATTCTATATAGTAAAAGGGTAATATGCCTCCCAGCACTGGGATCAACGGAGCTGAGAGGCCTCCTGGCACCAGGATCAGCGTGACAGGGGGCAGCGCCCAAACCCTCTGATCGCCCTGTGGTGAAAATTTCATCTCAGTGTAAGGAACCATTTTCTAATCATTAGAAATGCTCAATAGTGGGATATATTGCCTTTTCAAAATTCATTGCCTTTGAAAATATTGCAGCAGAATCTGAATTTCTGCCTTTCAAGGATGTCACTAAGTGGATTCCTACACTGGGTGGGAACCCTTAGATTCTCTGATTTTATGATACTGTAGTTTTATTCTATATACACAAACCTGCATGATTATTCTACCAGGTAACTCTAAATCATGACATATATTTATCATTTAAATTTTTTGTTTGTTTACATTTATTTATTTATTTATTTATTTATTTATTTATAATTTTGTATTGTTGACAGTATTACATATGCCCCCGTTTCCCCCCCATTAGCCCCCTCCAGCCTGTTTCCACCCCCCCCAGGTCTTCACCACCCTATTGTCTGTGTCCATGGATTATGCATATATGCATAAAGGGTCTTTGATTGATTACTTCCCTCCCACACATCCTCCCACACCTTCCCTATGGAATTTATTTTTTATTTTTTTCTCTTGTTTTTCTTTTTTCTTTTCTTTATTAATTAAGGTATTACATATGTGTCCTTATGCCCCCCTTGACCCATCCCCCCGCTCATGCCCTCACCCCACAGTGTCTGTGTCCATTGGTTATGCTTATATGCATGCATACAAGTCCTTTGGTTGATCTCTCCCCCTTATCCCCACCCTCCTCTACCTTCGCTCTGAGGTTGGACAATCTGATTGATGCTTCTCTGTCTCTGGATCTGTTTTTGTTCATCAGTTTATGTTGTTCATTATATTCCACAAATGAGTGAGATCATGTGATATTTATCTTTCTCTGACTGACTTATTTCGGTTAGCATAATGCTCTCCAGGTCCATCCATGCTGTTGCAAATGGTAGGAGTTCTTCCTTCCTTTTTACAGCAGCATAATATTCCATTGTGTAGATGTACCACAGGTTTTTAATTTGCTAATGGGCACTTAGGCTGTTTCCAAATTTTAGCTATTGTAAATTGTGCTGTTATGAACATAGGGGTGCATATATCCTTTCTGATTGGTGTTTCTGGTTTCTTGGGATATATTCCTAGAACTGAGGTCACTGGGTCAAATGGGAGTTCCATTTTTAGTTTTTGAGGCTACTCCATACTGTTCTCCACTGTGGCTGCACCAGTCTGCATTCCCACCAGCAGTACACAAGGGTTCCTTTTTCTCCGCAACCTTACCAGCATTGTCATTTGTTGATTTGTTGATGATAGCCATTCTGACAGGTGTGAGATGGTACCTCATTGTCGTTTTGATTTGCATCTCTCAGGTGATTAGTGACTAGTGACTGTGAGCATGTTTTCATATGTCGTTTGGCCTTCTGTATGTCCTCTTTCGAAAAATATCTATTTAGGTCCATTGTCCATTTTTTTTAAAAAAATATATTTTATTGATTTTTTACAGAGAGGAAGGGAGAGAGATAGAGAGTTAGAAACATCGATGAGAGAGAAACATCGATCAGATGCCTCCTGCACATCCCCCACTGGGGAAGTGCCTGCAACCCAGGTACATGCCCTTGACCGGAATTGAACCTTGGACCTTTCAGTCCGCAGGCCGACACTCTATCCGCTGAGCCAAACCGGCTTTGGCAATTGTCCATTTTTTGATTGGGTTGTTTATCTTCCCTTTGTTAAGTTGTATGAGTTCCCTGTAAATGTTGAAGATTAAACCCTTATCAGCGATAACATTGGCAAATATTAATATGTTCTCCCATGCAGTGGGCTTTCTTGTTGTTTTGTTGATGGTTTTTTTTTGCTGTGCGGAAGCTTTTTATTTTGATGTAGTCCCATTTGCTTATTTTCTCTTCAGTTTCCACTGCCCTAGGAGCTGTATTGGTGAAGATATTGCTTTAGTTTATGTCTGAGATTTTGCTGCCTGTGGATTCCTCTAAGATTTTTTTATGGTTTCCCGACTTATGTTTAAGTCCTTTATCCATTTTGAGTTTATTTTTGTGTATGGTGTAAGTTGGTGGTCTAGTTTCAGTTTTTTGCATGTATCTGTCTAATTTTCCCAACACCATTTATTGAGGAGACTGTCTTCCCTCCTTTGTCAAATATTAATTGAGCATAATGGTTTGGGTCAATTACTGGGTTCTCTATTCTATTTCATTGGTCTATATGTCTGTTCTTATGCCAGGACCAGGCAGTTTTGAGAACAGTGGCTTTGTAGTATAGCTTGATATCTGGTATTGAGATCCCTCCTACTTTGTTCTTCTTTTTCAAGATTGCTACAGCTATTTGGGGTCTTTTTTTATTCTAGATGAATTTTCGAAGAGTTCATTCTAGGTCTGTGAAGTATGCCTTTTGTATTTTAATGGTGAGTGTATTCAATCTATAGATTGCTTTGGGTAGTATGGAAATTTTAATGAGCTGATTCTGCCAATTCATGAACATGAAATGCTCGTCCATCTGTTTATGTCTTCCTCTATGTCTTTTTTCAGTATCCTGTAGTTTTCTGAGTACAGGTCTTTTACTTCCTTAGTTAAGTTTATTCTTAGGTATCTTAATTTTTTTGGTGCAATGGTAAATGGGATTATTTTTAAATCTCTCTTTCGGTAAGTTCACTATTAGTGTATAAAAATGCCATAGATATCTTGGCATTAATTTTGTGTACTGCTACATTGCTGAATTCATTTTTTAATTTTAGTAGTTTTTGGATGGGGTCTTTAAGGTTTTCTATGTACAATATCACATTATCTGCGAATAATGACTGTTTAAAATCTTCTTTCCCAATTTGGATACCTTTTATTTCTTCTTCTTGTCTAATTGCTATGGCTAGCACTTACAGTACTATGTTGAACAGGAGTGGTGAAAGTGTTCCTGTTCTTAGGTGAAATGTTTTTTATTTTTTCCCATTGAGTATGATGTTGGCAGTAGGTTTGTTATATAAGGCTTTTATTATGTTGAGGCATTATCCCTCTATTCCCACTCTCCTGAGGGTTTTTATCAATAAAGGGTGCTGGATTTTGTCAAATGCTTTTTCTGCATGAATTGATATGACTGTGATTTTTATCTCTCAATTTGTTTATGTGATATATCATGTTAATTGATTTGTGGATATTGTACCATCCTGGCATCCCTGGGATAAATTCTACTTGGTCATGGTGTATGATCTTTCTGATGTAATGCTGGATCTGACTTGCTAGAATTTTGTTGAGGATTTTGGCATCTAAGTTCATGAAAAATATTGGCCTGTAATTCTCTTTCTTTGTGTTGTCTTTATCTGATGTTGGTATTAGGGTGATGCTGGCTTCATAGAATGAGCTTGGAAGTGTCCTTCCTCTTGATTTTTTGGGAATAGTCTGAGGAGGATAGGTTTTAGTTCTTTCTTGAATGTTTGGTAAAACTCCCCTATGAAGCCATATTGCTCCAGGCTTTTGTTTGTTGGAAGCTTTTTGATGACTGCTTCAATTTCCTCCATAGTTATCAGCCTATTGAGATTTTTAGATTCTTCCTAGTTGATTTTTGGAAGTTTGTATTTTTCTAGGAATATGTCCATTTCCTCCAGGTTGTCTAGTTTGTTGGAATAGAGTTATTCATAGTATTTTTTAACAATCCTTTGTATTTTTGTGGGGTCTGTTGTTATTTCGCCTCTTTCATTTCTGATTTTGTTTATTTGGGTCCTCTCTTTTTGCTTCTTGGTGAGACTGGCTAGAGGTTCATCAATCTTGTTTATCCTTTCAAAGAATCAGCTCTTTGTTTTATTGATTTTTTTTGCCTCTATGTCATTTATTTCTGCTCTGATCTTTATTATCTCCTTCCTTCTGCTCATTCTGGGATTTTCTTGTTGCTCTCTTTCTAATTCTTTATGTTATAAAGTTAGATGACTTATTACCATTTTTCCTTGTTTTGTGAGGTAGGCCTGAAGAGCTATACACATCCTCTCAAGTCTGCTTTCACTGTGTCCCATAGATTTTGGATTGTTGTGTTTTCATTATCATTCATTTCCAGGATGTTTTAAATTTCTTCTTTGATCTCTTTGGTAACCCAATTATTGTTTAATAGCATGCTATTCAGCTTCTAAGTGTTTGAATTTTTTTAATGTTTTTACTGTAGCTGATTTCTAATATTTTGCCATTGTGGTCTGAGAAGATGCTTGATATGATTTCAATCTTCTTGAATTTGGAGAGATTTTGCTTGTGACTCATATGTGGTCTATCTTTGAAAATGTCCCATGTGCACTTGAGAAGAATGTATATTCTGTGGCTTTGGGGTGAAATGTTCTGAAGATGTCAATTAAGTCCATCTGTTCTAGTAAGTCATTTAGGATTGCTGTTTCTTTGCTGGTTTTTTGTCTAGAGGATTTATGCAGTAATGTCAATGGGGTATTAAAGTCCACTACTTAATTGTATTGCTGTCGTTCTCTCCTTTGATATCTCCCAGGAGTTTTTGTTGTTGTTGTTTGGTTGTGTGTATGGATGCTCCAGCATTGGGTGCACATATGTTTACAAGGGTTATATCCTCTTGTTGTATCAATGCCTTTGGTATTATGAAGTGGCCTTCTTTATTTCTTGTTATGGCCTTCACTTTGAGGTCTATTTTTTCAGATATAAGTATTGCTACCCCAGCTTTTTTTTCATTTCCATTTGCCTGGAGGACATTTTTCCATCCCTTCACTTTCAGTGTGTGTGAGTCCCTTGTTCTGAGGTGGGTCTCTTGTAGACAGAATATATATGGGTCATGTTTTCTTATCCACTCAGCCACTTGATGTCTTTTGATTGGAGCATTTATTCCATTTCCGTTTAAAGTTATTATTGATAGGTACTTGTTTGTAACCATTTTTATTTTTTGTGGCTGTGTTCCTTCTTCCTTTTATATTTCTTATTTTTACACCAGTCCTTTTAGTATTTCTTGCATTGCTGGCTTGGTGGTGATACACTCCCTTATCCTTTTTTTGTCTGTGAAGCTCCTTATTTCCCTTTAATTTTGAATGATATCCTTGCTGGATAGAGTATTCTTGGATTCAGTCCCTTGCTTTGCATCACTTTGTAAACTTCCTTCCATTCCTTTCTGGCCTGATGCGTTTCTGTTGAGAAATCATTTGATAATCTAATGATCTTGTATGTAACTTTCTGCCTCTCTTTTGCAGCCTTTAAGATTCTCTCTTTGTCCTGAACATTTGCCATCACAATTACGACTTGTCTTGGTGTGGGTCTTTTCGTGTTTTGTTGTTGTTGTTGTTGTTGTTTTTTGTTTTGCTTTGTTTTGTTTTGTTTTGGTTTTTTTTGTTTTGTTTTGTTTGGGACTGTCCGTGCTTGTGTGACTTTTTTCTTCCCCACCTCAGGGAAGTTTTCTGACATCATTTCTTCAAATGGGTTTTCTAACCTTTGTTCCTCTTCCTGTCATTGTGGAACCCTAATTATTCATATGTTGCCTTGTTTTATGTTGTCCTAAAGCTCCCTTAGTCTCTCCTCCTGTCTTTTAATATTTTTCTCCAATTGCAGTTCAGTTTGGGTGTGTTTTGCTTCCCTGTTTTCTAATTTGCTAACTTGGTCCTCTGCTTCTCCTAGTCTACTGTTGAAACTTTCCATGGTGTTTTTTTTTTTTTTTTTATTGCAGCTATATCACTCTTTATTTCTTCTTGATTCTTACATAAGTTGTTGATTTTTTCATTCATCAGGTTTATGAACTGTATGACCCTTATTCTGAATTCTTTTTCTGACATATTGCATGCCTCTGTTTCACTTAGCTCCTTTTCCTGGAAATGCCTCCTTTTGTTTCCTTTGGGGGTTTGTCTCCCCATTTTTGCTCTCACTGAAGGATCCAGAAGTCAAGTCATGCAGGGGCTGCTCCTCAGTTGGCAGCACCTCCTCTGGTGGGCCCTGCTCACATGGCTGCTCACAGCAGTGGTGGCTCCTCTGGCTGTTGGGGGTGGGCTGCTCCTCAGATGGGGGCGGGCTGCTCGTGAGGCTGTTGTGCCTTTGACAGGGGTGGGGTGCATGCAGCTGCTGCTCCTTGGACAGGGGTTGGATGCGCATGGCTGCTGCTTGTCGAATGGGGCCAGGCAGCTTGAGCAGCTGCTGCTCCTTGGGCAGGTGGGGGCAAGCTGATTGCACGGCTGCTGATCCTTGGACGGGGGCAGCCTGCTCACAAGGCTACTGCTCCTCAGATGGGGGCAGGTTGCGTGTGGCTGTCCCTCTGAGATTTTGCACTCTGTTCTATGCTTCCATGTAGTACTGTGAGAGTCTTCAAATGAATGTTTAATTAACAAAAACTAATGAAGAGTGCTTGATTTTCCACTACTCTTAGATTAAGGTACTTTAAAATGTGTTGTGTGAAAAGTAGAGTTCACATTTTCCTATTGTAAATTGTATAATAGGTTTTCAGTCAATATCACCTTCAAATCAAGGACAAATTTAAAGGACATATTGGTGGTTTTCCAGGGAAGTATCCTAAATTGAAATTGTCCATGGTTTTTGTCACTAAATTTAATTAACTGAAAAACTTTCTACTGATAAAATAATTTCATTTACATATTAGATATACTGGTCATTTATCTTATTTGTGCCTATACAACATCTTTGGAACACCTGTTCCTTATTTTGGACAGTTCCCTGAATTATATGCCTTGGACTCCTGTTCTAAAATTTGTACCCTGGATTTTGTTTTTATTAGGTCAGGTAAAGTGACAGACATGAAGACAACTGCCTTTGAAAGAAGAATTTATTGCTTACATTTCCTAAGAGAAAGGAACATGACATGCCATGTAGGGCCACATGGAGAAGCACCAGGTTTTGTCAAGAGGCAGAAGCCAAGGGAGGAGGAGAGCATGGACCAAAGTTTATTATTGTCCATGAGAAAGGCAAAGCAGGGTAAGGGGAACAATTTAGGATTGGCTAATTTGAATAATGTCAGCAGGTTGATAGGCAATAGGAGCATCCTCTAATTGTTTGTTACCTTGCTCTGGATGATTTATGGTAGGAGAAATACTGGTTTGGCATGTGAGAGTTAAGGAGATGGTTGGGAGTATGGAGTCACAATTGGTTGGGCATATGATCTTCATATGCCTTTGAAAGCTGGATTACAGGAGAGATGTAAACAATTTTGATTTTTAATTTGACCCTCTGATTAATGGGTAACAAATAGACAAATACAGAATTTAAGAAAACAGAATATTTCCCCAAAGTAGAAGCCAGAGTTTACTTTCCTTGCTTTCTTGATGCTGGGGTATAAATGTCTGATTTCAGCTTGGCTAATTAGTTCATTTGCAAATGATTTGGATTTGCAGTGGTCCAAGTTGAGGGGAATAAGAACATAGGGAATATGCCTTTTGGTGAGTGAAACATCTAGTTCTTTGGGCAGCAAAGAATCTTCAGTGAAGAATCTTCTGGAATCTTGTCTTAGTAATTTTATAAAAGCTATGGAGTCTGCAAAAGCTTTAGTTTCCTGGCCAACTTCAGAGCCAACAGTGTTTTTGCCAAACCTGTCATTTCAGTGTGATTAGGCATTTTCCAAACGTGTCAGAGTCTGGATTTCTGGCCTTATTTAAAGGTCTATGAACTACTTAAGATCCTTTGATAAAGTCCAATTGTGCTTAACCCAGCCAGAGTGGATTCTGTTGTTTGAAACTAAGGACAATCAGATATGAGCTGCATCTCTAGGACCCTATGTTTTCCTGAATTTCTTTGAGTAAATAGAGAACACAAACAGAAATAGTTGGGAATTTGTTTTACTATTTTAAAACATTTTTTAAAATATTTTATTGATTTCTTTTACAGAGAGGAAGGGAAAAGGATAGAGAGTTAGAAACATTGGTGAGAGAGAAACATCGATCAGCTGCCTCCTACACACCCCCTACTGGGGATGTGCCCGCAACCAAGGTATATGTCCTTTACTGGAATCGAACTTGGGGCCCTTCAGTCCGCAGGCCGATGCTCTATCCATTGAGCCAAACCGGTTAGGGCTTGTTTTACTGTTTTAATTGCATATGATTATTAATAAAATAATTCTGGTTTGAGGCATAAGTAGCTACTGTACCATATGATAAGATGGAGAAATTGTAAGCAGGTCAAGTAAATAACATGTTAAAGGATGTTATAATTCCAATACCCCAAATAAGGACAGAAAAAAAGAAAGCAAATTAACCTGCAAACTTCAATTATAAATATGGACATTTATGAGTATTTTGATGACATAAAGAGGTTTAAAGAAAAATGCCTCTTTACTATAAGCAACTTTAGCTAGAAACCAAAACAAAGTCTGTTTGTGTGTAACAGAGAGGAAAGACCGAGTTGATGATCACACTTTGGGATACCCAGCACGCCCCTAGACATGGATACAAGCTAAAAAAAAAAAAAACCCAATTCAAATAAGAAGGGTGAAGTGTATATTTTATCTGTAAGTCATTTTTTTTATTTCCATGATGTAAATATTGTATATTTGAAACTCAGAAATAATGAGTTCTTAATATGCCACAAATGGCCCCAAGTAATTTTTTTCCTATGCCATATAAGAAACCTTTGTAGTCATTAGCAGGGATCTATTGAACAAACTGTTTCAACTTTGCAAAACTCTCATATGTTCCTTTGATGGGGATTTTTATTCTTGATAATTATCAGAGCTGCTCACCACAGAGAAGGATCAGAGAAGCAGATGATTCGATTCTTGTTCTGATCTTTGTGCCCCAATCAAATTAAAAGCTTGTTATAAAAGAAATTTGCTCTCTCTAAGACATTTAGAAATATAATTTGTTTTTTCCAAGAAACATGATGGAGATAGTATGTGATTTAGACATAATATGAACAGAAAGTAAATGTTTCCTATGACATGAAGGATAATTGTGAGAAATAATATACATGTAGTTTTTCTAACTTCCTTTAGTTATTGCAGAAATATCATTTTTCTGTTTATGTATATTCCATATAAACATGGTTAAGTTTACTTGTTGCTTTGTTTCCATGCTGCTTCATTGTGGTTAGTAGTTCTGACCAGTATAAGAATTAAACATTTCTTCAAAGAAACATGGGTTAATTCAATCAACATTATAAATGTGTTGAAGATATGTATGAGAATTTTCCTTCTTAACATTACATGTTAGTTAAGAGAACTTTAGAATATCTTTGATGTAGTATTATATTCCATTGCCATAGGCTTATTTGATGCTCATTATATCACATAGCTTTTATCAAACTCTTTTAATTATTTGTTTAAAGTTCTATCTTTCCTTACTGTATTTATAACTTTTTAAGGGAAAGGACTATATGTTATCACATTTCTTCTTCTAGTTCTTTTTTTTAAACTATATTTTAATTGATTTTAGAGAGGTAGGGAGAGTAAAAGAGAGATAGAAACATCAATGATGAGAGAGAATCATTGATTGGCTGCCTCCTGCATGTCCCCCACTGGGGATCAAGCCTGCAACCCAGGCATGTACCCTGACCTGGAATCAAACTGTGACCACCTGGTTCATAGGTCTATGCTCAACCACTGAGCCGTGAAGACTGGGCATCTTCTTTAGTTCTTATCAGAGTAACCTAACCAATGCAGTAGGTAATTCATATAATAATTCATTCAGTTTATAAAAACATTTATTGAAGCATTCTGCTACTTATTGGATATGCAAAATTAAGCAAAATGGATAAGGTTCTTGGTCTCGCTAGATTCAGTTCAATGAGGGAAATAACCATTTGACAGTTAAACATAAAAATAACTGTTACAAGTGCTATAGAGAAAAATGAAAGGATTCTAAGTGAATTTATGGGAACATAATGTGGTAGGAATTTTAAGGAGTTTACTTATTACCATGGTACTAGGTCACTTTGAGACACAGGCCAAGATGAACAAGGGGTCAAGGTACATTCATAAGAGAAAGCTATTGTAACACATGAAAGCTAGGCTCTAAAAATAGCCATTTACATAATTAATTATGAAAAATTCTAGGCTAAGAGGCTCAGGCTGTATGGCTGCAGTGTGTTTTGTCTTATCCCCATGAGAGGAACTGAGGCTCCATCATCTCTCACTTTGTGAGTTTGTGTGAATTAGAACTCTGATCAAGATATGATGATTTGCTAAACTCATTCTCTACCTACTATTAATATCTTATGTCATATAATTTTAACTTTTATCTGCTGCATTTTTAAGTGCTTTAATGATCTTCCATTGAAACTGTGTAATAGTACACTATGTGACCTAAATTAGAATGGAGGTCAGAGAGGGCTCTCTGAGGATATGACATTTAAGCTGATATATTGTAGATAAGCAGGTAATAAAGAGACAAAAGCAATCCTAGGTCCTTTTTTCAGTAAAGGGAACATTGTGTGGGGAGACCTGAGGTAGGGAACAGCATCCTGTTTCGAGAACAATACACATGGCCAGTGTGGTCAGACAGCAGCGAGAGGAGGAGAGTGGCAAGAGAAATCTTGCAAAGTCTTTCAGAACAGAATTATGATTTTTATATTTTATTCTAAGTTCTACAGGAAATAAAGAGGTTGAATCAAGCAATAAACATACACACACGTTTTGAGGGTACTCTGGCCTCGCTAAGGAAATTTGTTTGGAGAGTAAAATTGGAAAGACCAGCTCAGAAGCTATTGTAATGAACATAAATGATGATGATGAGTCGGGTTTAGGATAATGGCAAAGAACGTAAAGGAAATTGAATGGATTCTAGACATGTTACAGAAAAGAGATTAGCAAGACTTGGAGAAGAGAGATGGAGTTAAACTACTGAGATGTTTACCACAGCATTTCCAAGAACATGTGAAATATGTTTGTGTGTATACTGGTTACATGTATGCTAATAGATATTCTTTGAAATGATAAAAAGAGAGTCTGTGGTCAAATAAATTTGGAAACACTGAGTTTAGGCCAAGTTAAGGAGGATTCTTTCTTATAAGTTTTTTCAGTGCCTTTAATATGCTAATGTGCATTGTGTATTTTCAGCAGAGTGACAATGGAAATTTGTTTTTGATGAAATTCTTGTAGGCTTAGTCTTACTGAACACAGTTTGATTTGCTGCTTAAATGAGCCAATAAACTCTCATAGAAATGTATGTAATTGTTCATAATTTTTAGGGTTACAGTTTTATTTTATTTTTAATTCTTCAATTAAACTATTTTAATGAAGTATTTTAGTTAATTGAAAGTACTTATGTGTTTGAGGAATTGAGAGAAGGTATTTTGGAAAAAAGGCATTGAAAGCAGAATATAATTTTTGATAAGTTTATCAAACTGAAAGAAGTTTGTATGTTATAAAATCCACTTTCTAATTGCTGCAAAGTAAAAGGAAAAAATGAAAATTTACACAAAGTATTCATTATCAAACTCTTTAAGCTTTACCAGTTTATTAAATAACATCTTCATTTTTATGTTATGCAGAGTTAAACTATCTACAAAATGCTGTTATAATTTTATTATTGTGCATGATTATAGGAGTAAAAAATACAGCTACTTAAAGTTTCACACAATATTGCATTACTCTGCCCATCACAATTTTATTTATCAATTCAATTATCATTGATTGAACACAAACCTGTGCTAATCATGTGTGGTTTATAATATTATGGATAAGACATGACAATTATGTTATATCCAGGAAACATTTAGCCCATAGTAATGTAATCAGTGAACCCTGAGTTACCATATCCAACTCTTTCTTTCCTACATTTAAATATACATTTATCTACATATGCTTGGCTGATCTGCTATAGATAAATTCTACATTTTTGTAGCCAATTTAATGCTCAAATGTCTTTAGATCCTTGGTTGGATAATAATATATTCTTGTTTAAGAGGTTAAAAATAGATTCAATTTAATTATTAACTATTATTAATTATTTACTATTATTAATCGAAAATGATGTCGGAGTTTGACCCTGATACCTCATCTTTTAATTCCTATTACTTTTATCCTAATATTATCATTGTCTGTAACTTAACTTCTTATATTACTCAGTGTAGCAATGTCTATAACTTGTAATAATATTTTCTAAATATTTAAAAGTATCACTCAACACAAATAATACACACAGACACACATACTTCTAAATATGAAATTTGGAGTAAAAAAAAATCACCTCTTCATACATACTGAACTATGCTATAACCACATAAGGAGAGCTTCTCAGTTACATTTTTTTTTTCTTTCTGGAAGCAGTAGGTTTTACAAACTTAGCAGAAAGCTGATAAAGTAACTTTAAAATATATATTGTTAATGCTGGATAAGTGACATGGGCCATGCTGCTGGTAGCTCTGTTAACTGTTTGAAACATTAGTGCCAATATTTGGTCAGGTGTGGACTTCCAGTGTAAGCCAAAACTCTGATAACCATGGAAACTGTTCAACTGAAGTATGTGAGCAATAATAATATTTTTAAAAAATCATTTACTGTGTGTAGTTTAATATCATATAGTAAGTGTAGTTTTTACAATTACTTGTTCATTTTATTAAACAATAAAATATGTGGCATTAAGGTCGTTACAAAGGCATTTCCTGTACATTAGATTATGTAAGTAGCAATCAAATTTTTATAGTAGATTTTTCAGCTGACAATATGCCAACAAAGTCAAAATGAGTAACAGTCTAAACTTTAAAAAATGACTTCCTAATCCAATTATTTCTTGTTAAGGACAGCACAGTTTTAAAGTATATTTAACTTAGAAGTAAAATACATGATAGAAAGATAGGGTCTACACAAATAAAATATATTTATTCTTATAACATATAAATTATTATTTCTAATTCATATATATTCTAAGTCCAGATATTAACTAACCATGCTATAAATAATATCCTGTGTTAAAATCATTTTTTTTCATAGAATGGGTTTTAGTTTTATACATAAAAATTTATTGTACAATTACTCCCCTATTAAACCTACTATTCCTTCACATGACAGTATCTGAATTTTGTGTATGAAAGCTCTTAATATGAAATATATTTACTAATATTTTCAAAGAAGCTGAAACCATTTATTTAAGATAAAAACATGGGATTTTATGTCTTTCACAAAAGTATTCAGGTATCATTAGTCACTCAAATAGTAGGATCCATTTTGTTTAATTGGGGTAACATAAATAAATGCTGTCTGGGACATCAATTAATAAGAGGTATTAAAATATTGCTGCTTTAAATTGGAAATATGGTGCTAGTTAACTCAGGTTACCACACTCAATAACTTTTATAATTGGGAAAATATAAATAGATTTTACTTTGCTGAAGTAGAGAGTGCCCTCAAATGGAAATGAAAAGAAAAATATATTTTCCCTGAGCCTGACCTGTTAAATGTTTTCATAGCTCATATATAATTTTGCCACCAACTCTGAGCCAGTCAGGTGAGTTTTCAACCAGAATATCATTGGTCATAATGCTTTTTATTGCAAATGAGTGGTTTATTTTATTATCTCACTTTAAAGTCTTCTAATATGTCTTCTAAGTATTTGTATGGTCCAGAGTATTACAAAGGAAACGATAGAGAGCAAAAGAATTATAGAAAAAGGGAACTATTTTGCTAACTTGAAAGCTGACTTTATGAAGATTCAAATATATTTGAACAAGAGTTTATTACTATATCCAGTGGTTTGATTCTTCAAGTATGCATGAATGAATAGCTGGTTATGAATGATGGACAATTTTATGAAATAAAAGGTACAATGTGGCTTTCCATTCATTGCATGTGAAAATTCTTCATTTTGAGCATAAAGATAAGGGTGTATAATATTTTTTCTCATAGGAAATAAATTTCATTCCACATCTTCTAAATGATTTTTATTCTGGCTACCTATTTCTACAAAACACACCACAGCTTTATTTATTTAGAGTTATTTAAATTTTTATTTTATTTTTCCCATCACCATTTCTACCTTCTCTATTTTGTTTTGCTTACATTTCTGTGGGTCAAAACTTGAGGGAGGCCTTGGCTGGGCAGCTGGTCCCTACTCACTGGGTGACATCTGAGGGGCTGCAGGTGGAGGGTCCACTAACAAGCTGCTTCCTCTCTCCCTGTTTAGGGCCTCAGTGCTTCTCCTAGCCTAGTGTCTCAGTCTGTCTTATTCTTCACGTGGCAGCTCATTCTCCAGGCTTTCTCCATATGGCCTGGGCTTTTCACAGTATCGTGGCCTCAGTCTTGTCAGTTTTCCTTACATTGCAGATGGTTTCGAAGGCTGTACATTCCAAACAAGAGGGAGAAAAGATGCCAGTATAACTGCAAGCCTGGGCCCAAACTGGCACTGTGTTATTTCCCTGTATCCTAATCTTCGAAGTCATCTGATTCAAGGAGGAAGAGAGAGAGAGAGAAAGACTACTCCTCTTGCTGGGAGGATGGCAAAGGCACAGTGCATAAGAGTATGTAGGATAGGAGACATTACCGCTGCCATTTTGAAAAATATGATCTAGCACAAGGTCAAATAAAGCTTGTAAAAAGCAGCGGTCTAGATGGACAGTTTAAGATTCGCCTATTTGTGTTGCCCATACATCTCCCTGAGAGGGACTCAATATTTTAATGTCAAAAATATATAACCCAAAATTTTGTTATACCAGCTATCTCTGTTTCTCTGCTTTGATTTCCCATCAAATGATGGTACTGATAAACATAATGATAAGAAAAAGAGTTTTATCTGCTGAGCACCTTTTATGTGCCAGGTGATGTGCTAAGGGCCTTCTTACATGAATTATCTCAAAGCCCACAATAACCCTATAGATTATAAACTATTGTTCTTGATGGTATTTGAAAAATTCTGGATTTTTTCTGAGATGCCAAGAATTGCTAAAAGGCAGCGATCAGACAGTTTTGTCAATGTTGCATTTGTCCAATGTGTTTTTTACTTTTTTTAAAGTGAGTTCACCTTGTATATAGTTCAGTCTTATAGACAAAGGTAATTAAAAAAACTTGGATTCTTCTTGTTATTAAATTAAGAAAGCTAACAAAACATAGGAACAGCTAGAAAGAAAAATACATTTGTTAAATGAAGAATAACCTGGAAGGAACATAGGTGTGACTAAAAGCCATGCACGATGCTTTAGGAGGAATAGGAGATAAAAAGAAGAAAAACATTTAAAAAATTACATAGAATGAAGTGTTCAAAAGGATGTGAAAGTAATAGACATTAAAGACTGTATAACAGGTAAAGAACATGGATATCATACATATACAATACTGTACTATTCACTGGAGGAGAAAAATCAAAGCAATAAAACAAAATGAAAATTAAGCATTATATTTTAAGGAAACTGAAATAAAAGGCTTGAAATTATACATTAGAAAGTCATACTAACTATCTGGGAAAAAATATAGAATAGCCAACAACAAAACATGGACTAGAAAAATGGAATTTAAGGGGGAAAAGAGGGCTCTGGGAACATAGGCAAAAAGGCCAGATTTGTAAGGGAAAGAAAATTGATTGTCATGAGCTTTTTCAGTGTTTTATGCCAGAAAATAATAGAGTAACATTTAAGAAACTCAAAGAAAATATAGCCTAAGGATTTTATATCAAGCCAAAATAAACTGTGTGAATAAAGGCTGCAAACACACCATCATGGGTATGCAAGAACTCAGGGAATATTGTTCCCTTGAGCCTTTCTGAGGAATTAACTAGAGAACACACTTTAGAACACCAAAATGACCAGGAAGGCACAAACCAAAGGACTCATGGTAAACACCAAATATATATTTATCTGTAACACTAAGAATAAATGGGACATGAGGGAGACAACATAGTATGAAATTATGATATGCACTGACAATACAGATAAAGTGACTATCGAAAAACGGAAAGTATAGGAAAATAGAATAAGTTCAGTGAGAGTAAAAGGTATGTTGTTTTAAGTTAGATGTTTAGGGATAAGAATGAGTAGGAGGAAAAAATGCTGCTAGTTTATTTCAATATATTTCTTAGTAGGAACAAGGAACATTAACTTACAAAAGGGAGAGAACAAGAGTTTCATATAAAGGTCTTCATATAAAGATCTTCATATAAAGGTAATAATTTGAATAAAATACTTACCTTCCTTAATGCCAGAAAACATATAAAGAAAGAGATTTGTCAGAGTAGTAACTCTGTAACTTCACAGTAAAACACTGTGTGTGTGTATGTGTGCATAAGGCAATATGAATTAATATGGCACATAAAGCCATATGATAAAAATGAAGGCCAAATTTATTAATCACATCAATATATGTGAATGAACAGTCATAAAAACAAAATGTTCCATATTTCATATAAAGACATCTAAATTAAAGAAATACAGAAATGTAAAAATAAATAAATAAAAGAACACAAGTATTCTAGACAAAGAAGAGAGGAAGAGTTAACAATTTTGATATTCAAAAATTAGTATTCAAAAAAAGCATTAATAGACAACAAAGGACAAATTTTAATTCTTAAGCTAAAATTCACAATTGTAATATATACTTGGTGTTTACCACGAGCCCTTTGGTTTATGTCTTCCTGGTCATTTTGGTGTTCTGAAGTGTATTCTCTAGTTAATTCCTCAGAAAGGCTCATGGGAACAATATTCCCTGAGTTCTTGCATACCCATGATGGTGTGTTTATAGCCTTTATTAACAAAGTGAATTTTAAATTTATAAATTGGAAACCACGGTAGAAGAAATGATAAATAGCAGAAACACACTAATAATAAAAGACTTTAACATGTTTCTCTCAATCTAAAGGAGAGAAAAAGGACTGAAGAGATAAAAGACAATGCAAATAATAAGGTCCATTTTTATAAATATTGTAGAGGCCTGGTGCACAAAATTTGTGCACAGGGGGTTCCTTCAGCTCAGCCTTCACCCTCTCCAATTGGGGAACCCTTGGAGGATCACCCCTAACCCCTCTGCCTACCTACCTGATCGCCCCTAACCTCTCTGCTTATCTGCTTGATTGCCCCTAACTGCCTCTGCCTGCCTGCCTGATTGCCCCTAACCACCTCTGCCTGCCTGCTGATCACCCTTAACTGCTCCCCTGATGGCCTGATTGCCCCCAACTGGTCGCCCCTGCCAGCCTAATTGCCTGTAACTGCCCTCCCCTGTCGGCCTGGTCGCCACAAACTGCCTACCCTTGCAGGCCTAATCTTGCCCCAACTGCCCTCCCCCTGCTGGCCTGGTCACCCCCAACTGCCCTCCCCTGCTGGCCTGGTCACCCCCAACTGCCCTCCCCTGCTGGCCTGATTGCCCCTTACCCCATGCTGGCCTGATCTCACCCCCAACTCTCCTCCCCTGCTGGCCTGATTGCCTCTAACTACCTCTGCCTCAGCCCCCACCACCATGGCTTTGTCCAGAGGAAGTTGGATGTCCGGAAGATGGCTGGTTGACCTGGTCTAATTAGCATATTACCCTTTTATTAGCATAGATAGATTATATAGGGTAGGGTTGCTTAAATGGGGGGAAAAATCCTTTTTCAGCAGAAGGAGATGCTCTTGGAAGACAAAAATACATAATCCCTATATCTGGACTGATAGCCAGCCATATGCACTATAATGCCAAACCGGTTATTAAAAAATTGAACTGCTTTCTTACACCTCACACCAAACAGCTATTACCCTTAAAACCCCTCCTCAGTCCTCACCTTAGGTTCTGCCTTCACAGTTCACCCAGATTAGGTTCTAATTGGTCAGTTTCTATGCCAGTCAGCATCAAAAGCTCCACCTCCAAGGCAGCCATTGGCTCCTCGCAGTTGACCCAGATTTGGTTCTGATGGTCCAAATGCCAGTCAGCATCTCCGGCCTATCTGCCATGGCAGCTGCAGATCAGGCCCTGCTTCTCTCTCCAGGCCTATCTCTGGGCATGATCTATAGCCTCCGTGGCAGCAGCTGTTCAGCCCTTGCTTGCCTCTCTCTCCGGGCCTCGACCGCAGCTGCAGTGGCTGTGGATCAGGCCCTGCCTCTCTCTTTGGCCCTCTCTCCAGGCCTGATGCACAGCCACCTCGGCAGTGGCAGGTCATTAGGCCTCCGGCCCAGCCCCAGGCCTCCAGCCCAGTCACTTTCTGGTGACCGGTCGTCCGTCTGGTCATTTAGGTCGTGACGGTACCTGGCCTTTTATAATGTAGACTAGAGGCCCGGTGCACAAAAATTTGTGCACTGGGGGGGGGGGGCCCTCAGCCTGGCCTGTGCCCTCTCGCAGTCTGGGACCCCTCGGGAGATAACGACCTGCTGGCTTAGGCCTGCTCCCCGGTGGCAGAGGGCAGGCCCAATCCCTAGGTGCAGCCCCTGGTTGGGCTCAGAGCAGGGCCGATTGGGGAGTTGGGGCGCTGCCCCCTGTCACGCACAGAGCAGGGTGGATCGGAAGGTTGCAATTCCACCCTCAGTCACGCTCAGGGTAGGGCCGATTGCGGGGTTGGGGCACCATCCCCTGTCACACTCAAGGCAGGGTCGATGGGGAGGTTGCGGCCCCACCCCCTGTCATGCACAGAGCGGGGCCAATCAGGAGGTTGGGGCACTGCCCCCTGTCACGCACAGAGCAGGGCCTATCAGTGGGGTTGGGGCTCTGTACCCTGTCACGCACAGAGCAGGGACAATCAGGGGGTTGGGGCGCTGCCCCCTGTCACACACAGAGCAGGGCCCGTGGGGTGGGGGTTGGGGCACCGCCCTCTATCACCCACAGAGCAAGGCTGATCAGGGGGTTGGGGCGCCGCCACTCTCACACTCAGGGCAGGGCCGATGGGGAGGTTATGGCTCTAGCCCGTCACACACAGAGCAGGGCCCATGGGGGGGCGGTTGGGGTGCTGCACCCTGCCACACACAGATCAGGGCCGATCAGGGTGTTGGGGCACCACACCCTGTCACACACAGAGCCGCAGGGCGATCAGGGGGTTGGGGAGCTCCCCTCTATCAGGTACAGAGCAGGTCTGATCAGGGGTTTGGGGCGCCTTCCCCTGTCACGAACAGAGCAGGGCGGATAGGGAGGTTGTGGCCTTGCCCCCTGTCACACACAGAGCCGCAGGGCGATGAGGGGGTTTGGGCGCTGCCCTCTGTCAAACTGATCCCGGTGCTGGAAGGCATATTACCCTTTTACTATATAGGATAGAAACCTGGTGCATGGGTGGGGCTGGCTGGTTTGCCCTGAAGGGTGTCCTGGATCAGGGTGGGGGTCCCCACTGGGGTGCCTGGCCAGCCTGGGTGAGGGGATGATGGCTGTTTGCAGCTGGTCACACACCCTTCTGGGTAGGGTCCCCACTGGGGTGCCTGGCCAGTCTGGGTGAGGGGCTGAGGGCTGTTTTCAGGCTGGCTAATGATGGAAGCTCCCAACCACTCCTTTTTTTCTTTTTCTTTTTTTTTTTATTCTGGGCCAGCTTTAGCTTTGAGGCTTGGCTCCAGCACTTAGGCCTCCGCTGCTGAAAGTAGTTTCTGACCTTTGTTTACAATCTTGCGATCCTGCTGGCTGAAGCCCGGCAGACTTAAGCGGGTTTCTGGGGTTTCGTTTAGCTTCTATATTTGTTACATAGTTGCTTAGAGTTGCAGGTCAGAGGCCTGCAGCGGCAGGCGGCAGGCGGGGAACATTGGAGTCCTCCGTCACTAAAGCAAGCAAGCCTCATGTTAGTTTCAAGCTGCCTGGCTGCCGGCCACATCTTGGCTGGCAGTTAATTTGCATATTGCCCTGAATAGCCAATGGGAAGGGTAGCGGTCGTACGCCAATTACCATGTTTCTCTTTTATTAGATAGGAATGTAAACTCTAAACTCTGATAAACAAAAGTGTCATCTTTTCTTTTTTAAAAAATATTTTTATTGATTTTTAGAGAGAGAACAAGGGAGAGAGAAAGAGAAACATCTATGTGACAGTGGAACAGCCATTAGCTGCCTCCTGAATGCCCCATATTGGGGATTGAGCTAGAAATCTGGGCATGGGCCTGACTGGGAATTGAACCAGCAACCCTGGGATGATGCCCAACCAGCTAAGCCACAGTTTGTGATCAGACTCATGAAACACATTTTTTTAATCTAATACTACATTTAATTAGCTTAACAGAAAATTTAGGGCTGGAGATATGGCAAGTGAAGCATCTGAAAGACCTAGCAATGATAAGGTACATGTGCCTTATCATGACCCAGAGAAGCTGAAACTCTAGCTTTATGCCAATCCTTTACACCATTCCAGTCAAGGCCTACATTTCAGTTTAAATCTTCAATCCTGTGCAGTCCCACATAGCAGAGAGAGCAGACACAAAATCACACATTTATATCCATCCATTCTGTAAAGAAAACAGTGTTGTGCAATTTCATAGAAGTCATTCTCTTAGGTAGGCCTGGATCAACACCAGCCTGAGGTTAACTATTGACTCAGAGTAGTTAAAAAGCTGCACCAAAATAGTTTTCAGGCACAGATGACGTCACAAGAATTCCACCAAACTTTTAAAATATATTTTTATTGATTTCAGAGAGGAAGAGAGAGGGAAAGAGAGATAGAAGCACCAATCATGAAAGAGAATCACTGACAGGCTGCCTCCTGCACGCCCCCTACTGGGGATCAAACCCACAACCCAGGCATGTGCCCTTCATCAGAACTGAACCTGGGACCCTTCAGTCTGCAGGCTGATGCTCAATCCATTGAGCCAAAACAGTCAGGTCCCACACAACTTTTAATTATTGGATAGTCCTAGGTGCTATTTAGAGTATTTCAGAACACTGAAAAAGAAGGAAAGCTTCCAAATTCATTTTATGAAGTGTTTCACATCTGTTCTCAAACCTTACAAAGTTTATACCTAAATAAGACATATGACTAGTCTTGCTTTTGAATATGCTACATAATATTAAATAAAATCCAACAGTGTATTGAAAATAATACATCATGATAAAGTGCAGTTCATCTTAGGAATTCAAGGGTGATTCAACAGAGGGGAGACAAGAAACAATATAATCCATCATGTAAATAGCGTAAAGAGAAAAATTTAATAATTTCTCTTTTGGTGATTTTATTTATTGCTACAAATCAAATCACCCTAAAAACTCAGTGGTTGAGAATAATAATAATCATCCTTCATTTATTTGCTCATGATTGGTCAGTTTGAGCAGGTCTTGCTGGGGATAAGTTATTATTTTATGTGGTATCTTTTGGGGCTAGAATATCCAAGAGGGCTTCTTCAGTTGCATGTATTTTCTGTTGGGGATGGCTTAAATAATTGGGGACTGGCCAAACACCCCTCTTTCTTCATGAGAGCTTTCCATGTAGCTAGCTTCAGCTTCCACATAACATTACAGATTCAGGATAGCTGTGTTTCTTACATGGTAGGTGGCTTCCCCAAAGAACAAAAGTAGAAGCTTTCAGGCTTTTTAAGTGTCACCCTTTAATGTCACTTCTGCCATATTATATAGGTCAAAGAGAGGAGAAATCAATCCCACCTCTTATGGAGGAGAGCAAAGTTCACTTTACAAGATAACATGTGAGATGGAAGATATTGTTATAATCATCTTTAGAAACATAAGCCATGGCATTTAGAAATAATCCTGGTAAATGATGATCAGTTTTGTTTTGTTTTGGGGTGTGTGTGTGTGTGTGTGTGTGTGTGTGTGTGTGTGTGTGTGTGTTTGGCAACTAGACAATGTAATTATAAAATTTATTTGGAAAAAGCAAACAAGAATATCTACAAAAAAATCTTGGAACTAATTTGACCAGATATTAAAACATATAACTTCTCTAATCAAGATAGATTGGCACTGAAACATGAACAGACAAAGCAGAAAATAGAAAACACAGAAATAGACTCAAGTGTATATGGAAATTCACTATGAAGAATTATAAAGACATCTCCTCAAATCAGTGTTGAAAACAAAAATGGAGTTTTAAATAATTGCTGTTGGGACAGATGAATAGTCAAGTGGAAATGTTAAATTGCATCAATTTTTCAGACAGCACATCAGGGTGAATTTCAAGGAATTCAAGATATAAATGTTAAAACAAATAAAAAAAGAAACCTTGCAAGTTCTAGAAGAAAATGTGCATGAAATCCTTTATAATTTTTAAATGATTCAAAACCCATAGTTAGTAAGTGTAAGATTGATCATTTTAATAACATAAAAATGAAACTATGTCTTGGTAAAATGGCCTATAAGCAAAGTATACTGCCAAATGAAAATCTGCTAAAAAATATTTGCAACATGTATCACTTCTCTATATTAGGGAGGAGCTAAAATTTTTCATGTTTAAAGAAGAAAATATAAAAGAGGCCAACAATATTGTTTTAAAATGACGTATCAACTTAGAGTTCACAGAAAAAGAAATGTAAATAGTCTAAACATATGAAAATATGTTCACTTCTGTTTTTAATAAAGATAAATGCAAAAGTACCCTGAGATACAGTTTATCACCTATCAGATCAGCAGAAATGTAATAGCTTTGTACCATACTTTGTTGATGAGGCTGTGGAGAAACGCACTCTTATAAACTGTGCGGAGAACTGAAAAATGGCCCAAACCGACTGAAGGGGAATTTGATAATATTTAACAAATTATATATTCCTGCACTCTTTGACCAAATCCTACATCTAGGAATTTGTTCCAAAAATATAGTTGCAAAAATATGAAATGACCTATGCACAAAGCTATATACTAAAACAATGTATGTGATAGCAAACAACAGGGAACAACCTAAATGACCTTTAGTAGCTAAGTGACTAAATTATGATATATTCCCACAGTAGAATACTATGCAAGACAAAGGTAGTGAAAATGTCTTTTACTACTATGGCATAATTCCCTGAATATAATGCTAAGTGAAAAAGCAAGTTTGTGTATAGGATGTGTATAGAATGCTACTATTTCCATAAATAAATGCATAACTAGCTAGCTAGATGATGGATAGGTAGATATGCTTATACTAAATATAATAGTTTAAAAAAGCAATATAAGACTAATCCTTTTTATAAATGGCCTATATTAAAGGAAGGGAATCCTATCTAATAATAGACAAATATGGTAATTAACCATACCTCTGCTATGCCCCCATTGGCTAAACAGCAGGATATGCAAATTAACTGCCAACAAAGATGGTGGCCGACAGCCAGGCAGCTGAAGCGAACATGAGGTTTGCTTGCTCCAATGATGGAGGAAGCCAAGGTTCCCTGCCTGCTGCGGCCCAGCTCTGAGCTCCAGATGCAACAATGTTGCAATTATGGAAGCTAAACAAACCCCAGAAACCTGCTTTCAGCCGCCAGCGGGCTCAGAGCTTAGAGCGCCAGTGATGGCAACAGAGTTTCAATTATAGAAGCTAAACAAACCCAGATACCTGCTTTCAGCCAGCCACGGCCTCAGAGCTGGGGCCGGCTCTCAGCTCCAGTGACAGTTATAGAAGGTAAATAAATCCCAGAATAAAAAAAAAAAAAAAAAAAAAGGCTGGGAGCTTCAGTCGCCCACCAGCCTGAAAATGGCCCTCAGCCCCTCACCCAGAATGGCCAGGCACCCCAGTGGGGACCACCACCCTGAAGGGGGTGTGACCAGCTGCAAACAGCCATCAGCCCCTCACCCAGGCTGGCCAGGCACCCAAGCGGGACCCCCACCCTGATCCGGATCACTCTTCAGGGAAAACCATCCAGCCCCCACCCATGCACCAGGCCTCTATCCTATATAGTAAAAGGGTAATAAGCAAACTGACCCTAACAGCAGAAAGACTGGGAATGACTGGTCACTATGACACACACTGACCACCACGGGGCATATGCTCAATGCAGGAGCTGCCCCCTGGTGGTCAGTGCACTCTCACAGTGGGGAGCTCTGCTCAGCCACAAGCCAGGCTGATGGCTGCCAGTACAGCGGTGGTGGTGGGAGCCTCTCCTGCCTCCTCAGCAGCGCTAAGGATGTCTGACTGCAGCTTAGGTCTGCTGCCTGCTGGCAAGTGGGCATCCCCCAATGGCTGCCGGGCTGCCAGAGGGATGTCTGATTGCCAGCTTAAGCCCAATCCCCCGGGGAGCAGGCCTAAGCCAGCAAGTGGTAACCACCAAGGGGTCCCAGACTGCGAGAGGGCACAGGCCGGGATGAGGGACCCCCTACCCCCGAGTGCACAAATTTTTGTGCACCAGGCCTCTAGTCTATAATAATAAAAGCATAATATGCTAATTAGACCAGACATCCTTCTAGATGACCTTCTGGATGAAGCCAGGGCTGTGAGAGAAGCCTGGGTCCCGGGTGCCAGAGGGAAGCCATGCTGGCAGCCGGGGGAAGGAAGGCCTACTCTTGCACAAATTTTGTGCATCAGGCCTCTAGTAGAATAGAGAAGAGGGAACTGAGGGAGATAAAAGATAGACTTCTTTAAACCTCTAATTCATAGATTTGATTTTAGAATTCTATAAGTATTTTATATAATTATAAATTAAATTTAAATACTAGAATAAAATCAACAAATGGGCCTAATTGTTCATATAGCTGATATCATATCTATAAAGAAAGGTCTTTTTCCAGATGTAGTGACTTTAAAACACAGTAACTTGGCCATACTTCCTAAGGGGGGGAAAAAAAAGATCTGCAAAGAGTCTTAAAGTGTTTCCAATAAACTTATTGTTGATGATAATATTGGCAATTTTATTTTGAGACTATATTTGTGATAAAGCAAGGGATTTATGATCTTGTGTTTTTGAACTTCAGGATTTTTGTTTTCGGATGAAAAGGGATTGTGGTTGTCAGGAGAGTGCATCTCCTGTAGGGATTAAGTGAGGGCCCCGTCAGATGCTCTTTGAAACCTCTTGTAAGTTTGTACCCAGGCCACACCTCCCATGGGCTTCTTTCCTCCGGTGACTGAGTGTGGCAGGGATATTAAGATGGATCCATTTTGGGGAGCCATAACTCTTCATTGGCTAACTTTGGTTCAAGGGCCTTCCTAACAGTTATCATTCTCCCCAAAGTCTCACACCAATACTCCTCTTCCTCCATACGGTCCCTCCCCTCATCTGCCTACTCTTCTGCTCTGAGCACTCAGGTGCCCATCATTCCTGATGCATGACAATTCCCACCGTCACTGAGTGCAGTGTGCTCTGCTTTGACTGCTTTTCTCTGGTGAGGAGTTGCTTCCTGGAATTTCATAGTATCACATTCTTTCCTCCTTATATAGAACCTTTCAAAAATTAACTAAAATTACACACATAAAGACTAGGTGGATGTAACATAGAGATTTTGAGCCTGGAGACCCTCACCTTTCTAAAGCCACATCTGCTCAAGGTGCTATGCATGACCCACCTCAATGTGCTGGGCAGCAGTAAGGCTGGTTCCCACAGACAGAGAGAACTTTGGAGGCAAGCATATCAAACCCATAGTTCCTTTCCTTGCTATTTTCTCATTGGCTTTCACTGTATAAATACACACCAGAAGATCAGGAAATATATTTCAAGTCGGATAAAAGATTTAGCTGCCTTCCAGAAGACAGTAAAGCTACATTTTAATGTGTTTTCAGAACAAAATCGAACACATTCAGAGATGAAGAACATTTATTTCCTCTCTAAGCAACCTTTTTCACCCTTCAACATGAGAGAACATCTTAACCTATGATATTTAAGAATCAGCTGAAGATATATGCCAAATGTACACAAAAATTAGTAGTTTGGAGACATCTTCTCACACAGAAGCCAATCCATTTTGTCCCCTCAAAGTTCTCATGGAGGGGGGCGGTGTAGAATTTGCCTGATGGGAGAGACCACGGTTTCCAGGACTCCCACGTGGGTCTCCTTCAAGATAGAAAAGAAAGGAAACAGCTGTCCAGTGTGCCTGTTAGCACTCCGAGTCTTTCTTCTGTGTGCTTCTGACAGTTGAAGTTTTTTCCCAGAGATGCTGATAGCTTTACTGAACATTTGATAATTTAAACACTCTTTCGCATAGAAAAGGGTGGGGAAAGTGGGGTCATTTATCTTCTCAATGGAAATCTGATCCTCATTCCTTCTTACCAATAAATGAATCTAATTTCTCAAGTAGTGTTCTTTTCTGAGAGTTATTAGAATATAAATTGATGACCTCCTGGAAATTTCATGGAAATCACAGTATGTAATGTGAAAGTTTCTAAACCATAAATCTCTCTAAATCTAATCCTGATGGACCTGACTCCTAAGGAACATTGTTTCAATCATATTTTTTTTTTAAAGGAAAGAAAGAAAGAAAAAAGAAAGAAAGGCCACCAAGAATAGCTTACAAGACAAAACAGGAGACTCAAATACCACACATTGGATTTACCTCCATGATTTCTCCAATTAGATCTTTAAAAAAATCCCTCAGATATTCAAGGTAGATTCTCCTACTGAATTTATGCTCAGAGAAAAAAAAAACTTGAAATTGTTCCCTGGTTGCTTTTTTCCATCGATCAAATTTCTGATATTCATGTAGCTTTCAGAGGACGGGCAAATTAAAAACAAGTTGAGAGATTAATGCACACGCACTGAGCTGCTTGATATTAAGAAGCTCTAAACTACAATGTATTGGAAATGTGAGGAGCGAAAGGAACTTCCATGTTCTGATAGTGGGGGTGTAATTGGTTCAACCATTTTGGAAACAAATGTGAAGTTGCTCAAAGTTGTACAAAAGAGTTGATAAGGCAAGCAAGACAGAACATGGCAAGAAAAATAAAATGTGGAAAATGAGTTCTGAAGGGAGGAGCATGCTATAGGCAGAACTGTGTCCCCCAACCCCAAATTCATTTGTTGAAATTCATAATCCCCAGTGTGATTGTATTTGAAAATCAACCTTTGGAAGGTAATTTTGTTTAGATGAGATTATGATGGCGGGGCCCTCACAATAGGATTAGTGCCATATGAGAAGAGACACCAGAGAGCTTGTTCTTACCCTCTCTCTGCCCTGTGAGGACCTGGTGAGGAGATTGCCATCTGCAAGCCAAGAAGAGACTTCTCACTAGAAACAGACTATGCTGGTACCTGACTTTGGACTTACAGTCTCCAGAACTGTTGTGTAAAGCCATACAATTTTCAGTGTTTTTTTAAAATGGCAGGTTAAGCTGACTAATACAGAGCAAATATATAAGAATTACATTAAGAAAAACTTTACTTGCCTTTTTGAAAGGAGGGACAGGCTCTGCTTTGTAAATTATATATGTAGAGTCAGCAATTGTATCCAACTATCATAACTGATGGAATGTATTCTTCTGGCCCAAGGCAGGTATAAAATCTGAATTGTAATAAACTATTCTTAATGAATTTTGTAAAAAGAGAGCTTACTTCAGATTTCATCCAGGCTGATGTCTTTCCACAAATGTGAATATTTCAATGCCTGTTTTATTATGTATGTATTGTTCTTATTTCTGTAGTTAAAGAACTCTAGAAAGCAAAAGGAAAAGAAAAGTACAGACTATTTGGGGGAAAATAAGATTATTTTCTTTCTAATTTATGGAAAGGACAAAACAAAAAGGTACTGTGTTGTCCTGGAGAAAATCACTGTACAAGATCATCTCTCTCTGACAAAGCATCAGGTATTCTACATCAAAGTACTGTAAGAACATATCTTCCATAGTTAGCGCTCAAGTGAATTGTCAAAAGATCCATACATTGTTTTATGTAAAATTACATTTTTATCAAGCTTGCAAACAATTTTCCAATTGGGCCTCTAAAAACTCAAATTTATATTATTTGAGACCAAATAAATACAGATACATATAAATTGTTTTGTCAGTAAACTTATCATGGGACATAAAGCCATTTCTGTCTGAAAACTGATTTTTAATAGGTAAATGTGCTTATATCTTAAGAAGATAACACCATAGAGTTTTTCTAATAAACTTTTACTCATCTAATATTTTTTACTTTATACTTCACTAATTTTTTTCAATTTGAGTAGATAAAAACATCACTTTATCTGAGGAACAGAGAGGTTGAAGTATATATTCAAACAAGTGCTAATGAGTAGAATGTAAACTCTATAAATATGAAATTTAGGCTACATATGAGTTCGCTGGCTTTAAAAGAAATCAACATTAACTCTGAACAGATCAGCTGATCAGAATTCGAGTCTAGACTTGAACGGTGATTATGGCTGATTAGCTCTCCATAGAGGCCTCAAGACCAGATTCTGGTAACTCCCAGGAGCACTTCCAAGGTGAACCTTGCATACCTCTCCTCACCCCTGATCCTGCCACCAGCTTTCTTCTCCCCAGTGCATTCTCATTGTTTCCCTGATGTGAAAATGTATGACATAAATATTATGTTTTGATATATTGTGAGGCTTCACTACGGTAGAATAAAGTCTTGGGAATGATGATGTCTAGATTAAAGACTGAATTCCTGCTGATTAAAATAATCTTTAAGGTAAAAATAAACATATCCTCCTTTAGGGCTTGATTTGAGGATAATTGAAATTGTTTCAAAATGCAGCATAGAGACTAGTATATAGACTTCCAAATTGATATAAAGTATTGTTATTAAAATAGATAAAATCTCAGATTTGATTTAGTGATTATTCAGAAATTGCTTATTAGAATACATCACAATGATGAATCAAACCTTCCTATTAGAATACTCACAATCATACATTTAAAGTACTAAGTTGATTAATGTCCTAAGTATTTGATGACAGACTTTATTATATTTAAAATAAGTGAACTCTTAAGAAAATAATTCTTGATAATAAGCTTCTATTTTAACAGTTTTCCTTTTTTTTTTCTTTTTTTTTCTTTTTTCCTGAGAGCATGATCATTTAAAATCTTTCCCCTTGAATGTTAGTCTGGTAAAGAAACTATGTGTAGAACACAAACAACATAATTAAATTATAAAACCAGTAGCCTAGTTGTTGAGGATTGAAAATATATTTATACTAGTAGTCTCTCATGTAGGATTATATAAACATGTTTAGCTAATGATTAAACTAGGCTGGTAAAAATTAACTCATCCATGTAACTTTTACCCCATTTTGAAAGTGGTGGAGTGTGAACACAAAGCTGAGTATTTGTCTTTATAAAATGTATAACCCTAAGATTTTGTAACAGACCTACTTCATGAGGAAGTAACTCTTTTTGTAATATTTATTTAGGCAAGGTTTCTCAGGTCACTGTTAAATAAATTTAGTTAAGTAAGAGTAATGCATGTTAAAGATTTAAGAATTCCTAACCACAAACTCTACATTAACTTTATTTTCTAATATTTCCCCTTGCTGAAAAGTTTCAGGTTCTCAGATGCAATATGTTATAATAATTGATTATTTATATAACTTTTTCACTCTGTTGCAAATAGTTTAGGGGTTATAGACTTATCCTTTTTATTTCCAATGTATATAACAAATATACTTTTTTATTTATTGATTTTTTTTTTACAGAGAGGATGGGAGAGGGATAGAGAGTTAGAAACATCGATGAGAGAGAAACATCGATCAGCTGCCTCCTGCACACTCCCTACTGGATATGTGCCTGCAACCAAGGTACATGCCCTTGGCCGGAATCAAACCTGGGACCTTGAGTCCGCAGGCCTACACTCTATCCACTGAGCCAAACCGGTTAGGGCATATAACAAATATACTTTTATCTTCCTCGTCAATGTTATAGGAAACAATGTAAGTCTGTGTATGTAAGACTTGAATAATAGTAAAAGAGGAACAGTATAATCTTAAAGTATTGTCAGTATAATGGTCACGTTTCTTAGACTGATTATAAATTAATATGATTGGCAATTGATGATAGAGCATGATCATTTTCATTCACAAGTTTTACTGCTGCTAGGGGCTTAGAAATTGTTGAGCCCATCAGAAGGATGTAGTGAGTTGGTAAAGAAATAGGAATTAAAGACTGATGTCCCATCTTATATTTCAGTTTAATTCCCATTATTTCATGTTTCCATTTAAAATGTTTAACTTTATGGCTCTTTTAAAAATAACTATTTTTAATTATATAAGTCATATAGTCTCCTGGGGAATCCTTACAATATTACAGATAAATTCAAGTCCACTTTGATTACCAAGTCAATTCCACAACAGCATCTTTTTCTGAAGGGTGAGCAAATTTCACATGGTGAATGTACCTGTTTAGATTAGATTTAGTTAAAAATAATAGAAAAACCCAAAAGCACAGTAGCTGAAACAAAATTTAAACTCCTTTCAGTCTTGTATTCCAGAAATGCATATGGTGTCAGTCAAGGCTGGGTTGGTACTCTGAGGTGTCGGGAATCCACTATTATCCATAACAGTGGCCTCCAATTTAAGTCAAGGTGGCAGCTGGAGCAACAGTCATTATATTGCGTTCCAACTCTAGGAAGAAGGGTACACTTCCCTTTTAAGTACACTTCCTAGAAGTTATAAGTAATTTTCACTAAGATACCATTGTGGAAAAGTTATTCATATGGATATAAATAGCTGCAAGACAGGCTAGGAAATGTAGTCTTTATTCCAGAAATCTACATGTCCAGGTAAAAAATGAAACGTTCATTTTCATGGAAGAAAGAAAAGCAGTGTCTGTTATAGTCCAGAGGCAGCAAGAATTCTACTGCTCTTTTTTTTTTATAATGAATCTTTATTGTTCCGATTATTACAGTTGTTCCTCTGCGCCCCCCCCCCCCCCATAGCTCCCCTTCACCCGGTTCCCACCCACGCCATGCCCTTACGCTCCCCATTGTCCTCACCATAGGTGTAAGATTTTTGTCCAATCTCTTCCTGTACTCCCACAACCCCTTTCCCCCCAAGAACTGTCAGTCCACTCCCTTTCTATGCTCCTGATTCTATTATATTCACCAGTTTATTCTGTTCTTCAGATTTTTTATTCACTTGATTTTTAGATTCACTTGTTGATAGATATGTATTTGTTGTCACTTTGTTGTTTATAATTTTTATCTTTACCTTTTTCTTCCTCTTCTTAGAGAACACCCTTCAGCATTTCATATAATATTGGTTTGGTGGTGATGAACTCCTTTAGCTTTTTCTTGTCTGTGAAGCTCTTTATTGGACCTTCAATTCTGAATGATAGCTTTGCTCAGTAGAGTAATCTTGATTGTAGGTTCTTGCTATTCATCACTTTGTATATTTCTTGCCACTCCCTTCTGGCCTGCATAGTTTCTGTTGAGAAATCAGCTGACGGTCGTATGGGTACTCCCTTGTAGGTAACTAACTGTTTTTCTCTTGCTGCTTCTAAGATTCTCTCTTTGTATTTTGCCCTTGGCATTTTAATTATGATGTGTCTTGGTGTGGTCCTCTTTAGATTCCTCTTGTTTGGGGTTCTCTGAGCTTCCTGGACTTATAACTCTATTTCTTTCACCAGGTAGGGGAAGTTTTCTGTTTATATTTCTTCAAATATGTTTTCAATTCTACTGCTCTTACTTCCTTTTCCTCTTTGCCCAGATATTTCTTAAAAACCTCAGCCATTGGTGAGTGAGCCAGGCCTGGCAGCATAGAAAGAATTTCTTCCCTATGAGTGAATGGTACCTAGAAACCTGTTCTTTTGGCTTTTGTTGTCTAATATCCCTGGGATAATTTTGACCTTCCTCTAACAAATGATTCTCTGGAACAATAGCAACAATGCAATGAAACAATAAGCTAAAAATTATATAATGAAGTGAAGAGCCAAATAATGCTATATATGTTTTTATGGGTACACAAATATATACGTAAACTATCCTATATAACAAAAGGCTAATATGCAAATTGACTGAACAGCAGAACAACTGGTCAGTATCGTCCCACAGGGGAGCACTGTTCAGCCAGAAGCCGGGCTCATGGCTGTGGAGCACAGTGGCAGGAGCCTCTCCTGCCTCTGCAGCAGCGCTAAGGATGTCCAACTGCAGGCCACATGTCCAGAGGGAGCGAGCCCAAGCCATCAGTCAAACATCCCCTGAGGACTCCCAGACTGCAAGAGGGCACAGGCCGGGCTGAGGGACCCCCCACGTGCACAAATTTCATGCACTGGGCCTCTAGTAGAAAATAACCTTGGTAGATGCATGCAAAGCTGATATTGATGGGTACATTTGGTGTTTTGGGATTGTGGTTGGTGATAAAATTGGACTTTAACTTATTTGTAATGTTCTAGAGATTTACAATAAAACAAGGTGTGTTTGGGGAGGTGGGGTGGGCAAGGGATTCATTTACTCTATGGAAACCTTTAAGAACTCTGAGGTATTTTAGCTGGATAACTACTGTATCAGTTTTGGTTTTGTTTGTGAGCAATAGAAGCTAATTGTTATGAACTGAAAAAAAAAAAGGAATTTATTGGAGGAGCACTGATTATTACAGATTTGAAGAAAAAGTTGGATGAGGAGGCTGTGTAGTAGGAATTAAGGCCAGTAGCTTTTCATCCTGAGTCTCTGTTTATGCTGTATATTCTCATAAAGTGAAGTAATATTGGTCAAGCTTGAGTCATATTCATTAGCTGAGGTTTGGGGATTAAGAGTTGTGAGTAAGCAGTTACCTAGATTGACTGTTCTACTAAGTTACAGAATGTGGGAGGGAACATGGCCCAAATAGATATAAGGGTTCTATTACCAATAAAAGTGGAGGGATGTTGGAATGGCAAAAATAACAGGTGTCTACCACTGTCAGAGAAGACAGCATACTGAAGTGTATTTTATTCTTTCAACCATAATTTTAGAATGTTTTAGGTCTTTGAGGGAACATTGTGTTTGGGGGCTATAATTCGCTCTTTTTATTTTCACACAGGTCTTTATTTGGTTATATTGCAATGAACCACATTATTTAACAAGTTTCTGTACTTTTAAATTTCACTCAAGAAGTGTTTTCCTTATTCATCTTGTTTGCTTAGCTAACTGCTATCAAGTAAGGGGCACATAGACTATATGTAAATATTGCTACTCTGCCTTGAGCAGGATTACGCTTTCTCATCCTATTGATTTCAGGCTTGACTATGACACTTACTTTGGGCAATAAAATTTGAATGGGAGTGACTGACCTGTTTCTCTTACAAGAAATTGTTCTAAGGGCCAGTGTGTGGCCAGGTTCTCTTTTCCCTCCACACTAATCAAAGATTTGTCAGATAAAGGCTATTTTACCAGCCTATCTGAACACTCCTCCATGGTAAAGAGTCACAGTCAACCTGCTATTGATGCAGAGCATTACTGAGAAACAAGTTCTTGTAACTGTAAATCAGTGAGGTTTGGGCCATTTGTTACTATAGCATAACCTAACCAGTCCTGACTAATGCACTTGTAAAACTAATTCTCTGTTCAAATTTCACAGAGAATTTCTAACTGATTCTGGTTTTATTTTTTTTAATATATTTTATTTATTTTTTACAGAGAGGAAGGGAGAGAGATAGTTAGAAACATCGATCAGCTGCCTCCTGCACATCTCCTACTGGGGATGTGCCTGCAACCCGGGTACATGCCCTTGACCGGAATCGAACCTGGGACCTTTCAGTCCGCAAGCCAACGCTCTATCCACTGAGCCAAACCGGTTTTGGCTGATTCTGGTTTTAAATGTAGACCATAAGTAGGAAATCAGGTAGAAACTGTCCAAATGATGAGATTATCCTGTTAGCAATGAAGAAACAATACATTTTGGGGGGGCCAAGTAACTGACAACATAAATTTGATATCTTAGAGATTTAGTATCAAAACAGTGTATAGGTATATTGTAATATGGATGACTCACTTTTGGACAGAACAATGAATTGAAAAACATCTTAATTATGTCTCAATTATCTGATTCTTTTCATTGGTACTGATTTTTGTGTGTAGTCAGATGTTTGGGTTATTAGTTGGTATTAATACCAAACTAAGGCATGTAAAGCTAAAGACAAAAAACAAAACAAAACAAAACAAAAAAACAACAACCAAAAGCTGACAAGTTATGATCAATTTAAAGTGTTGCATTTCTAGATCAACAAAATAATTGGTAAGGTACATATTGTACGTGTCTATGTTGAGTTAATTAAACCTGTAGCCATTTCTCTTTAATTCTTCACAAAAAGAAATAACCAGGTCCATTTTAGCTCTTAAATATTTTTCACACCTATCCCTTCCTATCCTTACCATCACCACTTTAAATCAGGTCTGCATCATCTTAGTAAGACTTTGTAATAGCTCCCTAACTAATCCTTCCAGTGTTACTGTCCTCCAGGTTATATTTCTCATAGCTACTGAATATTCTTTCTAAAACACAAACTTGACATTTTAAATTCCTTGCATAAGACCTTCGTGGTTCAGCATCTTCTGGAAGACAAGGTTCATACTCCTTAAAGTAGCATCCAGGCCTTTGTGGAAGGGTAGCATAACCTGTGGTTATGAGAACGAGTTCTAGAACCAGACCACCTAGGTGTGAATACAGGTTCTGCTCCTACCAGCTGTGTGGCCTTAACTAAATCCTTACAACAGTATGTCTTTAAAAATGTTAGCTTTCATTAATATTACATAGTTTCTCCCTCACTTCCCGCACTTACTTTCTGACTGCTTTGTGATTACTCAAGGGCGCCCTGCAGTTTTATGTGTCTATTTTTTCTTTCCTTTGTAGTTACTGGTACCTCTCTTCCTCTGCCACCTCTTCCTGCCTCAACCTGGCTAATCTAGTCTCATCTTTTAAAAAAATATATTTTCATTGATTTCAGAGAGGAAGGGAGAGGAAAAGATAGAAACATCAATGATGAAAGAGAAATCATCAATTGGCTGCCTCTTGCATACCCCCTATTGGGGATCGAGCCTGCAACCCAGGCATGCGTCCTGACCAGGAAGCAAACTGTGACCTCCTGGTTTACAGGTCTATGCTCAATCACTGAGCCACACTGGTTTGGTATGCCTCATCTTTTAACATTTAGTTTAATAGTTGCTTTAAAGCTTAGGATTAAGTGACTTTTGCTTGAATAGATAGTATATTTCTCTTAACTCTTCTGATACATATCCATATCTCTATTATAGTTATCTCATAGTATGACATTATAATGTTTATGTATCGGGCACCTCTATGAGACCACAGGCACTGTGAGAGCAGGAATTATGAATTATATTTCTCTCATTCATCTTAGTGTCTGTCATAATTCCTGGTAAAGAGTAGTCAAATAATAAAAAGATTTGTTGAATATATGGGATCCTGCTATATAAGGAAAGGATTGTTATATTGTAAATCACTCTTGGGCTCACTCTTCATTATGTGGTTCAGTGCGACTGGATTCAGATTTTTGTGATAAATTTCCTTTAAAATTTACTTCCAGAGAAAGGCATTCTTAATGCCTTTCTTACATTCTTAATGCTTCTGTTTATATGACAGAGATAAGTCAACCTAGTTTTCTTTCTTGCCTTGATTATCTTCAGTCATAGAGCTAAACTTAATACTTAGTTCCAGTAACTGAATTGGCTTAGATACATAGTATTTCAATTTTCTTATAGTGAATAAATAAATTGTACTGATACTATAATAAATGTAAAATTACTGTGGGTAAAAATGAAATTGTGGTTACCATGTGAAGTGTAAATGTATTGATTTTTCATGTTGTGACAAAAAAAATGAAAAGAGCATGTAAATGAAATTCACTGTGTCTGGCATGAGTAATGATGAGAGAGAATCATGCCCATAATATACATGAAATATGCATGCATATTACTTGTAGACTTAATTCCAATTATTCATAAATAAAGGCTATAACTGTATGAAATAAAATTGAAAAACCTACATTATAATAATTGTATCTGACTTATAATGACTATATAGAACATGTATATATAGTTTTAGTGTTATAAGAAAATTCTCGTTTGAATGAAGAAGCATACTTTTTGTCCCCAGAGTGTTCTAAATATATTTGTTATCTAATATATTATAATTGGAGACCTGCTTTTTTCTAGAACATTAACAAGTGCTGGTAAAAACCTGCAAGAAAATTTTCTGAAAGCTCTAGCAGTGAGAGAAGAAGACAATCGCAGTGGGAAAGTGAGCGTGAGTACATTCATCCAACAAGTAAAAAAATGTGTACACTAATGGCATAGTTAGTATATAACATACAGTTAGTTCATGAGAGAACTTTTACTATCTTCCCCAAAAGTAATTCATGAAGGCTATAATATGGCTTTTTATTATTTATGTATTATAGACATATATGTACAACATTTTTTATTCTAATTTACATCTGTCCAAGTAGCCAAATGGTGAAAAAAAAGGATTCTATATATCTATTGCAGATAAAATACCTATACTTGGCAGATGGTTATCACCCCCAACTCTGTGTTAGTCCTTCATTGAAATTCCCTAATGCTTTTCGGCTCAACCTCCTAGTAGGCTTCTCCAAGTCATACCATCCACTGGTTCCCACATTGTGCCCCCACTTACCTGATTACATGTTACCTCTAGAAGATAGTCCTAGAGTCTGCCCCGTAGTCCTTCCTTGGGGGCTGTGATAGAAACCATATAATGAGTGACATGATTTTGAATAATTCAAGGAGAACATGCTCTTGCTTTATTAAAACATTTGCCAGTTTTAAATATGTCAAGTTGCTAATATTATTTAGAATATGTATTTACTTTTACTCATTGTTAATATATTAGTGATAAGTCTTCTGTGAGTCTTAAAATGTTCTAAGTCAAGAATATAGTTGTATGCTGAAACTGTTATAAGTGACTTACAGAAAAATAATCAGAGTAGCATGATGAAACCTTTAGAACAACAGGAAAAAAATATGTGAATATGGAGGTCTGATTTACCAAAGTGTTCTCACTAAAAAAGTTGGGATTTTTCTTTAAGTCCCTTGAAAATTTTACATACAGACAAAATTGTCAATATACTTTACAAAGAAAAACATCGTGTCTTAGCTACATAATTGTATAGAATTAAACTGGACTTAAAATCTGGGAAGTCTTTTTGAAAGAAGAGGGCTGAGTGAGGTTTAAACATGTGAAGTTGGAAATATGGGCAGAGATGACTCTGGAGAGCCTTGAAATCACAATAGAAATTTTGGAATTTATCTAACTCTTTTCTTTTTTTATATTTTATTGATTTTTTACAGAGAGGAAGGGAGAGAGATAGAGAGAGTTAGAAACATCGATGAGAGAGAAACATCGATCAGCTGCCTCCTGCACATCTCCCACTGGGGATGTGCCCGCAACCCAGGTACATGCCCTTGACGGGAATCGAACCTGGGACCCTTCAATCCGCAGGCCGACGCTCTATCCACTGAGCCAAACCGGTTTCGGCCTAACTCTTAATAGAAAGATAAACCAGAAAGATGAGAAGAAAAAAGAAAGATGTCATAGGAATTCATGATAATGACTATCAAGAGGGAGCAAATGATCATTAATGATTAAGAAGGATAAGGACTGAAAAAAAAATCTATGGTGTTTGGCAATATATATATATATATATATATATATATATATACATATATATATATATATATATATGTATGTATATATATATATTTAAAAATCTAGTCAAGAATGTAAAGTACAGCATAGGGAATATAGCGAAAGTATTATAATAACTATGTATGCTATCAGGTGGGTACTAGAAATGTTGCAGTATTGCCCTCATAAGTTCTATAAGTGTCTAATCACTATGTTGTACACCTGAAACTAATTCAATATTGTATATCAACTATATTTAAAAAGTTAAAATAATTTTTTAAAATTACTATTATCCTCACCTGAGGATATTTTTTCCCCCATTGCTTTTCAGAGAAAGTAGAAGGGAGGGAGGGGCAGAGAGAGAGAGAAACAGGAAGAAAGATGTGAGAGAGACACATCGACTGGTTGCCTTCCACACACGTCCCAACTGTGGGTGGGGAGTGAACCTGCAACCCAATGCATGCCTTTGACCAAGAACTGAACCCGCTAACCGTAAGTGGACAGGCCAGCACTCTAACCACGGAGAAACACTGGCCAGGGCAGTTTAAATAATTTTAAAAAATAATTTGACAAGTACAAATTCCGTTCATAATAAGGGTGGAAATCAGATTCAATAGGTTTGAAAAAAATGGTTCACATTAGACACTAGTACCAACAAATGCAAACAGCTTTAGCGAGCGTAGGCCCGTGTTATTTTATTTTTACCACAATGGTATACTTCCTATCTAGTTCTCCTAAATATCAGTCAAATCACTTCACTTTCCACCATTGCAACTCTAATTTAATTGATTTAAACCCCTATTATATCTTAAATAAATTACTATAACAGCCTCCTAAATGATACACTTATGTATTTTCTTGCCCAACTTTCACGCATTTTTCAATCACTCAACACATATTTCTTGTGCACCTGCTGGGGCACTGCA
Source organism: Myotis nattereri (assembly GCF_964212035.1). Taxonomy (NCBI): domain Eukaryota; kingdom Metazoa; phylum Chordata; class Mammalia; order Chiroptera; family Vespertilionidae; genus Myotis; species Myotis nattereri. The sequence goes on along the minus strand of NC_138075.1, from coordinate 179,092,079 downwards.
GGTTTTATGACCTTAAAGAGTTTATATTTTAGAAAGGAAGACAGAAAACAACTAAGTGAAATAAAAGTAGAACAATTAATTTCGGCTCTGAAAAGATGCTTTGGAGAACATAAAATTAGAAAATGAAATAGAGAGTCATTGAATAGTGTACTTCGTTGCTTTAACTACTGTATACAAAAAAATCACTTTGAGGGGGTGACATCTGTTATGACTTGAATGACATGGAGAAGATAGCCATGGAATTTGAAGGGAGAAACACTTTAAACTGATAAATATTTTAAAGGAATGGTGTATTAAACTCTCCTGAGATAAAAGAGATCATGGCATATTCAAGAGATGGTAAGAAGACCAGAATGGCTGGAATATAGTTATTGAAGGGGATGATAAAGACAGGTGCAATCAGAGAGGGGTCAATAGCCAGATTTTATAAGTTCTAAGAAATTTTGATTCTATTATTTAAATTTAATTTTTATATTTATTATTTTATTATTGTAATAGAGAGTCAATGGATGGTCTTACGTGAAGAAGTGACCTGATCCAGTTTACACTTCAGAAAGATTGCTCTCCTGGCTGCCATGTGGGACAGAGATGTAGGAAAGAGAATTAGAGCAGAGGCAGGAGAAGTTAGAAAGCTCTTGTAATCAGCCAGCAAGAGATGGCATTCAAAACAGGATGGTAATGGTTGAAACAGAGGGTAACATCATGTCTATGTTTTGGAGGAAGATCAGACAGGAATCGCTGATGTATTGCATGTGAAATATTAAAGAGGAAATCAGGATGATTTTTAGGTTTTTGGCTTGAACAAGCAGGTGGATGGATGATGGTCGGACTTTACCAGGGGAAATCTGGAGGAGTGCTTATGTCAGGAATCAATAATGAAATACTTCTGCTTTGGCTATATTAATTTTTTGATACCTATTTGATATCCAAGTGGAGAAGTTGATTGGTCATTTACATATATTGATCTGGAACCTAGGGGAGAAGTTTTGGTTGGAATATAAATCTAAATAGAAAGTTCTTATTGTCTAAATGGTATGTAAAGTCATGAACTGCAAACATTTACTAAGGAAGAGAATATAGATTAAAAAGGTTGAAGTCCTATAAAAAATCTTTAGGACATTACAACATTTTGAGATCTGGAATGTGTGGAAGAGACAGACAACAATACCGGGAAGTAGTAGGTATGAGGAAAATCAAGTGAGAGTGATGCTACAAATACGGGAAAAGAAAACATTTCAAAAGAATGAATGCTCACCATCTCAAATGCTACTGACAGGTTAAGTATGATGATATGTTAATTTCCCATGGCTGCCATAACCAATTACCACAAACTGGGTGGTTTAAAACAAAGGAAATTTATTGCCTCACACTTCTGGAGACTAGAAGTGGGAAATCAATGTTTCAGCAGAACCATGCTCTCTCTGAAGGACCTAGGAGAGAATCTGTCCTATGCCTTTGCCATAGCTTTGTCAGCAATCACTGGGGTTTTTTGGGTTTATAGAAACTTCATTCTCATCTCTGCCTCCATCATTACATGGCATTCTCCCTGTGCGTTTGGGTGTCTGTCTTCTGCTCTTAAAAAGAAGAGCATAGTGGATGAACCTCCCCGCCCCCGCCAATCTTAATTTTGTTACAAAGAGCTATTTCCAAATAAGGTTATTTTCACAGGTCCCAGGAGTTCAGACCTCAACATCTCTTTTGGGGTTCCATAATTCAACCCCCCAAAATTGATTTGCTATTGTTTATGGCCCGATAAACCATGATGAGGGCTGTTTCAGTGGAGGGCTGTGGTTAAATGTTTCGTTGGAGTAGGTAGAGAAAACAAAAAAAGTGTATAAATGAATATAAGGAGAAGCAATTATTTTTGAGGAAATTTGCGATGAAGTGTAGCATGAACATTGTGCAACAGCTGGCATAGGGCCTGGAGTCCAGGAAGTTTGTTTTGTTGTGTTTTAAGATTAATATTAGACTGTGTCTTCCATTAGTGAGAATGATCAAGTAGACAGAGAGGTATTGATGGTGTAGGAGAGAAAGGAAAATTATGGAGAGAATTCCTTAAAAGGAGGATGGGATCCAGAACATTCTGAAAGGGTTTGCCTTTGAGAGGAGCAGAAGCTTCTAGTGTGATTGCAGTTGGCAAGAAGGAGGTGACGGGCACTTCTGCTAAGTAGGCTGGTGAATCTGGACTTGGAAAGATGAGCTAGCTCTGTGGCAGGTGTATATCTCTTTTCAATGCATTGTCCCTTCAAATGTTTAATTACATCACCATGATTTTTTTTACCCCCCAGAGAAGGCCCTAAATTTAACTTTTATTCAGAATACTAAATAGTTACCATTTAATGTTGGGTGTATAGTTGCTGATTTGGAAACTGGAATCTTGTCAGTCTCATAGTTTTCTAACTTTAAATATAATATATAGCCATTTTTTTCAGGCCTTTGAATTTGGTGTATTATTACAATCAGCAGAATACACATCTTTGTATCAAAGGCAGCATTTTAAGCTTAATTTTCTATTTCCTACTCTTGGATCAAAACAGATTCCAAGTGGCTTTATAGTAAACTACAACACAATACAATATATTTTAGAAAGATCTAATTATTAGGATCATAATCTTACATAAAAGCTACTTACTAAATGGATATGCCTTTTTTAAAGTAGTCCTATCAAATATGCAATATTCATGAGATTTGAATTTATATTAATTTGCTGTCAGCAAAAATTATATGTGAATTTCATGAGGTCCGAACTCTCCAAGGGAAGTGACTGTTTCCTAAGCACTAGGACTTCTCTACATAATGTGTGAGTGCAAAAGAAGTGGAGAATTTCTACCCAGAGGCACATTTGCTGCTCTTTTTATTTCATCTCATTAAGAATACATGCTAAAAAGATTATGATATGGTTTCAGAACTGACATAGTTGACCTGCGTGACCAGTAAGGCTTGAAGGACTAATTCCATAATATTCCCAGATAATTTTCTTTAAATGTAGCTAGGAAATTAGAAGATTAGATTTAGTTCCCCGCACATAGAGTTTTTAATTTCATATTTTAAGTGAGGTTGCAAATGCTATTTTGTGTAATTGAATCTTGTTCTAGATGTCCTCTTTCTCCCTAATTGCAAAATTATTAGTTTCCTCCATTAGCCTTGAATTTATTTTGCTATGGCGCCTAAAGCTCTGGAAAATAGTACTCCTCTCTGTTCCCATCCCCTCCGGCCCCTCCCCATATTTTAAATGTCTGAGCTATAGGATTATTTGCTCATTAATGCCATTCCCACAAAGCTACTGCTTGGACATGTAGTCTCAGGCTATGCCCTGGGAGGGAACAGGGTTTCATGAACATTTTAAAAGCTTACATAACTGCTACTCAAAGAATAAACATTCTTGAAAATGTACTTCCTTAAAACTTTCCGTGGTTCAAAGGGTCAGATCCTATTATCATAGATATTGTTTAGATTAAATTATGTTTTAAAAGAACTTGTAACTAATTCAGAGTTAACTCAATTTAATATAAGAATCAGTATTATTTCATGAATGCCTTTGAATTTCATATACAGGGTGAGGCAAAAGTAAGTTTATAGTTGTGGGTACGTGAAAGTTTATTCTTGTATTATTATTTATTAATCATTGCATTATTTTTTATGTGAACAACTATAAACATACTTTTGCCCAACCCTATATAATAAATAGTATATATATGTATGTATTCATATATGTCTATTTATTAATACATGTACTTATACATACATACATATATAAGCATTATATATAAACACACCTACATTTCTTTCTTTACATCCTTTTGAAAATACCATTTTAAATGACTATGATGTTCTATGCATTCAGTGTAGACAAAATATTGAGCCTTCTGTGCAATGCATGTACAAAAATATTTAAAAGGATTATGTAGTACTTCAAATGATAGGCACAATGAGTTCTTTTTCTAATAATATAACTACTTAGTTTTATTTTAAATGTTAATCATTCATGTATGAATGCATTTCTATTTTATGCCTCATGTATTTCATATTTTAAAATTCTTTACTAAAATGATTAGCCATTTCCTTCTCATTTGCAAGCAGATTTATTGTTTTCTGACAGTTCATGCCATGAAGTTTTTAACACCACCACCCCAGTGAGGCATTCATTAAGTGTATGTTCGTGACAAGTGCTTGGAACAGCACCTTACACAGGTCTGGTTCTAGATATCCAGAAATTCATCCAGGAAGTAGTTTTTCAAAAAAGTTTATTCTTTGAGTAGCAGTTATGTGAGCTTATAAAATATCAGTCTTGCAAATCACAGCACTGCAGGTATATATTAGAAAATTCACAGAGAACTAAGTGCATTGTGTTAATAAATGAGATATTGCAAAATGCATTTTCTCAGAAAATATTAAAAAGATTAAGTATTTAAATGAAGTTGAGGTTAAGAGTATTTTTTTTCTTGCAACTTTCAGAAATGTCTTAATAGAAATGGTACAAATGATGCTTGCATGAAGATGTACAATCTTGAGAGCATTTCATGTTTATGATAGAGACTAAAGAAAATTTTAGAGGCCAATATGTGATGACTGTATGATGAAAAAACTACATAAAAATTAGAATAAAGAGGTAAAATGGGTTATTCTGAGATGATAATTTCCAATTTCTTTCTAAACTACTCTGAGGTATTTACATAGTTTATCAACCTCTTTTCTTACCTATATTGGCATCTATGTCATAACTATCTTATAGTTTTCCTACTTTCTTTTGACTCAACCTCTTTCTTGAGCTGACCTTTTAACCTCCACCTGGCCTGCATCGCATCTCTTCCACTATACACATTTTCCCTTGGGGAATCATTCAGAACCATGAACTCACTGACTATGCTTCTTGCTGCCAAACCAGAGGCCTGGATCCTTCTGACCATCGATTTATTAATTTATTCAGTTATTTGTTACGGTGATAACTGGTTCTGTACTAGGCATTGCACTAGCTTCCGCAGCTACAATAAATAGCAAGTGTGTATGGAGCTTAGAGTTGCTGGAGAAGGAAAAAGTATAATCAAGTAAGCATACAAATAAAGCAAAATTGCAATTGTGATAGATGCTATGAAGGAAAAACACAAAAAAATATTCTGGTTGTGTATTATTGGGTTTAGAGATGAGATGATCAGATTTTCATATAGAAAAGATCAGTATGCCTTCAGTATAGAGAATAAGTTATAGGGAAGATAAAGCACATATCAGTAAATGCATTGCAAGATACGACAAGAGAAGATGAGATGGTAGCCTGGACCAGGAAGAGGATAGGGAAGATGAGAAGAGAATAGATCTGAGAGCTATCTAGAAGGTAAACTAGGCAGGATGTGGTGACAGGATATGGCTAAGGAGGAGTTGAGGCAAAGGGAGTGGCCATGGATAATGGGTCTTCACAGTTGGTTGGAGGTGCTGCTGCTCTTTGAGACATGGTACACTCAAAGATCAGAAATGGGGTACAGAGAACATAAATCTGATTTTGAAGAAACAGAGTTTGAGTTGTTTTTGATAAAATGTTGAGATGTTAAGTAGGTAGCTGGAGAAAAAGATCTCCCGAACTCAACCCTAATGTTTATCTCTACATTGCTATACCTCAGATACTTACATTTAAACTACAACTATCCAAATACCTTTTCCTCTTCCACTCCTCAGATCTCACATCCAGTTAGTCACAAAGCCCACTCACTTCTGCTTCATAAATACTTATACTTGTCAAATAAACATGGGGCAGGTGGTAAGAAAGCCAAATAGGTGAGCAACAGCCAGCTCTCAGCGCTCTGTGGTGCTGGGCCGCAGTGGTAGCATGGACATTGCTGCAGTACAGACATTGCTTCAAATGATGGGTGTCTGTGACAGAATTTAAACAAATGGTTGCCGTGATTAGATATGTATTTTAAGAGAACATTGTCAGCAGTATGTGAGACTAAGCATGTGCCTGATGTTTGGGGGTGAAATATGAGACAGGGAGGTCAACTGAGAGGACTTTGTAACATTTCAGACAATAGATAATAAAAGGCTGGATAGAGAAATGATAGAATGAATAGTGGGGAAAAGACAGGTTCAAGTAATTTAGGAGATAATTGCAAACCATATTCTTTTTTTGATGTAGGAAATGGAGAGAAGCAATTTGGGACGGGATTCAATATTATAATTTAATTAATAAGAAGAGAAGTGTGATTTTGGCTCTAGAAGATCTAGTGTGGTTCAGTAGTTAAGAGCATAGAATTTGGAGGTAAATGATGACTAGACTCAAGTTCCAGATTCACAATTTAGCCCATATTACAGATCACAAAAAGACTATACAAGTTTTGTAATCCATAATGACCTGCTCTGTAATGTAGGGATTAAGAGTACTCTCATGTTAATATTGAGTATTTAACAGAAAATGTAGATTAAACACTTGGCATACTACGTGATACATGACAAGTATTTAATAAATAATCTGATTTCTGCACTACAATAATTCTGATATTATTAGAGCTATAATTGTGAATAAAGTAGAAATTTAAGAAAATATGCAATACTTTTATTGATAACTTTTTAAAAATATGTTTTAGTTGATTTTAGAGAGAGAGGAAGGGAGAGGGGGAAAGACACAGAGAGAGAGAGAGAGAGAGAGAGAGAGAGAGAGAGAGAGAGAGCAAGAAACACACATCAATGTGAGACATCTATCTGCATGTGCCCTGTTCTGGAAAGGAACTGGCAAACTTTTGGTATATGAGACAATGCTCAACCAACTGAGTCATACAAGCTAGGGATTTAATTGATAATTTTTAAGTGAAGCATTGAACAGTTGTGAGCCTTCCTTTAGTAAAGATGGCTGAATGGGTTCCCTGAGACAATGAGATACTTATAGATTTTATTAGGGATATAAAGATTATTGGTCATTGTCAAGAAATCATAGCAACTAGAATATTAAGAAAAAACACTTTATGTTATAAATTTTTTATGTTATGGGAAACCACATTCCATCTTATTAATACTCTGCTCTGTGCAAACCACTTTGTTATTGCCATGAACAAAGATGGAAAAGACAGGGGCCCTTCCTGCAGTGTTTCTAAGGTAGTATGATCATGTAACTCTTTTAGTGGTGAAGTGGTAGGGTGGGGTGGGGTGGCGAAGTTGTTATTTTTCAGATGGTAGCAAACTAAGAGTCCTGGATTTATTGAATGGAAAAAAACAAAAATAAAATATTCCCTTCCTAATCAGAGACTCATGAGGATTGTAATGAAAGGTCACATGCTGTTCCGGGCTGGGAAAGTGGAACCTGTTGACACTTATTTTCCCACTGAATGTTGACTATGTAAACAGTTACATGGCTGACTACTTTGGGCTTTGAAATGTGCATTATTGAAGCTGGTATAAAAGCACTGCTTAAGCTTTTTCTTCAGAGTCATTCAAAGAAACCACTGTACATGGGTCAGGAAAACCTATGAATTAGGCAGTTCCTAATATACCCATTTCCTGTGTTGAAATCTCTATGAAACATAAGATTGCGTTGTATATGACCAGCAACATTGTGCTGACATGATCTTTTCCCTCCTTGCTATTTTCCAACTTCTATAAAATGTTCCCTTTTAAGAAAATGAAGGTATTATACAGATGTTTGTTTCCTTTTTAATGGAATCCAAGCTTGTCCACTAATAAACCCTTATAGAAATTATATGACTCATACAATCTTACCTTCATTTTAAACAAATTACATCAATGTTTGTGGAAAATAAAATGTACATCAACTTCCATTTCACTAAAAACATATAGTTGAGTGGATCTTTAATTTTTTTTTTAATTTCCTGGTTAAAAATATGATACAGAGGCAGCAAGAAATTCTGTAGAGGAGAGTTTATGGAATCATATTTATCTGAGTTTGATTCTTGGGTTTCCCACTTACAACAAGCTAAATACAAATTCCTCAACTCTGCAGTCTGAGTTTCCCTACCCCCAATATGGGGATAATAGCTATCATACAGCTAAGATATTTTTAGAATAAAATTGTGTCATGTTTAAAGGACAGATAAGCCTAATTCTTCGTAGGTGTTCAATAACTTATAAATATGTTCTGTGCTAGTTCAGGTTTTCTAGAAGCAGAGCCTAAGGTGCAGATTTTAGGGCAAGTGATTTAGTGAGAAAGTCCTCCCGTGTGAAAGAAATCTGCTCTGGGCATGAGGGACACAGAATAGTATAGAAGACAGACTGATTCAGTTCATGCTCCAGAGCTCCCTGTGTGAGCAGGTGGTTTCAGTGGAAAGCTAGCCTCAGCCTGATAACCCAGGGAGCTTTGGAGCATGAATTGTATCAGTTTGTTCTGCCTTGAGGCATGGGGGATGTGCTTATACACACTCTTCTGCACCTTCCCCGCCTCCATCAATTAATCATCAGCTGCCACAGGGGCTGGGGAATGGGGAGTATGGTGACTCCTGTCAGCGAAGGGCAGTCCTTCCTGAGGAGAGTGCAGGTGTGAACCATTAGCCTTTAGCACTGGCAGCATCTGGAGTCGCATACCAGCCTGGGAAAGGGGATCTAGGAGGGATACCACCACCATGCACCGCAGATACGAAAGCTTAGTTTTTGCCATCTTTGAACAAAATGAGGGTCACACTTTCAATAGTGTATTCTTATGTAGACAGAAGTATTTTTAAGATATTTAAGTGAATCAATCATTTTTATCTGATTGTTTCTTTAGTATCTTGTTTTATCAGTCATTGCTATATAAAGTTTATTTTTCTTTAGTGTCCCATTTCTATGGTCATTTGAAGTAATGTATTACACTGCAAAGACAGCTTCATTTACAAATAATCAGAAGCCCAAGCATGTTTTTTTAGTCCAGAAATTTTGCATGTATTTAAGCTTTCCCATTTAAATCTTATATACATTAGTACATATTCTTATATGGAAAAGGTGCTGTTTTGTGTGAATTGACAGAATCAAGCCCATGAATCTACTTATAAGTGAGCAACCAGCGTCATGTCTGAATGCATTCGCAAAAGATATATTTGCGATTATTATGAGTAATAATTACCATCATAACGAATGGAGATACAGTTTATTACTTTCTGAATACTATGTATTTTCTAATATAGTGCACATTTGGGGGCTGCTTTTGGCTACTTGTGGACTATAAAAAGAGTAAAGTTGATATAAGGTCACCAAAATTTCAAAAATGAATCCCTTTGCTATATTATGGAGTTATTTTATTCCCAATGTTCTATGCAAACTGCCGGAAGCCGGTCCATCCTTGCTGCTTGACACAGTCGCTGCAGGAAAGAAACATCTGCACAGCATATGTTTCAAGGGACCTGGTGTATATAGCATACTGTTCTTAATATGTTTGCTCCCCTTAGCGCTGTGTGTTTTAACCAAGGTCACCTCTCCGAGAAAAGTTGTTTCCCCAGATAGGAATTTTTCCCTGAAGTCAGGGAGGGGATGCCTCTCCTAGAAAGGTTGTTTCCCCAGGTAGGAATTTTTCCCTGAAGTCAGGGAGGGGATGAAACTCTTTAACTAAGTGCCAGGCGGGTAGTTAATCACTACAAACAATCATGCTTAAGCTACATAATCTTTACTCCCTGGAATGGAGATAAGAAACGCCCTAACCTTTGTAATAGAAATTGACAGGATTAAAATCAACTGGGATAAATACGGATGTAACAAGACAATAAGCAGCAGAACCTCTCTGGAGATCCAGACCAGATCCTGGCTGGAGATCCTGGCTAGGCTGCTGATCAACTGAACACTGTCTCCGTGTCCTTCCTTCTTCGCCGACTCGGACTATGCCTTTGGGAACCCCTGGACCTGCTGGGGTTGGACCCGGCAGCAAACAAGTTACCTTGGATATTTGTCTAATAGTGAAATGTAGTAGGTTTGTTTAGACATTGATAGAGGTATGAATATCCTAAGATATTTTAGATTGCTCCTCTTCATAAATGAAAATAGAACTAAAAATGATAAAAAGCCCATTAACTTACTCACAGCAAGTGCACTGATAAGAAAAGTTTATGTGAACCTTCGAGTCCACAGTCCCTTAACCAGAAATCTAAAATCCACAATGTTCCAAAAATCAAAGACTTTTTTAAAGTCTGAAAAAAGTAGTTTGGCAATGAATCTGACTTAACATGAGATTATTTAGAAACTTTATTTCATTTATTGTGACTATCCTTTTAGTTCCTTGCAGAAAAATTAATGTGTTTGGTTGTTGGGTGCTGTCCTAGGCTTGCCTGGGAATGTTGATTACTATATGTTTGTCTACCATATTACCTTACCAATATCCAAATATTCTGCATTCTAAAACAATTCTAGTTCCAAAGATTTCACATAATGGATTATGAACCTGTATACATATAAATAGATGAAATCATATGTTGATTATTATAAAGTGAGCTTTATAAGAAAGCAAAACAAATATTCATGGTTTAATAATAAAACTGTATTGCTCTCTCACTTCTTGCTCAGGTGCTTTCCATGTTAAACACACAGTAGGGACTTTTCTGTTTCATGTACTCATTCAGGGAACTATATTGGTAGAAAAGCTCTATTATCTTTATTACACAGCTTCTGCAAATTTTCTGAATATTGAGAATGAGCTCAGGGAAGTGAGAGAGGAGATTCATGCAGAAGGCCCTTTATGGGTCAGGCCTGGAAGTGTGGTTACAATACTCTCTTCTAATTCTGGGACTCATTCCTGTGGCTACATCTACTTGGGAAGACTGGGAAATGTAGTCTAGTTGAGTGCCAGGAGGAAAGGGAAATGTGACTGACAAACTACCAGTTGATTCTGTCATCTTCCACATAGTCATATGTATACATTATATTATCACTGTGTCATATTCCCAAAGCAAAATATTTGTTCACAGAAAAATTATTTCTTAATTAAGGCCCTTAGTGAACTTATTAAATGAGTGACATTTACATTTCAAAAAATAGTGGGGAGACTGAAAAAGAAGAATGGTGTGGGTAACCAGTCCTACCAGATAACATATATTAAAATATATCCTATATAATAAAGAGTAATATGCTAAACAGCAGAATGACCATCCAGACATCCTTCCGGATGACCTTCCAGATGAAGTCGGGGCTGCCAGGGCCGGCCAAGGTAGTTGGGGCTGTGAGGGCCGAGCCCCTTGCATGAATTTTGTGCATCAGGCCTCTAGTGTGTGTATATATATATATATATATATATATATATATATATATATATATGTATTACTGAGACAATATGGTATTGGGTCATGGATAGATGTTCAACTTTACTAGTAATTAGAGAAATGAAAATTGAAATGAGTTATATTTCACACTCACAAGATCAGCAAACATTAAAAAGATAAATCTTTCCAAATGCAGGTGAAGATATGAAGAGGTATGAAGCCATGTTCAGAGATGGCAAGAGAGTACTGATGTTCACAGTCTTTAAACTAGTAGGTAAATCTGGGAGAAGCTATTAGTCATATATATATGAAGTTTGTGTGTTGTAGCATTGCTTAAAATAGAAAATAAATGAAATGTTCATAAACACTAGAACAACTTGTGGTTCATATATAGAAAGGGATATTGCACAGCAATCAATGTAAAAAACTAAGTGTATTCTGTATATCAACATGGAATCATCTTTAAAGCATCATGTTACATTAAAAGGAAAAATGTATGTTTTGGAATGATATGTATAAGATGACCTTCCCTTAGTCAGCAACAAGCTCTATTCCTTTCTATGTCTCCAGTTTCCTTATCTTTCTATTGGGTTAATAACAGTAACAGGCTAGGAGAATAGACATGAAGATTAAAGTAACTAACACAGGCAAAGTGCTTGAAACATCATGTTTGGAACATAGTAAATTCTCAACTAATATCATTATTAAAATATTTACATGATCTTTAAAACATACAAAATAATTGATGCTTTTTAATGGGTACACTCATATTTTAGTAAAAACTACATGGAGATAATACACAGCAAAAGTAGGAAAGTGGGTACATTGTACAAGATAGAAGGAGGTTGGAAAAGAAATGAGAGAAGAATTGAACTGAAGAATAGGCTTTTATGTGATGTTTTCTTTCTTTAAAATTGATGATTCCAGTGTGGGAGCATGTGAACATTTGAGTAAGCTGCATAGCTGGATGTTGGCAAATGGGCATTACTTATGATAATTATATCAATGATATAGTTATGTTAATCTCTTTTGTAATTTTCTTTATGTTTGAAATATTTCCAGAGTCATAAATGAAAGCAAAAAACCAGATTATATTTGGGGAAAATTTTTAAATAAAAGAGTTTAATTTTTTAATTTTTTATTGTTTAAAATTTTACATGAGTCTCCTTTTTTCCTCCATTGACCTCCCCCGCCCCTCCTCCCCCAAGCACAAGCCCTCACCCCCTCTACTGTCTGTGTCCATTGGTTTTGCTCATATGCATGCATACAAGTCCTTTTGTTGATCTCTTACCCCTCACACCCCGCCCTCCCCCCCCCTCACCTTCCCTCATAGGTTGTACAGTTTGTTGGATGCTTCTATGTCTCTGGTTCTATTTTTGTTCATCAGTTTATGTTGTTCATTATATTCAACAAATGAGTGAGATCATGTGATATTTATCTTTCTCTGACTGGCTTATTTCGCTTACCATAATGCTCTCTAGTTATATCTAGTAAAATATTTATAAAGAAGTAAACCAAAAATGCAGCCAAGAGATCAAACACATAGGGCAAACTTTGGAGTGGCTGCTCACAACAATTCTTAGTGCTCTGGGAATGGAACCCAGAAGGGCTGCCAGAGGTCACAGGTATCCTGCCTTTTCCTATCCACCTAGATGACTGAATCATGTTGGGCCAACAGGATTCTCTCTGCTGGGAAGTGACATCAGAAATGGACCATGAACCCCAGCTGCTGAGTCCCCTGAGCTGCCTGCAAATCTATTATCATTAAATCTGAGAGATACTGTGTAACCATTCCAATAAATTCTCCATTTTTCTTAGAGTCCAATTCTTGGCTTACAGCAAGGAAACCTTAACTACAATCTTAAAATTAGTATAGTTTATCTCTAATGCAGAGAGGATAGTCATTTAGCAGAATCCTTTTGTGGGATCAGATTATTTCCAGTTCTATTAGAATAACCCTCCCAAAGCTTTGGTGGAGGTGGAGTCTATGGGTACATGTTCTGTGTGCATCTAAGAAAGCCATTACTTCCTCTAAATCAGTTCTGTGTACTTACATGTCACACAGCAATTCAAGGGTTAATTCAGAACTATTGAAATAGGCTACAAATTTTTGAGATGTAGTGAAAACTGCAGTGAGTCCAGGAAAATATAAAACTAGTGGATGTGTGGAATGTGATGACATACATAAGTGCTTTTATTTTTTAAAAAATACTTGTTTTAATGAAGCTGCTCCTCTCCATAACTGAGGAAAACATTACAGATTGTTTTGGATTTGGACATGTGCACTGAGGGCCAAGTATATTCATGAGACTATTTGAACTTTGCTGTAACATTATAGTAATATTTCTTTCTTCAAATTCACAAAATTTAAGAAAAAAGCTTCTGTCTGCCTAATGTTAACAAACACAATGGCTTTCATATAGTGAATGATATATAAGCAGCAAGGGAAAATAAATATTCTTGGTACATGAACTATATTATTAGAAATGAATGAATTAAATGGCTCTTCTGTCAACAAATAGTTTCAACTCCTACTATTAACAGAAAATCTCATAAAGAAGATTCCAGGGAAAAGTAAGTGTCAGGAAAGATGTTGACTATACTGTAATAAATTACACAGCTGACCTTCAGAAAAACAAGAGGGAAAAAACAATTAGTACTGTTTAGAATTTATGAACATTATTGCTCAACCTAATTTTCAAAATGTGATGAATTTGGGAGAATGTTGTAATATTTAACAGTTCTAATTGAATGTTTGTGCAATTATATTGCATCATATTTAAAAGATTTTTAAAAAATTTCCAATTGAATATAATTTAGTACTTTCAGAGGTTGGTATGTATGCTCTCAACAAAGTTTGGATCACAAACAGAAATTTAGCAATCCTATCAAGTTTTCTTTTCCTCTTTAACTCAGGTATGTGGTGAATTAATTAAGTCCTCTTGACAGCCAAGCTTTTGAAGCAGTACTCTGTTCATTTAGATGCTATAACCAAAAAGGAAACACATCTCTCTCATTTTTATTGAATTTATTGGGGTGACACTAGCTAACAAAATTATACAGGCTTCAGGTGCACAATTCTACAACACATCATCTGTACACTGTATTGTATGTTCAATGCAACAAGTCAAGTCTCCTTCCATCACCATTTATCACCCTATGTTCCCCTCTTTCCCATCCCCACACCCCCGCCCACCTCAACTGAGAGTCCCAGGGGAAAGATCTATTTTACAGCTGGGTCAACACAGGGTTATGTTACTTTAGATGAGAAAAACAGTGCACATGTTGCTAGGTATGTTGCCAGGTGCTCTTCTTTGGACCAATTCTGCATGTCTGACCATTGCTGGTCTCTATATTCAAGGTAGAGAGGCTTAAGGGGAGGGCCCAGATCTGAACCAGTGTCTTCAAACACAGTCAAGATTGCAAGATTACCAGCTTGCTTTGGCATGTGGGCCAAATACATTATTTTACTTTAGTTCTTGAGAGATGAAAGAAGTCTCAAAAGGATTAAGTAATGTCATTCTTTTTTTTTTTTAAACCTTTACTTCTCTTCGTATTTGACCAATATAAAGCCTTAGCAATGTTAACAATAATAAAGTAGTCATCTTTTATTGAATTCCTACTTTGTATTGGGGCTTATAATTTATTAAATTTACTAGCATAAATTTATTTATAATAGTCCCTTATAATTTTTGTCTGTAAGATCTGTAGCGATCTATACGCTCACTCATGATGTTGGTAATTTGTGTCTTCTCTTTTTCCTGAGCTCTCTGGCTCTTTTCTTCCTTTACTGAGAAACAAATTCTCAGTGAAAATAATTTGAGAGAATTACATAAGGATTCATTTGAAGGCTTGCTGTCCCTCCAGTATTTAAATCTTGGTTGAGATTTAATCACAAAACTGAGCATTGAGATGTTTCAGGCCTTGCATGGAAGGCAGTTTTTACACAAGTTAATTCTCAGTTGTAATCCTCTGGCAACTGGTGAAGATTCATATCTTCCTAATGCGCCAACATTAAAATAT
This sequence comes from Myotis nattereri, assembly GCF_964212035.1. Lineage (NCBI taxonomy): Eukaryota > Metazoa > Chordata > Mammalia > Chiroptera > Vespertilionidae > Myotis > Myotis nattereri. The sequence continues at coordinate 179,076,903 of NC_138075.1, read as the reverse complement.
TTAGACATAGGAACAATGCAAGTGTCACTAAACAGGTGAGAGCATCCTCACAATGAACCTTGAATTGGAAAAACTGATCACATCTAGACATTTGGCCTGCTGTTTCTGCCAATTTAAAAATAACATTAAGACTGTGGGCAGGAGCCACACACATCTAACTGCATTGTGACACTAGCTGTCTGACAAACACACACTGTGGCCTCCTGGTGAAACTTCTCAGTGCGCAGCAAGAAGTAAAGGTCTCCAAGTCAGAGTGGGATATGGAACAATGGGGAAATGAGAGGCCAGAAGTTCAAGGTGAAGAGGAAGAGGAGAAGTCAAAGGAGCTCACAAAAGAAGCTCCAGGACATGAATACAGCAACAAACTCATTGTGGCAGTATCTGTGATTATAGTGGTAACATTTTTATTGTCATTTGCTGTCTCATTGCAATTTGTCATAGAATTCCATCAAAGGAAGGTAAAGAAGGAAGCTCAAGGCACCCTTTTCCAACTATCCAGCAGAAGAGCTGCTCACCAGAACCTGAGAGGGAGGAGGGTGGTTTCTGGAGAAGGCAGTCGCTTTGGCTAAGGGATATGCATGGACTTTCAGTGCCATCATATGCAAGAAAAATAAGGATTAGGAGCTGGTGAGGATGAGCTTTTAGAAAACTGGAGTAGCTTGAAGCCTCAGCCTCAACAACCGGGATTGATGCAACAGATTCTGCGACTGAAGAGACAGGCAAAGAAAATGGAACATGACCCTGCCACTGAGTGAACCCCATCCTCAGGCTACCTGCAAGTGGTATTTAAAAGTGTTGACTCAGCATTGCTGATAAAACACATATTTTCCTCCTAAAGAATCCTATATAATAAAACCCTAATATGCAAATCGACCAAACTGCAGAGTGACCTGCTGCTATGACGTGCACTGACCACCAGGGGGCAGATGTTCAACGCAGGAGCTGTCCCCTGGTGGTCAGTGTGCTCCCACAAGGGGAGCGCCTCTCAGCCAGAAGCTGGGCTCATGGCTGGCCAGTGCAGCGGCAGTGGCGGGAGCTTCTCCTGCCTCCACTGCAGTGCTAAGGACCCCTTGGTGAACATCCCCCTCAGAGTCCCGGACTGTAAGGGGGCACAGGCCAGGCTGAGGGACACCCCTCCCCCCCAGTGCACTAATCTTGTGCACCAGGCTTCTAGCCCCATATAATAAAGAGGTAATATGCAAATTGACTGTCACACCCTCACATAAGATGGCTGCCCCCATGTGGTCACAAGATGGGGGTGACCAGGCCTGCAGGGGAGGGCAGTTGGGGGCAATCAGGCTAGCAGGGGAGCAGTTAGGTGTTGATCAGGTTGGCAGGGGAGTGGTTAGGGGGTGATCAGGCTGGCAGGCAGAAGCAGTTAGGGGCAATCAGGTAGGCAGGCAAGCAGGCAGGCAGGCAGGCGAGCGGTTGGGAGCCAGCAGTCCCGGATTGTGAGAGGGATGTCTGACTGCTGGTTCAGGCCCGATCCCATAGGACATCCCCCAAGGGATCCCAGATTGGAGATGGTGCAGGCTGGGCTGAAGGACACGCCCCCCCCCCCCCCCCCCCGCCCGCACGAATTTCATACACCAGGCCCCTCGTAAATAATAATAAATAATAAATATAAAAAGAAAGGATACTGCATACCACTTTGGCATCTGTAATCATGTTTGAAATATTTATTATATTGTGAGGGCAATTATGCACATATATTCTTGTATGCTTTCTGAGATAGTGGATTTCTCCAAGATTCTTGGAAAAATATTTGGGGAGGAGGAACATCCAGTTCCAAAATACTTTCTCTTTTGGGGGAAATGGAGTTGGCAGGGCATGAGATATATAGTCCTCAACATCGGGCCCCTGGTGAGTGGCCCCATCACACTTGTAGGTCTTTGTGTGACTAACTTGAAACAATTTTTTTTCTATTATCTTTTTGGAGTCAGGGGAGAGAACTAGATTGTGGAGGGAGGGAGAGGGGAAGAAAAGGAGGGAGGAGACGGACAGATACATTTGATAACAATTTTATCATGAATCATAGCATAGAAATGCAGAGAGCAGAATGTATCTTGTTCAGCTGCTTGTCCAATAAGGGGATCCCTTTTTTAACTTCTCTGAAAGAATCATTTAAATTTTTCCAATGATAGGTAACTCATTTCTTTGTAGGTTATTATCTACATTTTAGAGAGTTATACCAATTAGTGCTGGGGAAAACCTCACCTTTTTTTAGTTACTTGCTGTCTTGAACAATCTAAAATAATGCTGCTGTCACTCTGTGATTTTTAAAAAATATATTTATTGTTGAAAGTATTACATATGACCCCTTTTCCCCCCATTGGCCCCTTCTAAACAGTCCCTTCCCCCTGCCCCAGGCCTACACTACACTATTGTCTGTGTCCATGAGTTATGCATATATGCATACAAGTTTTTTGGTTGATCACACCCCCCCCCCCATGTCCCCTCCCATGCACACTGTGATTTTGTAAGATAACTTTCTTTTTTTTATTTTAAATTTTCTGTGGCTCTTAAAGTTCTTTTTAATTCCTTTAACTTCCAATATTTTGATTGATTTATTCTTGATACTTCCTAATTTTAAATAACCCTTAAAACTTTTTTAAAATTAAAGAATAGCATACATGTAAAAGTACACAACTCTTAAATGTACAGCTCCATAAATTACCAAAGATGAACAACTCAGTGATCAGTACCCAGAGTAAGAAAAAGAACATTACAGATATCAAGTAATTCCCCTATGTGCCCATTTAATCACTACTGTCCTGCCCCCAAATATAACCACTATTCTGATTTTCAACATCATAGAACATTTTTGCCATTTTTGAAATTTTATATAAGTAGAACCATATTGTCTGAGTTCCTTTACTCAATATTTGGTTCATGAGAGTCACCCATGTTGTTATGTATAGTTGAAGTATATACTTGTCATTTCTGTGGTTTTTCTGTTGCATGATAGCACAATTTTTATTTTACTATTTATGTACAGTAGACTGTTTACAATTTGATCTGTTATGAATAATGGTGCTGTGAAAGTTCTTATACATGTCTTTCTGTACAAATGTGCATGAGTTTTTATTGGGTATATACTTACAAGTTAAATTATTAGATAATTGGATATATGGATGTTCAGCTTTAGTAGATAATGCTAAATACTTTCCAAAGTGATTGGGCCAATTGACATTCCCAGCAACCCTTTATGAGAGTTTCTATTGCTTCAATCTCATTAATTTTCAGTATTTTAATTTTTTATTTTAAATATTTTAATAAGTGTGTGATGTTATCTTACTGTGATTTAAATTTTCAGTTTTCTGATTGTTGAGAAGGTCTTTTTCATGTTCATCAGTGGTTTGGATATGCTTTTGTTCTGAGAAGTGTCTGTTCAAGACTCTTCCATTTTTCTACTATATTGTTTGCCATTTTCTTATTGATTTAAGGCATTTTCCATATATTCAAGATAAGAACTTTTTGTTGATTATGTGTTCTGGGAATATCTTCTCCCACTCTGAATATTGACTCTGCTCTCTTGAGAGTTCCTAATTTAAAGTGGTCTAATTTATTACACTTTTCCTTTATGGCTAAAGCTTTTTCTATCCTGTATGAGATATGTTAGCTATTTCAAGGTTATAAAAGTATGTACTCCATGTAATTGTCCAGAAGTTGTTTTGTTGTGTATTTTTTTTTTTGTTTTCGTTTAGATGTATGTTTTACCTGCAACTAATTTTTCACATATATTTTTAAATATGAATTGTTGTTAAGCCAATCTTTCATCTGAACAAATAGAATTGATTAGTTTGCATATAAAAGAAGAAATTTTCCTTTTTTCTTGAACATTTTATAAGGTTTTCATATTATTCAAGTCATTTGTCCCAACTACATGGATATTTTGGATTTGCTAGCTGTCTCTCAGACATCTGTACAGACAGCATTGGTAGATTTGATAAGGAAATGACTGATAGTGAAACCATCTTTTTTGTGTGTTACCATTTCATAGAGTCCTGAGTGAAGTACCTATCACTGGGATCTTGCCCACATTTTTGTCGGCAAAATTACTTCATGGTAATTCATTCGGTCTCTGTGAAAAGAAATAGCCACAAATGGTATCATGCATGCCCAAATGTCATACTGGGCCTCTAGCTACCTCCAACTATGTGAAAGTAAAATCTTTGTGCAGAGTAGTTCCTTTTATTCAACCAAATTGAAGAAGAAAAAGTCCTTGAATGTGCATCCATTTCAGTTGCCACATTTACAAAGCGCCTATTACATGCAACAGACCGTTTTCAATGATAGGAAGGATATAAATTGAATTACGGATCTCTGCCATCATACCCACTGCCCCTTACATCTAATCTCTAGGTCTGTCTCCTATATTACTGTTGAATACACACTGTAATTTTCGTCATTTTCAGCATAATTTATTCCCAAGTTATTCCCTGTGATTTCACTGTTCCTTAAAACACCTCCACAACTTGTTGCAAGGCCCTTTGATGTTCTTGGTAGCAATGACATTACTGGCTCTTTACAGTCACATGCCTCACACCTATATGCTGTGAGGCACTTTGATTCTCTACTGTCACCCAGAGAGGTGGTAATGAGATAAGAACACAATCTTTTCAAGGTTAAGCCATGTAGTTAGTAGCCCAGTTGGGTCTAGAGAATAAATGCCCTCATCTCCAGTACTATTCTTTTTTCACTAGTCCACAAAATATAACCAGCACTGCAGAGGTTTTGCTTTAAGGACCCCTATTAGCAGGGAGCACAGACTCAAAACTTAAGTATTCCTCATGATTACGTTGTTTCATGAGTTTCATGTAAAATGAGTTACTTCTGCTTCTGATCTTGCAGGGTACTACTGTTACACTCCCAGGAAAGCTTTGAGGTCTGAAACTTGTGTTTAAGTTGTAAGAGGTCATTTATTCCTGAAACATTTACAGTAGTGCTTTTATAAGGCAAGTGACCAAATCATAATATGTGCCTTTAGAATTAAGGAATGACGGTTGTTGATTATCAGTAGGAAACTTGGATGTTGTATGCTTGAAATTGGGATACAAAACAAAACAAAAAGCTAAAGATTACCAGATCCCAAAGGGAAAAATTAGTAATCCATGAATAATAAGTAGGGAAAATATTTTTAAAAGGGAGAGTGTCAGAATACCTGTGAGATCAGTTTAACACATATGATCCATACTTATATATAGCAGATTACCTAAATTCAAACTGACCTTGGCCACTGTATGAGGGTAATATTTTTGAAAGCATGAGCTCTACTAAAACAGTTTCTGCAATGTATTAGGCCCAAGTATGCTTTCCTTTCACGTTAGGCATGCAGAACTCCTTCCCACCTGTTTATTTTTCCTTAAACAAACATATTATCTGATATAACTAGTCCAAAGAAAATTTTCTCTTCCTCTACGTGAATGAACTCCCCTCTTACCCTTTTGCTAAATCCTGTAGTTCTGATGTAGTTCAGGATCTTACATTACATCCATGTCACTTCTTGGAACCACTTCAAGGGTATAGTGCCTTGAATTATTTTCAAGCATTTAATCGGCTTCTGTTTAAGTCAGTTTTCTCCTTTGACAGTGTAAATTTATTTTCAATTGCAAATGTATGATAATACAGCCTGGACTCCTTCTGCCTGTTATGAAGTTTGAAACAAAGAAGACAAGATTTGTCTGTCTTGTATAGCTGTAAAAAAGTCACAAAATTAAGAATGTTTCATCAAGTTGTTCTGTAACTCCCATGACAATGTTTATCTTCTTTTCACCATTAAAAATTTCAGGGAAAAAATTATTTTTTTCGTGGAAATGGGTAGTTCCTAAAAGCAGGCTCTGGGTGTCCAAATATAAGGGAGGAGGTTTCTTTTAAATGGATTTAGACTTATTCTGTGCTAAAAATATAAGGTGCTAGAGTTACAGTTTTAGATTCATAGTTGAACTTTGATATTTAGTAGTTGGAACACTTAGGAAAAATGGCATGCTCTTTCTGTGCCTCAGTTCCCCACGTGTGGGATGAGGGTTAAAGTGGCTCCCTCTCATTGGCTTATGGAATACTTTAAATGAGATAGAGCACATGACTGTGCTTAGTATGGTGTTCATACTTAGTGAGAGCTTTAAAAAGATTAGTTATTATTAAGACTGTCACAGGTGATTGCTATATAAAGTTGTGACCTTCCCATATGGCAGAAGCGAGGAACCACTAGGAAAAACTTAAAGGTTCTATTACTTTTAGTTTATAGGTGATGGAATTGGACTCAAAGAGATGACAGCTTATTGTATCTATCTTAATAACCTAACAAAGTAAAGGGATTATACTTCTAATCTCACCGTTTTACCAGATGGTTATTTAAATAGGAAAATTTGTACTAAAATAGCTTATTTTTGCCTAAATTTTGAATTCATCTTATTTGGATACTGCTTAAAATGGTTTATTTGAAGAATTTACCTTGATGAAAAATACACCAGGTTGTGAATTTTGAAAAGTAAATGGTATGAACAGGTATACTAAAAATACTCTGTGGGTTTGAAGACTTGATGTATGACTTCTCTATTCCTCCCATAAATTTGGAATCAATTGAGAGATCCAAAGGTCAGATAGGATGAGAAAATGATATTGACTTGCAAACAGGTGAATCTATGCTGGAAGGATGGCGTGGGATAAAAGCAAATAGCCTTGCCATGGCTATCCTGGTTCCCAGGCTAGATTTTGGAACAGTTGGCCTACCGGAAGGTTGTTTTATAGAGTCTGCGGTTGCCTAGGATCACTACTCACTTCAAAGGTATAGTTTTTCCTTGATTGGCTCCACCTATTTCAGAGAAGCAAGAATCTATTTCTGTGGGGAGAAATAAGGAATAGAACAAATCAGTTTTTTGTTTTTGTTTTTTTTTTTTTTAATGAAGAGGTTACAAGTAAATGTAAATGAGGAGAAGGCAGAGATGTAACCTTAGATGTATGCCTATTAAAGTTAGGTTACTTGGCAAGAATATTGACAATCACTGAAAGTGTGTGAGGTTATCCTAGCAGCGGTTCTCAACCTGTGGGTCGCAATCCCTGAAAATACATCCTGCACATCAGATATTTACATTACGATTCATAATAGTAGCAAAATTACAGTTATGAAGTAGCAACCAAAATAATTTTATGGTTGGGGGTCACCACAACATTAGGAACTGTATTAAAGGGTCGCGGCATTAGGAAGGTTGAGAACCACTGTGAGGCTCTAGCCTAAGAAATAAGATAAAGTAAATAAAATATATATAAACACGGGAAGGAAGAATTCAAAGAATCAAAAGTAAGCAATGGTATTTTTTTCTGAAATTCAAAATAATTATTTTTTTTAAAATCACAAAAATTATTAATGAGACCAAATATCAAATCTTTGTCTTATGCAAGAGAAGAATTCCAAGAAAAAAAATAGTTAGCCATTAGATTTAGGTTGATGAGAGACAAATCCAGTGACCCTCATGGTGAATCACCTTTCCACTCTTAGTGACTTAGCAGAGAGTTGGCTCAGCAGGTGTGAGTTAGTTCAATAGACCAGGCCCTGTGGCCTATAGCCTCCCTCTTTCTAACAAGGCCATCCCTGATGCGGAGGTTTCCAATGAATTCCCCTGCCTCTACTGCTTATAAATATGTGGGCTGTTGCTGACCCAAGTTCTCTCTGTGCTAGAACACTGGCCATGGGCACATAGACTTGAGCAGTGAGTTGAGGGCTGGGCATGCTGTATGCTGTACTGCTGCTTTGCTTATCAGGTTTCTCTTGATAACCCTATCTTTGATCTGCACTGTGAAGTGCTGGTGGTGTATGCTCATGACTGACAACTAGAAAGGAAATAGGTACACCCATGCTTCAAAGTTAATGCAAGGACAGAAATTTTTAAAAGTAATGAATTGTGCAAAAATATGAATTGCACATCACATCAAAAAGGTAGGATGGCCCTAGCTGGTTTGGCTCAGTGGATAGAGCACTGGCCTGTGGACGGAAGGGTCCCAGGTTTGATTGCGGTCAAAGGCATGTACCTTGGTTGCAGGCACATTCACAGTAGGGGGTGTGTAGGAGGCAGCTGGTAGATGTTTCTAATTCTCTATCCCTCTCCCTTCCTCTCTGTAAAAAATCAACAAAATATATTTTCAAAAGAGAGAGAATGGGGAAGAGGAGCATTTTGAACCAACCAAATACTTTCCTCAAAGAAAGTGTGTTTAACTAGAAAGAAGGTAGCTGAGTTTATTTTACTAGTATACTGGCAAGATCACATGTTTTGCCACCAGTGACAATGGAAGCTCAAAAGGTAAGTTTAGTTGTAGAGAAAAAATTGTAAAGCTACATTTTTTATGGCTGAGTTATGTAAATTTATACCTCATTAAGAGAGAGAGAGAGAGAGAGAGAGAGAGAGAGAGAGAGAGAGAGAGAGAGAGAGAGACATTGATGTGAGAGAGACATGTATGTCGACCAGTTGCCTCTTGCATGCATCCCAGCCTGGGGTCAAACCCACAACTTGGGAATGTGCTCTGACTGGGAATTGAATCAATACATGGGGACGATGCTCAACCAACTGAGCAACACCAGCCTTGACAAGCAAGTTACTTTTAGCTTGAAGCAATCTGAGCTTACTTTCAACTGCTCAAGAATATCTTTATCATCAGTTGTGTGTGTTTTTTTTTTTTTTACTTTAAATCATTTTTATTTATTAATTACACCTGACATATAATATTATATTAGTTTCAGGTGTATAACCCAGTGATTAGACATTATATAACTTACTAAGTGATTATCCCAATAAATCTTGTACCCATTCATTTTTAATAGCACCTTACAGAATCTTAATATATTGAGTACTTAAAAGTCATACTGCATTGTTTTGTGTGTTTCATGGTCAGAATTCCTATTTCCCGTGGTTTCTGGGAAGCGAAGCTTTGGTGAGTTCACCCAAGTTCTCTAAGGGCAATGGGGGCCAAATTTCCTCTCTTTTGTAATTCTAAGAGTGGCCACTTGCCAAAAGGAGAGTAAACAGAGCTTTCAACTGTTCTAGCTAATGAATAAATTAAAAAATAAATAAATGAATGTGTAAACAAGTAAATGTCTTAATAATAAATATGAATTTAAAAAGTGAGACTCCCATTTTCCAACCTCACGGTCCCTTTTGAAACTAATAGTATCTTACAAGTCTTCCCAGAAATATTCTATGTATGTGCAAATATATATAGTCATCACTGTAGTGGTATAGATATAGATATAGATATAGATATAGATATATAGATATAGAAGTATAAATATATATAAATAGAATTACAGACATAGAAATCTTTAGAAATCTTTTGTCATATTTCATCTAATGGGATTAGACTATACATACTGTATTGCAGTTTTCTCTTTTCACATAACAATGTACCCCAACTAGCTTGTGATATTAGGTCATGTAGATCAGCCTCAGTCTTTTTCAAGGCTGCATAATATTTTATTGTGTGGACATGCTATAATTTTTACTTCTTACCCCAATGATAAACATTTACTTTTTTCCTTTTTACTTTTTGCTGTTACAAAATAAACATTTATTCTGTATATCTTTCTCTTATCTAAGATTTTCTGTAAAATAAATTTCCAGCAGGGTATTTCAGTTGTGATAGTATTGGTTAAATAATTCTGTGTCTTTGGCACATACTATGCATTCATAAATGTTTGTAGAAGGAAGGAAATGGGAAGGGAGTTATGAGGCAAGTATTTTGGGAACAGTTTTTTTACCTAAAAGAAACAGAACAGGCTCACTCGGTCAAGATTATGATTACCTTACTTACCAGTTTTCTATTATGCTGTTATATATTTTTATTTGTATATTTTTTATATTGTATACTTGTTATATCTTTCAGAGGCCAACTTCAATATTACTTCCTTAGGAAGAATATAACAAGCAGGATGTTAAATATTTTTGTTGTATGGTTCTGTCATATTCTAAACTTCACCACACTTGCAATTTTTTTTAACATCTGTCTCCTTAGATAGACAAGAAGCAAGACGCATCATAAGGATAGAGACCATGTCTGTCTTTTTTGTCAATATATTCTCTCCTTCACAAGGATATCTAGGTGCCCAACATTTGTTAAAAGCAAAAAGGGAGGAGGAGATAATTAGAGTAACAGAGAGAGATAGAAATAGAAAGAGAGACATAGATAGAAAGATAGACAGAGTTGGAGATAGTAAGTAAGGAAGAATGAAGAGAGGGAGGGATGGAGGTTGATGACGCCAAGGCTTAGAGCTGTAAATATGGGAGAAATATGTAAAATGATTGGCTAAAAAAAAAGAAGACACTGAGATACAATAATCTCCATATTTTCTGACTACAGAATCAGGGAAATATTGGGTCATTTTCCAGATTACCAAAGGAGTTGACCACAGCTTGGTTTCTGAATGCAGGATGAAAGCTATGAGTGTTAGAAGGGCATGGGTCCAGAAAAAGAAGGATTGTTTTGAGGGCTTGTTTTGCAATTTAATTGTTGAAAAGACAACTGGGAAAATTTCACTGTGAAGGTGAAATATTAGCCTTCTATTACCTAGTGCAGTGGTCGGCAAACTCACTAGTCAGCAGAGCCAAACATCAACAGTACAACGATTGAAATTTCTTTTGAGAGCCAAATTTTTTAAACTTAAACTATATAGGTAGATAAATTGTTATTAACTTAATTAGGGTACTCCTAAGTCTTAGGAAGAGCCACACTCAAAGGTCCAAAGAGCTGCATGTGGCTCACGAGCTGCAGTTTGCCAACCACGGACCTAGTGCTACGGGAATAGAAATGTAATAAAAGTCATGAAGCTATCATAGTGGGGGTAGCTTGGAAATTGCACTGGAATAGGAGCCCATATCATGTAACAATTGGAAGGTTATATGAGGTAGTTTTGCTTATTTTCATTTAAATTAGAGTGTAATGTAGTGGAGACATTGATAAAAAATTTCCTAGCTAAAATTTCTTTTGGATTCTAATATAGACATATAGAATAATATAGACGTACATATACCTATACAAATCTACTATATGGAGATATTCATATTAAAGACATGAACTATCTTAAATTTTAAACCATTCAAAAGTATTGCTAAACCTAAATAATTAAGGGACAGATTACTCAGTTTATAAGCTTCTTGCTTCTTCTAGCTCACTACTTCCTTTTCAGGCCATGTGTCTCCTTCTGCCAACATTGGAAAGTTGGTTTATGAAAGGAAAGTATAAGCAAATGAAACATTTAAACAATTAATAGCAGGTTACATCTTTTTTGTTTATTTTACTTATCAATATTCTCATAGTTATCATTATGCCTGACTGATGACTAATTCCAATAACACCAATGGGTGGGATTCAAATTATGCATTAATAGGAGGATCTAATTTATGGAACATGTCTCACTTGGATTTCCTCTTAATTCATTGGCGTTAAATCAACAGGAGGCTGATGCTGCTCATACCTTGAAGAAGCAACTGGCAGCCCATAGTGCTCATGGAAAAGTTTCCTTTACAAGCTAGAAAAACATTTTGGCTTCATCCTACATATACTACACTCCAAGGTCTATTGCTACTGTTTTCCGAATTACTCACTGGCTGGATGAATGGCAGGTACAAGTAGTGCTTTTATTGCAATACACAGATGTTGATATTTTCCACGATTTTCTTAGAGTAAATGGAGAGCTTTCATATTTTAAAAAACACCCTGATTTTGGATGTAATAAAAAACTCAGATTTCCACTTTTTAAAGATCTATAACTTCCACATTTTTATTTTTATTTTTTAAAGCTTATTTAAAGAACTTGTCCTTTTTGGCATTGATAGAAAGCAGATGCTACCTAATGGGATGAAGCCAGGAGTTTTAATGAGTAATAATAGTGAGTTGCAGATAGAATAATCATATGGAGGGTCAGAAGTGGTTTGGAATTCTTTATAAAACTAAACAAAGCTAACAGTGTGTGTGTGTGTGTATGTGTGTGTGTGTGTGTGTGTGTGTGTGTGTGTGTGTAAGATTCAGCCATAAAAATATTGTTGTAGAATATGACTTGACCATAAAAAGAAGAGTATCCTGCTATTTGCAACGATGTAGATGAACCTTAAGGACATTACGCTAAGTGAAATAAGCCAGACACAAAGGAAAGTACTGTATGATTTTACTTATATGTAAAATCTTAAAATAGTCACTCACAGAAGCAGAGTAGAATGGTGGTTGCCAGGGGCTGTGGGTGGGGAAGTTGGGGAGATACTAGCCAAAGGGTACAAACCCAGACATAAAATGAATAGCTTCTTGGGTCGAATGTACAGCTTGATAACTGTAGTTAATAATAGTATCTAGTAGATGTGAAACTTGCTATGAGAGTAGATCTTGTGTTCACACACACACACACACACACACACACACACACACACACACAAGTTTAAGTATGCAAGGAGATGGACTTGCTAATTAGTTTGATTGTGGTAATCATTCCACAATGTATATCAAACCATCACACTGCACACCTTAAATATGTACAATTTTTACTTGTCAATTATGCCTTAATAAGGCTGAGAAAACATTGTCTTTTTCTTAATTGTACATGTTTTTACTATAGTATGTCAGTTTGGAGGGGACTGGAGGTTCAGAGAAGTTCAGGGATATTCACTCCAGGAAATCAGTGTAACATGTTCTATGAACATAGAGGAGACTCTCATTTCTCTCTGCACCTTAGTGTTATTTATTTTTATTAGAGGTTTATTGGTCAGTTGTCAGTGGACATTTAGGTTGTTTTCATATCTTCGCTATTGTGAATAATGCTGCAATAAATATGGAAGTGCAAATATCTCTTTGAGATTCAGATTTCATTTCCTTTGGAAATCTGCCCTGAAGTGGAAATCTTGGGTCTTATGGTAGTTCTGTTTTTCATTTTTAGAGGAACCTCCATACAGTGGTCAAGGCTTTTCTCTGCATTCTTTCCAACACTTATTTCTTGATTATTTTATAATAAATAGCCATCCTAACAGGTATGAGGTGATCTCTCATCTTGGCTTTGATTTGTATTTCCCTAATGATTAGCAATGTTGAGCACCTTTTCATATATTGGTTGGCAATTTGTGTTTTTGTTTTTTAAAGATGTTTATTCAGGTCATTTGCCCATTTTAAAATCAGATTATTTGTGGGTTTTGTTTTTTTTTTTAGTTTTTTGAGATGTATGAGATTTTATATAATTTGCATATGAACTTCTTATCAGATATCTGGTTTGCAAATATTTTCTCCCAAAAGAGAGGAAATTCTAACAAAATGGTATACTAATTTAATGGCTAAAGAGAAATAGCAATTTCTTATCTATCTCCCATTCCATCGTGTGTCTTTCCTATGACACTCATCACATTCTTTCTTACATTAAAGTAATTCACACATCTTTTCTCATTACATTTTTAATTTTCTTAAACACAGTTTCTAAGCCCTGCGCCTTAATAATAGAATGTAAGTTGTTTAATTAACTAATATAATTTAGATACCTTTTATCTTAAGGTTTTATCAGAATAAACCTAAAGCTAAAAATGTTCTTTGGGAGCTTATGTTCCATACTATAGAATCTACAAAGTGATATAAGCCTGTTTCTAAAATGTAAACCTGTGGTTCATGTTCAGTGATAATTATAAAGGCTTTGTATAATCATGATGCTATCCAAAATCTCATTAGTAACCGAGAGACTTGTTGGCAAGAGGGTTTCATCAGTCATGGCTAAGTTGCTCTGGGTGGCCTATAACCATAATGTCATTATCAGTTGCGGGATGAGCTGGTCACACTGTTTGTAGTTTCACTGAGTTATTCTATCAGCCCTCCAGAAGTAAATGCAAATAAATGGGTTCCAAACCCCTTCAGAGCACACTGTAAATCTTTGTAACTTCATGGCCAAATGGTAAACCGCAGGACTGCATGACTCAAGTCCCTTGAGACAGTTGTGTTATTCCTGTCAGACTTCTCTTCCCCCATTCGTCAGCCGGATGCTTTCATCTCCTTTGAAAGCCCTGGCCTTTCAAGTAGGGGTGAAATTACACCTGTCAGTAATAAAGGTACCCAGTACACTCTATCACTCCATCATTTCACAAAAGAAATTAAAAGGCAGCATAACCTATTCCATATTCACTCAGCAACACTTTTATTTTTCCTCTCTCTTTGGTACTTTTAAATACCTTCCAGTGAATGTAATTGTTGTTGAGAGAATTTTTAAAGTATTCACCTAAACTGGGGGATGATATGGGAACCTTGGGGAAATCGGCCTCCATGTGAGCTGTACATTATATTCAGTAACTGCATTAAACATATTTGACAGAAAGATTGAACGGTGTACATAATCTACAATGGCAATCTCCATGTGCCCCTTAGCACACTTGTTCTGTTTATTTTTTCTGTGTTACACTCTGATAACTTTGTGGTTGCCTGTAATACCATACAGCAGGTGCACCTGGACGGCCAGCATGTTATTTACATAGAGAACAAAGTTAATGTTTATCAAAAGCAGGCCACACCTGGGTTGGGAAGCAGTGTTCAAATCAAAACTGCAACTTGCTTTTAGCCTGATATTTGAACTCCATTGAGCAAACTCTCTTGAAAGTTTTGAAGACTTGGTCTCTTAACTCCCTATTAACCAGAGGATGAAGGGGAGTCAGAGTCTGAATACATTACCAGTAGTGCCACCTCTCACTGTGAAAGGTCTTGATGTAAGTAGTAAGAATATATGAATTGGTTATTACTGCTCACACTACCTACTGTCCCAGGCAGAGGACTCTTTAAATATAAATGTATTTGCCCTGATGTACCTGGTGTGAGGGAGAAGGTTTTGACTAATGTCCTAAAACTGAACTAGATGAATGACTGAATGAATATTGTTTGAACTGCACAAATCATTGATGATGGTGATGCTCTAAAGATTTTCTTGTTGTTATTCCTCAAGAACATATATGCCAATTTTTTTCAGTGATAACAGCTAACAATATAAGAATACAATTAGCCACCTACAATTGTTCGCAAATCATTAGATTTTATTATTTCTAGAACGCAAAGGAAATGTGTAATTCCTCTATTTCTATATCTTGTTTCTTACCCTCTGCCTTCCCTGATTTTCTTTACACCAAGGAGAAAAATAGCACAGTAAACTGAAAAAACAGAATCTAAAGCTTAGTGAGAAGGATTAACTCAGCGTTGCTAAACTATAGAATTTATCTCAAAAGCACAATGTAAATTTAATTTCCCTGGAAATGGTTACATTAGTGTTTGATGAGAAAATATCTAAAGTATATATTTCTAGTCTAATGAATATCCTTATATATAGAAATATCATCCATATATAAGGCTGAAAATGAATTACTATTATTTAATACTAGAGGCCCGGTGCACAAAAATTTGTGCACTCGGGGGGGAGGGGGGGTCCCTCAGCCCGGCCTGTGCCCTCTCCCAGTCTGGGACCCCTCGGGAGATAATGCCCTGCTGGCTTAGGCCTGCTCCTGGGTGGCAGAGGGCAGGCCCAATCCCTAGGTGCAGCCCCTGGTCGGGCTCAGAGAAGGGCCAATTGGGGAGTTGGGGCACCGCCCCCGGTCATACACAGAGCAGGGCGGATTGGGAGGTTGTGATGCCACCCTCAGTCACGCTCAGGGTAGGGCCGATTGGGGGGTTGGGCCACCGTCCCCTGTCACACTCAAGGCAGGGTCGATGGGGAGGTTGCGGTGCCACCCCCTGTCACGCACAGAGCAGGGCCCATCAGGGGGTTGGGGAGCTCCCCCCTGTCACTCACAGAGCAGGGCCCATCAGGGGGTTGGGGAGCTCCCCCCTGTCACTCACAGAGCAGGGCCCATCAGGGGGTTGGGGAGCTCCCCCCTGTCACACACAGAGCAGGGCGGATCAGGGGGTTGGGGCGCCACCCTCTATCACCCTCTATCATCAGGGGGTTGGGGCACTGCCACTGTCACACTCAGGGCAGGGCCAATGGGGAGGTTATGGCTCTACCCCATCACACACAGAGCAGGGCCCGTGGGGTGGGGGGGTTGGGGCGCCGCACCCTGTCACACACAGAGCCGCAGGGCAATCAGGAGGTTTGGGAGCTCCCCCCTATCAGGCACAGAGCAGGGCCGATCAGGGGGTTGGGGTGCCTTCCCCTGTCAGGAACAGAGCACGGAGGATAGGGAGGTTGCAGCCCCGCCCCCTGTCACACACAGAGCCACAGGGCAATCAGGGGGTTTGGGCGCTGCTCCCTGTCATGCTGATCCCGGTGCCAGGAGACCTCGCGGCTCCGCTGATCCTGGTGCTGGGAGGCATGTTACCCTTTTACTATATAGGATAGAGGCCTGGTGCATGGGTGGGGGCTGGCTGGTTTGCCCTGAAGGGTGTCCCAGATCAGGGTGGGGGTCCCCACTGGGGTGCCTGGCCAGCCTAGATTAGGGGATGATGGCTGTTTGCAGCAGGTCACACACCCTTCAGGGTGGGGGTCCCCAGTGGGGTGCCTGGCCAGTCTGGGTGAGGAGCTGAGGGCTGTTTTCAGGCTGGGACTGAAGCTCCCAACTGCTCCTTTTTTTCTTTTTTCTTTTTTATTCTGAGCCAGCTTTAGCTCTTAGGCTCCAGCTCTTGCGGCCTCAGCTGCTGAAAGCAGGTATCTGGTTTGTTTAGGTTCTACAATCGAAACTCTGTATCAACTCCAGGTCTGAGATCCTGGCTAGCTGAAAGCTGGTTTCTGGGGTTTTGTTTAGCTTCTATTTTTGTAACTATGTTTCAAACTGCCAGCTCAGAGGCCTGCAGCGGCAGGCGGGGAACGTTGGAGTCCACCTCACTGAAGCAAGCAAGCCTCATGTCAGTTTCAAGCTGCCTGACTGCCGGCCGCCATTCTGGCTGCCAGTTAATTTGCATATCACCCTGATTAGCCAATGGGAAGGTTAGCGGTCGTACACCAATTACCATGTTTCTCTTTTATTAGATAGGAGATCACATTTTATGAAACCTCTATATGTAAATTATGTGTGTAAACTGAACTATCCCTATTTGTGCACCCCAATCATTCTTATACCCAATAATCTTCTGTGGTTTCATTTAAAGTGTTCCAATACTGTGTCCACTTAAATAGCAGTTAACTTAATACTCTCAATCCTCTGAATTCAGTATGAAATGCCTCTGAATATCCCAACCCCTAACATTGTTGCCTGGGGCTCTCACTCTAACTCTTTTCTTTTTTTTCATTTAATACATGCTTCTTAACAAGCTTTTTATCTATTGTATTCACCTTTATAAAAGAAGAAGTAAGGGATAAAATAATTGAGAACAATAGTGAGAAAGGAAAGACTAACAGCCGAGAAGAGAGAGGTAAGAGTGTTGTGCTGGACACGTTAGAGAGGCTCTTTCACATGCATTCCCACATTTAATCCCCACAATTCAGCATGAGGCATGTCACTTATTTCACAAATAAGAACTCTAAGTCATAGGACACAGCACTTGCAATTTCTCCAGGGCTAGTTGAACAGGGATATTAACTCAGGATATTTTACCTTAAATCAGTTTTGAATGTTCACCAGGACGATGTAAGTCACCTGCCCAAGTTTAAGTGTTGTCTAGCATATTCGTTGGAGCAAGAAGTAGAGAAATCATTTTAGGAAGACCCATAGGAACAGTTAAAATACACAGAGCTTTGAAGTTATTGGCATCATGTCTTTTGTAGAACCTCTCATTTTCTAAAAAATAATTAATACATTATTTTACATACTTTTGTTGTAGTTGCCTGACTCACGTAACTCTAAAATGGATGTAATAACTATGAGGTGTCAGAAAATTTTAAATAATTCATTAGAAGCCCAAATTACATTGTTTCTTTCATTCTCTTTCCAAAACTAGATCATACATATAATACCAATCAGGACAAATAGAAGCATTGTTTTCCTCCTTCCCAAATTTCAGCTGGCTTGTATAGTGTACTGATATGCACACACACCACCTAGGAGTATTCTACAAAATGCAATCCATGTATCGCCTGCATGAGAATTACCTATATTGCTTTTGTGGAAAGACTAGTTATATCATCAGGAATTGGGGCTTACATGCATAAAGTCTGAGACCCACTGCCTTTCAGTTCAGTATCATTTCTCTTTGTACTTTAAGATAATAATGTTTTGCAAATAACTGCATTTAACAACCAATTCTTACCTACAGACTAATGCTTGACAAAAAAAAATACTGTTGACTGAAACAAAAAAAATAATAGAAGAGTCTCTCTTCATTTTATAATTCTGATCACTGTTGCCTATGCTCTTCCCTCTTCCTTTGCCACAGAAAAGCAGGCAGGCACATGTTTTATTAATTCTCTCCAATTATTTTAAATATTAGAGTTGTTTCCGAATTTGTGTGGAGTTGGATTTTTTTCACTGATGCTATTGTTTGTAGGCCCTTCCCTGTTAAGTAAATTTGTATTCCATTTTCCCTCTCTGTATATATAACATATCTTCCATTTACACATGAAACTCATACCCATGAAATGTTATGTCAGTTTGCACTGAAATGATGCTCTTCTTTTTATCTTAATGGAAAGGGTTCTGATTAAAATTAACTACACCAGAATATTTTAAGTCTCGAGGGGTGATTCAAAACAAATAGAAAGTGTGTTCCTGACAGAAAGTATCCCAAGAGGTGCCTTTGTGTGATTAATGATGACGTGATCCTAGGAGCTGCTGATTTTATAGAGATGACAGGCAGCTTTGTTACTAATGTTGTGGCCTCACAAAGAAACAGAATTTCTGGAGGCTGAGGCCCAGAAATCAGGATTTTAAAAAGATTCTCAAGTGATTCTAATGTGCAGCCAAGGTTGGGAACCACTGCTCTAAATGAATGTTCTTCCACTGAAGAGGAGACCTGCATGTAACAGACAATGCAGATATGTACTCTGATTAGGGAGGCTGATTCTGCATTGATGTGGGTAATGGGGAAACACTGGGGCCAGGACTTCTACTGGAGAAGGATGTGTTGTGTGTGTATTTGGAAGCCTGGCTGCACTATTGAAATATTAGGAGGAAAAGTTAATATAATTTGTTTGCCAAGAAGTTAGAAGATATGGGACAGTATTTTCTGTTGTTTTTGTTTTGTTTTGTTTTTGACTTGGAAGATTAATTGTTGATAATTGCTAGCAATGTGGCGCCTTCTAAATATGGCTAGAAGTCTTCAATTTCAATGAGTTAGTCCCATTTATCAAAAATTTTGTAAAGCATTGCATATACTTACTATAAAATGTTGTTTGAAGTTGAAATGTTTTGAAATGGCTTCTGATCAGAAGAGGAAAAACATCATTTTAGTGTCAACATGCAGGAGACACACCTGTGGTTGCATTTATACCATTTTTTTAACCCTCACCCCAGGATATTTTTCCATTGATTTTTAGAGGGTGTGGAAGAGAAAGGGAAAGGCAGAGAGAAACATCAGTGTGAGAGAAACACATCAATTGATTGCCTCCTGCATGAGCCCTGACTAGGGCCCTGGCCAGGGAGGAGCCTGCAATCAAGGTACGTGCCCTTGATAGGAATCAAACCTGGGACCCTTCATTACGCAGGCAGATGCTCTATCCACTGAGCAAAACCAGCTTAGGCTATATCAAATCTTATGAATCAGTATATTTAATTATAGCCTCAAGTTTCCCATTTTTCATTGATATATTGAAATGCTTAGCAACTGGTTATATTTTAAATAATATAATATATTATGGATTTTCTCAGTGGTAAAGAGTTTTAAAACTTCACTTGTATTTTAATAAAATCTTATATTCAAGATATCTATATTTTTATTGCATTAACTCTCTTTGCCCTCTGTGTAGGCAATAATAAAATTGAAGCTGTTAATAATTAGTAATATGAGCAAATTAGTTTTCTAGACTTTGGGAACCTTGACTTGAGCTTAAGTAACTGCAAACAGAGTGCAGCATTTAGAAATCACTGGCTATTTACTGGTAAAGCATTGTTCATTGGCTAGGTAAATAGTGCTATGGAAGCAAACTTGTACAAGTGCAAAGTAAATAACAATGAGTTTACTTTTTTAATATTTTCATGTATTTATAGCAAAAGTATTATGGGTTATTGGAAGTAAAAATTCTTTAAAAAGTAAACCTTAAGGAATATTTGAATACATAACTGCAGTATTTCTACTTTGGAATAGGAAACTGACACCACTGCTTCACCCTAAGGTGAGCATGCATCTTGATACTACTAGCAACAACAGTTTAGATTCTAAACTTTGAAGTAATTTATGTCTTCCCTTTTATGCTCAGCAGCCTCTGCAAGAACTTTAAGACATTATTAAAAGAAACCACATTATTGCTTGTGGGCATGGAGTGGAGTAAGTTTAGCTGGGTGTGTATCTGGTCCATCAATACCTCCTTCGAAGTATAACTCCCTGGGGATTACCCACAGCTCCATTCTTAAAGCTGCTAAGGGGCTGTTAATAAACCTTAATTATCTAATGCTTTGTTACTATCCCTCTCCAGGAAGGAAGAGCTATTTCCTCTGACTGGTCAATATAACCCCAAATATCTAAGAGTGATTAACCTCACACAAAATGACAATAAATATGCCCGCGCAGTGTGGCTTGGTGGTTGAGTATCAACTTATGAACCAGGAGGTCATGGTTCTATACCCAGTCAGGGCACATGCCCAGGTTGTGGGCTCGATCCCCAGTAGGGGGCATGCAGGAGGCAATCAATCAGTGATTCTCATCATTGATGTTTCTATCCCTTTCTTCTTCTCCCTTCCTCTCTGAAATCAATAAAAGCATATTTTTAAAAATTACAACAAATATCACATTATATTTTATCAAATCCTACTTCCATGTAAGTTTTTTTTTGTGTGTGTCTTCCCAAGTAAACTGCAACTTTTGTCTGCATATTTCAGGTATCAACCCTGGAACAAATCAAAGAAATTCTTCTATTTAAAATTGTTTTTAGCCAGCACCGGTTTGGCTCAGTTGGTAGAGTGTCAGCCTGCGGACTGAAGGGTCCCAGGTTCGATTCCGGTCAAGGGCATGTGCCTGGGTTGCGGGCACATCCCCAGTGGGAGGTGTGCAGGAGGCAGCTGATCGATGTTTCTCTCTCATCGATGTTTCTAACTCTCTATCCCTCTCCCTTCCTCTCTGTAAAATATCAATAAAATATATTTTAAAAATAAAATAAAATAAAAATAAATAAAATAAAATTGTTTTTAAAGATGTATCTTTATTGTTGAAAATATTAAAGAATCTCCCCCTTATCCATATTGACCCCCCCAATACTTTCCCCTTCTCCCTCCAGGCCTTCACCATATTATTATCATGGTTGTTCTTTACCAAGCCCAGGCTTTCTGGCTGCCCCCAATATATAAAATAAGAATGAAAAATTAAGACTCCCTGAAGATCATGGATGAAAGCCAAGTCTGGCAGGAGTAAGCTTTATTTCTAGAGATACTTAAAGAAAAAAATAGAGGTAGAACAAGGTATACTTCTTAGGATTAAGTGGTAAGAGATATTGCATAAAGTAAAATTTTTTTTCCAAAATATCATCTGCAATATGTAAAATTTTTATTTTATGATCATGTAAGTAAAGAGAGTAAAGAGTTTTTCTCAGAGGCATAAGACTGAAGGACAACTATTCAAGAAAGTAATTTGATAATAATTCAACATAATTCTCTCAAGTTTGTAGTCGAGTATTCCTATATTTAAACATGTACCAGAGATACAAAAAAAAAGTTGAGGACTTATGCTATGTTTGGGAAAACACCAGGGATATATAAAAGTAATTTAGAAATGAAATGATATGAATCACATATCAATGACGTCTTAGAAGGTAAAATGGAAGAACAAATCAAAATCATATAAAAATAATTGAAGCAGGAAGTTCTTTTTGTAAGCTTGAAACCAAATCAGCCACATGAACTCTGATTACTTCTATAATTTTTATTACTAGGATACTAAGAAAGGAATTAAATAAAATTCTAGTTCAATCAAGGATAAGATGGCTAATAACAAGTTGATTTTTACTTAGAGTTGTAAGTGTAGGGTATACTATATTATAAATAAAACAAACTATTGGTTAATTTTTATTTGAAGTACATGTGAAACCCATACTACTGATAAAGTTATTAATTAACAAATAGAGGAAATGTAATATACATATGTATCTATTATGTTTTTGGGTTCCTTGACACAATTCCAACGTGTGTGTGTGTGTGTGTGTGTGTGTGTGTGTGTGTGTGTAGGCTTTCCCACACCAACAAGTGATTCTCAGACACCAGCAGGGTATCTGAGAATTCAACTAAATTCTTTTTTCTTTTTATTGAATTCACTGGGTGGCACTGCTTAACAAAATTATACAAATTTCAGGTATACAATTCTACAGCACATCATCTGTACATTGTATTGTGTGTTCACCACTCAAAGTTAAGATTTCGTCCATCACATTTATCACCCCCGACCCTCTTTCACCTTCCCACTCCACCTATTCATCACATTGTTGTCTGGGTCCATGAGTTTTTTCCCCCTCTATTTTTAATCTTTTTTGTTCAATCCCTCCACTCTCCCAGCCCCACCACCCTGACAACTGTCAGGCCTGCTCTCTATCTATGTGTCTACCCCTATTTTGTTTGTTCATTTTGTTCATTAGCTTCCACATATAAGTGAAGTCATATGAGACTTGTCTTTCCAACTAGCTTATTTCACTTAGCCTAATGCTCTCTAGGTTCTTCCCTGCTGTTGCAAAGAGTAAGATTTCCTTCTTTTCAATGGCCAAGTCGTATTCCATTGTGTAAATGTACCACAGCTTTTTTATCCACTCATCTACTGATGGAAACTTGGCTATTGTAAATTTTGACACTGTCTACAAGGAGATAGAATCATATAACACAGGTAAAAGGCTCAGTCCAACAAGACTACCATCCATTTCAGATGCCAGTTGCAAGCCCAGGTTGTTACCTGTGCTGACCTACTATATATAAATCAGAGGTTCCCACCAACCTCTCCTTGGGATCAATTAACTTGTAGAACAGCTTGCAGAACTCAGGAAAACCCATTTACTCATCAATTACCGATTACCAATTTATTGCAAAAATATTAAAAGATTCAAATCAAAAGCAAGATAAAGGGAGCTTCAGTCCTCATAGAGCTGGTGGAAGCATTCTGGTTCCCCAACTGGAAGCTATTCAAACACCCCCCCCCCCTCTTTGGGTTTTTATGAAGATTTTATTACATAGGTGTGACTGGTTAACTCTTGGCCATTTGTGATGGATTCAAACCCTCTCCTCCCCTGGTAATCAAGGGTGGAACTGAAAGAGCCAACCCTCTATTGGTTGGTTCCCCTGGTAACCAGTCCCCATCCTTAAGTGCTTCCCCAAAGTCATGTTTATTAAGATAAACCCACCTATGGTGGGAAGGGCTTGTTATGAATAACAAGACACCCATTTCACCTTTGTGGCTCTGAAGCATTTTCAGGAACTGAGGATCTGAAACCAAATATTATCGAAAGATACTCCCTTTGCTCTTTATATCTCCGGACATTCCAAAGGCTTGGGACCTTGAGCCAGGAATTTTAAAGACTAAATAGATATGAGGAATATATTTTGGTCATATATTTTTTAATAAATGGCAATATCACAATTGCTAATGTGATATTTGGTTACCCATCACTTTTTCAAGTCATGAAGAAATCAGAGACACTTTTAAGTAGTTGACTATTTTATTTTATTAGAAGGTAATTGATTGACCTGTCTGAACATGTGAAAATACAAATTAAGATATGAGAAGAATTACATCTACGGTATTACAATGTAGCTAGAATCAGTTTAGTCCCATACTAAATATTTGGAAAAGATTCCCACTCCAGTTCACACCTTATTCTGTTATATTAGGAATGGATCACATAGCAAAATTCCTAGAATGAAAATACCACAAGGTGGCAGTGGCCTGCTCAAGGTGGAGTCCTTTCTGAGGGCATGGAAAGTCCTCGCCTTTAGAGCTGTCATTCTATTTCCTTCTTATATTTCTTGATAATTAAACTTTCTGCTTAAGACACATGGAATTTTCTGAATACATTTAGTGTTGAAAAACATTTAGTGACTCATTTCCTTGATCTTTATTACACTCTTGAATTCTAAAAATAGGAAAGAAGAAACCAACAAGGGAGGATAATATCTATTATATATATGTACAAGCCACCTAACCAGATGCCTTACATATGTATGCATCTGACTGTACTTAAGTATTCAGTAGATACTTAATACTTTTCAGAGACTGAATACAGTAGTATATTTCCCTTCATCTTAAAACCTTGAGCAGCCCTAGACAGTTTTGCTCAGTGGATAGAGCTTCAGCTTGCGGACTGACGGGTCCCAGGTATGATTCTGGCCAAGGGCACATGCCCAGGTTGGGGGCTCAAACTCCAGTAGGGGGCATACAGGAGGCAGCCAATTAATGGTTCTCTCTCATCATTGATGTTTCTATCTCTTTCTCCCTCTTCCTTATTCTCTGAAATAAACAAAGAAATATATATATATATTTAAAAAAACAACCTTGTGCAAATAGGTAATTACTAAGCACCTATTAAAACTCTAACTCTCCAGGCTTCTATCACTGGGTGTGAGACTTGATTTGATTTACCTATCTAAAATATCTGCCCACACATACATTTTAGGTGTAGGCATATATTCGAGGGTGTTTGTGTCTAATATAATGACATCTTAGTATCTCTTTATTACAATGGGTTAAGCTGCGGTTGAATTTGTCATGACACTGGTAAGTGTCCATTTTCCACTATGAAAATGACTAAATGGTCTTTAAAAGTATGATTTTCTAATTTCCTTAGAAACATATTAATAAAAATACTATCAATAATCAAAAGCATTGAGGGATTGAGATACTATAGAGTTTTAGAACCAATTTTTAAATAAGTAATATAAAATATAAAGTATTTTATCATTGTTATTGTTCTTAAATTGAATGCTATATATTTTCATAAGTTACTTTTATGAAAAGTGATGCAAAAATACCAACCGTCCCATTGGTACACACTTGTCTCAACACCTACAGACAAAGCACAGTGGTTAAAGCTGTGCAGAGAATTTATGGACAAGAATTTTCTGGGTTGAACGTTTTCTGTCACCCTTGCTTGTTGGTCAGAGCAGTAGAACAATGTATAACTTCATTTATGGGTGGTTCATCAGTGTATGGCGCCAGAGAAGAATGAAAAGAACAATTTGCTGAAAAGGGGATGACCGCAGAGGTGCCAGGGATGTCATGGCAATGAAGGAGATGTTGTTCTACCCAAGGGCAGAAGACAAAGTTTTCTGAAGAGGCTTTATAATTGAGAGCCACTATGACTCCCTCCAAAGATGTTCCTATCACAGTTTTGAAATGACTTTAATAAATCTTTCATTTGTATTTTGTATTTTGGGTTTGATCTATAATTGAGTGAACTTAAACTATGTTACTCTTGCTTCAGAGTGATGGCTAGATTTCTGATTGCCCTACTGATAAATTCAGTTTGCTCTCCTTATTTCTGTCATCATTCTCATTACTAGCCTTAATTAGTTCTTTGAGGTCATGTTTAATCAACTTTATATTGACTGACTGACCATTTCTCCTGCCTCTTTTGTCTTCTTAAATCTGTCCCTGCAGGAAGTCAGAGCTTTGACTTTGGAATAAAGTGATCTGGGTTCAAATTTTGGCCTAGTTGCTTTCTTTTTTTTTAAGTAATTATTAATTATTTTAGAGAGAGAGAGGAAGAGGGAGAGAGAGGCAAATACTGATGAGAGAAAAACATTGATCAGCTGCCTCCTGCACACCCCCTGCAGATTGAGGCCTGCAACCTGGGCATGTGCCCTGATGGGGAATCAAACCAGTGACCTTTTGGTGTATGGGACTATGCTCAATCCACTGAGCCACACAGGCTTGGCTGGTCTAGACACTTTCTATGAGATTTTTCCCCATTTATCATTTGTAAACCTATTTTCCTGCTCAATGAAATGAGAAAAATAATAATTGCCTTTGGGGGTTGATTTGCAATTAAAACTAAATAACTTAAGTAAGTAGAGGATTGGCCTACAATGAGTATTTAAATAAATTGAAGCTGCTATTTTTGTGACTGCTACTCCTAGCTCTGCATTCTCTCAACCTCTCTATCTATTTCATCATCAAATGAGTGACCTTTAGCAATGTCACCAACACCCTTTCCTAGTGGTCCGCAGTGGAAATTTCCAGTGGAGGTCTTCCCTCCTTCAATTATTGCCTTGAATATTTGATAAATCATGAATAATATTTTTCTGTAGGATCCAATTACAGTTGCGAAGCCCCGCTCAAATTTATCTAAATGTTTTGAAACATGTGCTGTGTATATTGAAGATTATTTCTTTTCTTTTCCCAAGGAGTAGGCTTGGACTACTGAACATCCTTAAGAGAGTATTTTGGAATACTTATGAAAGATTAAGTATTAGTTTCTTTTAAAATTGTTTTTGTACTCACTGAATAAAAAGCTCAACTAATGCTTTAAGGAAACATTAAGGACCTTGGGGTAATTAAGACAAAAACTCCCTGGAAAATCTTAGTTGTAATTATTTGTTTATAAATAACTAATACAACATGGTAAGTGCTTCAAATGAACTGTAAACCTAGTGCTGGGGCATGCATAAAAGAAAGCTATTTGGGTCTTTAGGAATAATACTTTTTCTAGGCCATTGAGGAAGGGAGGGACTGCTGAGGAGAATGTACTGGGGGGAAAAAGGAAATATTTCAGGTAGAGGAGCAGGTAGGAAGAAATACCTATAGTCATAGAGTGAAGCATTTTATTAAGAATGTTTTGGCTGACAAAGAAAGCACTTAAGATCAGTACTATAGGCTGAGACCATAGAGGTAAGTTGGGGGTCAGATTGTAAAGGTTTGGTGTGTCATGCTTTGAAAGTTGGACTCTTTTGTAAGTTAGGGGGACAATTAGATTCTTCAGAGGTCCTCAAACTTTTTAAACAGGGGGCCAGTTCACTGTCCCTCAGACATTCCACACATGCGCACTGCGGGCCCGGGAGGAGTCGGCTGCTAAGCAGGACAGGCAGTGGCGGCAAAAACACACGGTGGGCTGGATAAATGTTTTCAGCGGGCCGCATGTGGCCCGCAGGCCATAGTTTGAGGACCCCTGCTTTAAAGCAAAGGTCTGCAAGGACCTTTTTATTACAATAACTCTTATGGTCATGGAAGAGGAAAAACTGATAAAGTGAGATTAACTGGGAGACTGTTGTAATAGTCCAGGTGAGAGAAGATGTAAGATGAGTAAGAAGGCCTTTAGCATCGAATAGGAATTCAACAATCCAGGTGTCATGTGAAGTATACAGAGAGCTTCTGTTTTCAGAATGACTTTGCCTGTACTATGCCCCTGCTAGCAGTATCAGGCCATCCCCTGATTAGAGAATATTAGTTGGCACTCTGTTTCAAATCTCAATACGCCAAATTTTTCTTTCTCAGATAAGAACATTTATATAGGCATCTTTTCTAAAACCATGTTGTCTCATAATATATTAACTTTATTGACCTTTATAATTTTTATTATGAATATATTTCTAATAATAACTTGCATTCAGGTTGGGATAGCACACTGAGTTCAGATTTCAAGCACTACCTCTGTTCCCAACAACAGCAAAATATGAAAAGAAAGAAAATCTAAAAGATATAGCTGGGTTCAATAGCATGATCAATATCTTTGTAGATCAGAAACATAAAATTGTGGGTAAGTCTAAAGTTACAGTCTGCTAGGGTCCAGTTGCAGACTGGTCTAAAAAAATCTCTACTCAATATTCAAAACAAGAGAGAGTGTGCTTACTGTCTAGGATCAGAATGACTCTTGCCTAATTCAAGAAAGCAGGATTGGATTATGGGAGTGACCAAGAGCCTGGCTTTGTAAGGCACTGTAGGCCAAAGGAGATGAGATCACCAATACATCACTTTTTAAAAAATTGGAAATGAATTAAGTTGCCCATTGGTTTAATAACTGAATCTGTGTTATCACTGATATCACCATAAAGAAGGGTCTATTTTATGGTTTAGTTTTGAACATAAATCATTAGGAGGCTAAGTGTAAACAACTAAAATACAGAGGAATCTCTTATATACAAGGCCCGTGACTGTTATGCTGTAACGCTGTCATGACCAAACAAGTAGCAACTCTCGCGGTGGGCCAGGCAGGGTGTGAGCTACTAGCTTTGGAGGGCTACCAGTGGCAGAAGGCAGGGCAGCGAGCTACTAGGGGCAGAGAGCTACGAGCGAGCAGCGGAGGGCTATGAGTGGCGATGAGCAGGGTGGCCAGCTGAGGCAAGCAGAATCAAGCTACTCGAACATGATTTCGTGCATGCTGGGCTTCTAGTCCTATATAATAAAGAGGTAATATTCAAATTGACCATCACACTCTTACACAAGATGGCCACCCCCATGTGGTCACAAGATGGCCACCACAAGATGGCTGGCAGGGGAGGGCAGTTGTGGGCGACCAGGCCAGCAGGGGAGGGCAGCTGGGGGAGACCAGGCCTGCAGGGGAGGGCAGTTGGGGGCGACCGGGCCAGCAGGGTAGCAGTTAGGCGTCAATCAGGCTGGCAGGGGAGTGGTTAGGGCAGCCGTGGGCAAACTACGGCCCGCGGGCCACATCCAGCCCGTTTGAAATGAATAAAACTAAAAAAAAAAAAAGACCGTACCCTTTTATGTAATGATGTTTACTTTGAATTTATATTAGTTCACACAAACACTCCATCCATGCTTTTGTTCCGGCCTTCCGGTCCAGTTTAAGAACCCATTGTGGCCCTCGAGTCAAAAAGTTTGCCCACCCCTGGGTTAGGGGGTGATCAGGCTGGCAGGCAGAAGCAGTTAGGGGCAATCAGGCAGGCAGGTAGGTGAGTAGTTGAGAGCCAGCAGTCCTGGCAGGCAGGCAAGTGGTTGGGAGCCAGCACTCCCGGATTGTGAGAGGGATGTACAACTGCTGGTTTAGGCCTGATCCCTGTGGGACATCCTCAAGGGGTCCCAAATTGGAGAGGGTGCAGGCTGGGCTGAAGGACACCCCGCCCCACCCCACCACCCCCAGTGTACAAATTTTGTGCACAGGGCCTCTAGTAAAAATATAATAGGAAAGAGACAAAGAGAGAAAGGAGGGAGGAAAAACGGGATTCCTTTCATTTAAATGAGTTTGTAAGCCAAGATTCCAAAGTACATGAGCAATTTAATGCATAGAAACACAGCCCACAAACTAGAAAAATGTACACAAAAACACATCTAAGATGAAATTAATTTTAAGGAATAATCTGATAATAATATTCCTGAACAAGGAACAAAAGTTATGGAAAAAAAAGCAGGTGGGAAACAAAAATAATTTGACATTAACAGAACCAAGTGAAACACAAAAATTTTTATTGAAAGTAATGAAGCTTCTAGATGTCTAAACTGAACCTAGTTTAAGAGAAAATTAAAGAACTGGATGATAGAACTGAGGCATTACCAAGAATGTAGGACAGAAAAGCAGAGGAATGAGGAATATAAAACAGACATTTGATATGGAGGAAAGATTGAGAGACTCCAAAATACTTTGAATAGGACTTCCAGAAGCACATGGAAATAATGGCACAAAAGTAAATGTATGTATGCGACTGTTCCTTTTATTCACTTATTTATTTTTGTAGAAACGGTAAACACTGATTAAGGTAGAATAAAATTATTTTAAATTCAGCCTCATCACTCTTTATTCCTGTAATTTGCATATTCCAGACTTATTTCAGCTATTATCAGAAAAGTCCTGTGTTTAAATATGTCTTAAAAGGAAAATTCACAATCTTCTCTAAATTAGTCTTCTACATATAAATTGGTAAATACCATAATTTTATACAGCCCTAAGATGAGTGATGATCATATTAAAAATATTACAGTCTTTAAGTACATTCTAAAATAGTGAGTTTCAGAAATAATATGTTTTAGGATGACTTAGAAAATGCCCAAGCAGCAAATATATGCTCATATTATTTATCTAATCACATTTTTTTTTTCATTTCAAGGCAAATAAAAATTAAGCTTATTTTTAATAGCAAAAGCTCTTCAATATCTACAGTTCAATGATAGTAGGTATTAATAGTTCAGACTGTAAGTACATTGCAAGTTACATAATTTCTTAGGAAATTTTTTAAAAACCCTACCAAATAAGGTGATGCAATATGCTGAAATTTTGGGTATATTTTAATAATTCAATTGTAGAAGTACTAGATTTGCTAAGATATATGATATACAAACGCACTACACTGCAACTGTAAGTCAATCTTTCTAAGAATTTTTATTTTCTTTTAAGTGGTTACTTAGAGATGTACCTTGTATAGTTTGCTCAAACCTTACAATGTATAAAATAGTTTCCTTGGTATAGTATTTGAAAATATCATTTTTCTTTATATTTTGGAGACAGAAATAGTTCTACATTTTGCTTTTCCTCCTTATGGTCTTTATTTTTTTCTACTTGGATTATTGTCAAATGTCTGAAATAGCTCAGGAGCCTGGAAAATGAATTTATTTAAGGCCATGGGACTCATTCAAAGGACAAAGACATAATGATGACATTTTCAGCATATATGTTTAATTATTTAGTACATGGAATTTAAATTATTTATTATTTAGTATTGTTTTAGGAGGAAATTAATGATTTGTCTATTAGTAAGTAATATATTAACCATAGCTGCATGATATTGTTATAAGTAGTTAAGTTACTTGATTAATGTTAGATTTTCTATGAAATAAATGCTAAGAATAGGTAGACTTGTAAATAATTTTTTTTGCCCAAACATACTACAGAATTATATTAACTTATTACTTTAGCACAAAATGTTTTAGATATTAATTAGGTTTAAAATAAGAATAGACCCTCATCACTTCCATTAATGACAGGAAGATATTATTTAGACTGTTAAAATATTAAAATTAGAAAGCTTAAAAGAAGTATAATCCATTGTAGGGCTACTCATAAAATATAGTTGCTTCCTTCATTAGAGTAGTGTTGTTTAAATTAATTATAAAATAACATTATTTTCACATCTATTGGCCCACCGTTTGACATGTCAAACTGTTAGAGTCACCAGGATTATCTTTTTAACTTTAATTTCTAAGTACAAAAAAGGGGTTAATTTTGTCCTTGTTAAAAGTTGTCAGATTAGCTGGTTTGCTCAGTGGATAGAGCATTGGCCCTTGGACTGAAGGGTCTTGGGTTTGATTTCTATCAAGGGCATGTACCTGGGTTCAAGGCTTGATTCCAAGGGTGCGTGCAGGAGGCAACCAACCAATCGATGTGTCTCTCTCATATCAATGTTTCTCTCTCTCTGTCTCTCCCCCTCCCTTCCACTCTCTCTGAAAATCAATGGAAAAATATCATTGGGTGAGGATTAACATTAAAGAAATGTTTTTAAAAAGTTATCCCGATTGGCTGGACCCCAGCAGCAAGCTAACCTACTGGTCAGAGGGCCTGCCCCCTGGTGGTCAGTGCCCATCATAGCAACTGGTTGAACAGTTGAATGAACAGTTTGAAACTTAGCATATTAGGCTTTTATTATATAGGATTATATATGAAGTAGTTGTTGATATAGTGCTATATTATATATGCCTTACTAATTGTATTTAAGTCTATTATTGGCTAATAAATTATGAAAATTTTACAAGATTCTATGTAAATATTTCAAATGGATACATAAATAAATATAAAGCACACATTATGAATTAAAGAATAGGTCTAGAAATTAGTAGTTGATAAAATTAAATATTAAAAAGAAATATATGGTGAGATTCCTAGCTGTATGCATTTCTTCTGTTTTAATAATTTGCCAATAAGCAACCATCTTTTTCATTATTCATTTTAGTACATTATAATCCTTGTAGCTCAGCTGTTCAAATATGTGTATTTCACTTTAGAATGAGGAGATACTTTACTTTGATTCTTGCAATATTCAATTACTCATAATTTTGTCTGTAGGAGTATTGTTTGCAAGTTAGTTAATTTACATTAAAATTTTTCAACCACTTTTTTAAATTTATATCATGGATTATGATTGCTTAAGTCACATTAACAATAGTAATAACATTTTGGAAAATTAGAGTTATTCAGACCACTTACTCTTCAATTTCATGTTGTAGTTTATTTTATTGATTTATTGAACTATGACAAACATTTTGTGATAGTTACTTTATTGTATCCAAATTATTTTTAAACAGTGTGGTTTTAAAATGCCATTTTTGAAAAAAAAAGTTTAAATCTCTATCTTGACACTATCATTTCTTCTTAAAATGGAGAAACATAAATCATAGGCATTATGTTAATTGAGTCCTCTTTCCTCCTTAAGAAGTGAAAATGACTGCTTAACTTTTTAAATTACAGTTTAACAATTACCATGCTTATTTTAACAGACCTTATGACTGTTTAATTTTCCATTATTAGGACATATTTTGTGAGGCTGTGCCATGGTTTTAAGGTTTCATATATGGCAAGATACCATCAGTAATGTAGATGCTTTTCTTCCCGAGTTTTCATAGCATCTAATTAAGATCACAACCAACTGACCTTTAAAAAGTAAAATCTTGCAATTTTTCTTGCTTCTTAATTTCATGTGAGAATAATTTATTTTTAACTGTGCTTATCTATGCTTTGTTCAGAGGCCAAATTCCTATAATAATACCAACAATATTATTGAATAAGAAGCAATGTTTCCTGACAATAATTAGTCTTAATTATGTTTTTTTTCCTTTATGATTTGATATTTTCCTCTTTAAACATGTTTAATAATGCAGAGACCAGAATGAAAAACCATGAAACTATTAAAACAAAAACATCAATGTGAACTCTTGCTCACTGAGAGGAAACTCTTAAGACAACATAGCACAATGGTTAAGAGTAGAGGAATAGGTGCTAGAGCGAGTTCAAGCTCTGTTCAGATCAAGCTCTGCTTCCAACATTGGGTGTGTCACTTAATCTCTCTGGTCCTCATTTCCCTCCTAAAACAAAGGAGATAATATCTATCTAAGAGTGTCATTTTCATCACACACACACACACACACACACACACACACACACATGTATGTAGAGCTCGGGAAGTATGTCTCAGCGCTGTGGCTGATGCAATGGTGTGAGCACACTCCACCATGACATGCTTCCTCGGCACACCAGGAAGTAGCAACGCCCACCTGAATGAACTCCTAGAGCCACGTGCACAGTACCCCAGCCTTTCAGCCATAGTCGCCTGTAGCAACGTGTCTCCCTCTGATTGGTTCTCTCATGCTATATATACCCCTGTAGTTCCACAATAAAATGGATCTGCGTCACTGAACCTGGTCTCCAGAGTCATGCATGCAGACACCCTAGTGCATTGGGGCTCTGTTGTCCTCACCCCCGAGGGACTCCCTGCTCACACACACACACACACACACACACACACACACACACACACGTACACACACTAGATGCCCGGTGCACTAAAATTTGTGCACTGGAGAGGGTCCCTCAGTCCAGCCTGCCCCCCTCACAATCCAGGAGCCCTCAGAAGACGTCCGACTGACATGGGAGCAGGCCTAAGCCGCAGTCTGGCCTCCCTCTGTGGGAGGTGACCGGGCTGATCAGGGGAAGGCACTGCCCCCATCACCCACTGCTGCTGCCACTGCCAGCTGCCTTGGCTGCCGGCCCTCGGCCCTCACAGCCGCTGCTGTGGTGGCTGCCTGCCTTTGGCCCTCGCTTCTTAGTGCCTGCCCTGCCCCCTGCTGACTGGTGGGTAGGGGCGATCTGGGACCAGGCCGGCTGGGGGAGGGGCTGTGGGAGGTTGAGGCATAGCAGGTCGCACCCCATCCAGCCTCTGTGGTGGCGTGGCACCAGGACCAGGACCACGCTTCTGCCTCTGTGGCTGCCTCTGTGGAAGGGGCAGCACTGGGACCGGGACCATGCAGCCCCCTCTCCCACTGCCTCTGCAGAAGGGGCTGCGCACTGGACTGGCCCATGCTGTGGCCTCTCCTGTGCCGCGGCCTCTCCCACACCACCGGCCCTCGGCCCTCGCAGCCGCTGTGGCTTTGTCCAGAAGGACATCCCGTCTATCTGGTCTAATAGCATATTACCCTTTTATTAGTATAGATACACACACACACACACACACACACACACACACACTTTTATTTTATAAACATAAATTTAAGCTATTATTTTTAACATTTTTCACTTAGCTGTTAAAACATTCTACCCACATTGCAATGATCATAAAATAGTATGATCTTAGGTTGAATATGTGTGGCAAAACAGTTTAATTTTGTTTTAGTAGTCTACTATAATCGAGTCATTACATCGTACTCCAAAGTACAACTGCATCAGACCTCCTAATTAAGATTTCTAAGCCTTCTAAAAGCAGGGATTTTTTTTAGTTCTTTGAAGACATCTTTATGAACATCTACTATTATTTAGTTGTAGTTGTGTTAAAGTTTTGGTTGGCAAAGAGTTTTATTAAATGAATGCAGTAGGATCTCCTTTGTCTAACTTGAAATGAACAAAATGTGAATAGTGAAACACAGTTGACACTATGTATTCCACTGGAGCCACTGTAATTCATTTCTTATTATGCTATCTCCCAATGGATTTTAATATATAAAATAATTAAT
Source organism: Myotis nattereri (assembly GCF_964212035.1). Lineage (NCBI taxonomy): Eukaryota > Metazoa > Chordata > Mammalia > Chiroptera > Vespertilionidae > Myotis > Myotis nattereri. The sequence continues at coordinate 179,042,265 of NC_138075.1, read as the reverse complement.
TATACAAAGATTGTACTGTTCTTAATATAGGCATCCTTAGAGTAATCTAGCTTTATGAAATTCTATAATGTTTAGAATTATAAAGTAGGAGTTGAATTTTGTACACGTTTACAGAACAATTTTTATTTCTGTCATTCCAGCTCATCTTGAGTTTCAAACAAGTAGAACTGAGCTGCAAACAGCTGAAACACTGATTGTCATATGTAGCTGTGCCCACAGAACGTGTTCTTCAGGAGAAAGTGCTACCCCACAGAATATTGAATCTGGAATGAAATCTCCCTTGTATAAGGAGCTAAAATCCGCTTTTCCTCTTTCTTGTTTTCTCCCTGCTACACATAGCCATCCTGTTATGAACAGCCACTTTCCCTCTCCTACTCTACCTCTTTGCATGTAGCCAATATAAATAATACTCAAAATAGATTTACATTGTTAAATTTTATTAAAATGTTGCATTTTATTAACAGTGAAGGTAAATTCTCCAAAACAAAATTGATCCCAAGTTTAATACATGTTAATGGCTGCTATGTCCTACTTATCCTCCGTGACCTATTCTTAGAATTGAAATCAATGAGAAATGTAAAGATAAAATAGTTTATTTATTTTACATGTTCGTTTATGTGTCCACAGCTACCATTAGATTCCTCTCAGGTAATATAACAGTAATTTTCTAGAAAGCAGATTTTTATGACCCATGTCAGTATTGAAAGTAGCAGCAGACATTCATTTGTCAGTTAGTAGTAATAAAACAACCAAAGGTCCTCACTTATTCAACTTTCCTACCTTAGGTAACTGCAGAGACTTTGGAGTTCTTAGATCTTCTGTTAAATATGGCCAAGTGATAATTGGATAGTTTTACATTCTGATTGAAATAGAAATTATATTTCTTGGAAGACACTTCACATAAATTCACTGATACACGAAGGAAACAAATGTACCATGAAAAGCAAATCATATCAGCATTTCTGCTAGTTAGTAGGAGTCCTAGATTTTTACCAAAATACAAATTATTTGAGTACTTCCTTAATTGTCATGTACCATGGCTGCTAATAATTCTTAGAATGTTCAGGAGAACATAATGGCCCATCTTTTCCTGAAAGCTCATTCTCTTTTTCAGAGGCACAGAAGGAATCAGAGAAGGGAGGAAGAGGGCAGAACAACAGTCTTAACTTGGCCATTCAGGTGGTAGCACAAGCCATAGCCAGACCATCCTCAGGCCCCTCCTTTTCAAAATTAAAAGTTCAGCTATGGGTAGGTGAATGGAGCATTTCATTTATAGCCATTTAGAAATTTTATTTAGTGGTTCTAAAAGTTTACTCTTCAAAGGAAAAGAATTTAAAATAAAGCATTTTGCAAAATAAATAAATAAATAAAATAATTTTAAGGATTAAAAAACTGATCAGAAGTTTTAGTATTTAGCTTATTAGTATTTGTTTACAAGTAGTCAAGGGCATGCTCAAGTGACTATAGTGATATTAGGGTTTAAAAACATTCACCTAAACCAACCTCCTTCATATTACAAATAAAAAAGCTCAGCTAGGTGAAGAGACATGCCCAAATTGACATAGTTGGTGGAAAAAGTTGTTCTAAATCAACCTATCATCCTATATTTATGATTTGAACAGTATCATTTATAGAATAAGATAAAGCAAGAGTCTGTAAAGTATGGCCTGTGAGCCAATCCAGCCTGCTGTTTGTTTTGTAAATAAATTTTTATTGGAACACAGCCATGCTCATTTACATATTGTCTGTGGCTGCTTTGTGCTAAATGACAAAGTTATCTAATTTTAATAAAATATAGAATATATATTATCTGGATCATTACAGAAAAAATTCTGGTATAAAGAATTAAAGTACGAGGATATGCTAGGAATGAGAAAAAAATGAAAGTTTTTTAAAAAAGGTTGTTCAATGTGCCTATCAAAAAATTAGTTTGAAACTTTACTTTCAACCTCCAACCAAAAGTAAAGATTATGGCTACCCACAGATGCTGTAAAGGTTAATTTTCTCATACGTTACTTTTGTTCATTTTTTAAAGATCAAAAATCTAAGGCCCATTGTATTATGTTTAACAAAGCTAAAAAGAGGGAAGTAAAAAAGCCATGGATAATATTATCTAACTTATACTTTTCTAGATGGAAAATGAGAAAAAGTCATTGTCAGCAAGGTATAATAGCTATAATATAATGTACAGTAGAAAGGCGACGTGAGAGACATGCATTTTCATTCTTATGAAACTCCCTTACTTAGGAAAGAAATGGTTGTCAATGCCTGTGCATTTCCTTGACAGATTATACCATGCTGCACAATGCCAGCATTTGTCTTTGGTCTGTGGACCTAAGACATTCAGTATCGATGGGACCTTTCTCAGTACAGGTAATAATAAGGTGGTCAGTCATGCAACCGAAAGATCGAGTTTAAAGTTAAAATTAAAGAAGAATTCCCAGCACTATAGCATTTCATTTTATGTAAAGGTCTCCACCAGCCAGACTCGTTTACTTGTCATAGGTCCACAAATGAGAATACAAGGTTGACATGAATGATACAAACAAGAAGGTAGTCTCATTCTGTAGAAAAGGAGCTAGCAGAAACACTGTAACAAGCCTATTAGATGACTTAAAAGAATAGCAAAAAAAAAAAGAGTAATTAACACAAGTATATAATCTCTATCATGTCCTTTAAAAAATAACATGTTCAAGCAGTAGTTCAACTAGAGGTCATGGTGCATTATTTCCCTGGAAAAGTCACAGTTAAAAAGTCAGTGCAATTTGGTTTTGTCACACATAGTCAACTATCTCACATTATTTATATTTATAATGTTGTTATAAATATATATAAATGTATACATTATATTATATGTGTATATAAATATACTATAATATTTACAAATATTATATGTGTGATATGGTTGATTTTTAGCAATCAGGAAAATTCCATTTTTATTTACTTTCTTCTTGCACTTAGATCGGAAGGAAGTTGGGGACTTCAGTGACTTGGGAAGTGTTCTGAGTTCAGGGAGATTCATCTCACTATATCCTTTAATGTTGACAGACAAGGAAACTGAGGCTCAGAGTTAATTCCAGAGATACATAGTAGGTGGTAGCATGGAAGTTAGACCAGGCCAAATAATTCCAACTTCCTGTCACAAGCTCTGTGCACAGTGCCACTCTCATTCCCTACTTAGAGAGCTTTTATTTAGTCCACTTGTTGGGGTGTGGCAAAGAATTAAGTTATGTCAAAAGGATCCAATTTGAGGATGTTTTCTTCAACATTTAAATATCATCATTCATTTTGCTAATATGTGTGTTTGTGATACTATAAACTTTGAAGCCTCGTTAGCCATCCTTTTTGGGTCTAGTTCTACATTTCCAGATGAGGTTACAAGGTGGACATGAAAGATACAAATAAGTAATGTAGCTTCATTTCAAAGAAAAGAAGCTAGAGACTTCCAGGATCAGAAACACGAGGGCAACCTATTAGATGACTTAACACTCAGAGTCTAAGACTGGTCACACTTCCCTGAGAATATAAGCACTAGGTTACACTTCACAGTTTCAGTGGCTGTATCAAAAACCTGACTATAGTTTCTGAATCACCAAAACTATCACATTTGTTGGTAGGAAATTCTGTTGTTTCCCCCTCAGCTAATGTTAAATTCAAAGTCCGATAACAATGCCAAGAGTGATCCACTATGGCTGCATGCATCCATTCTTACACTTGGTGAACATTTTAGAGTGTTCAGTATGCATCTGATCTTCTTAATCTTCTCAGGTTGCCATAACAAAATATCATAGAGTAGAAGGCTTAAAGAACAGAAATTTATTTTCTCACATTTTCTGGAGGCGGAGATCAGAGTGTGGTGACCATTTTGTCTCTTCTTGACTTGCAAGTGGCTGCCTTCAATGCATCTTCATTGTGGTGGAAAGAAAACAAGAGCAACCTCCCTGGTTTCCCTTCTCTCAAGATCACTAATCTCATAACGTCACCCCCCCGACCCCCCAAATGACCTCATCTAAACCTAATTACTTCCCAAAGCTCCCTCCCCAAATATCGCACTGGGGATTAGGGCTTCAACATATGCATTTTGGGAGGACACAATTCAGTGAATAACACAGGAGCTACCCCAGGCACAAAGGACACAAGGGATAACTATGACACAGAACAGAAGACAGATTTAAAAAAGAAAGGATCACACCCTACTGGATGTTGCTCAGTGGATAGAGCGTTGGCCGGGGCACCAAAGGGTCTCAGGTTTGATTCCTGGTCAAGGGCACATATCTGGGTTGCAGGTTCAACCCCAGGCTCCTGCAGGGCATGTGGGGGAGGCAATCAATCGCTGTGTCTCTCTCACATCAAAGTTTCTCACATGAATGCCAGTGAATTGTATACTTAAACATGATAAAATGGTAAATTTAATGTTATGTATATTTTACCATAATAAAAAATGATTAAGTGCAGGACCCTTCTGAGTCCAAAGCGCTATATGAATGTTGGGACATACGCCCATGGAGCAGCTCTGATTTGTAGCATGCTAGGGAAATGGCAAGTCCTTTAGCTCTAGCTAGAATCCTGGAGGCATGTATGTGGGTGTGTCAGGACTGGCAGGAGATGAGACCTGGAACAATAAGTAGTCTGAGACCATGTTGTTTTAGCAGATGGCATTGCTTGCCTACCCAACCATGCTTACCCATCTTTCCTCTTAATAAGCCCCATGTTTTGTTCAGGTATACATCCCTTGGGCAAAGTAATCCTATCTGAAGCTCAGAGCTTAGTACTGATTAGCCTATGAAAACAGTAATACTCAGAGCATCTCCATTGCCAGTGGTTACGTTAGCAGCAGCCTCAAATACATCTTCATATATTTTCTTCCACAGTGTTGGGAAACACGTGAAATCATGCTTCAGGATTAGTCCTGGGAATTTCATAATTCCTCCAAAGTGAACTCCAGTAAGGAATGACATTAGAGATCACCTATAGTACTCATTGTATTTGTTTAAATGTAGTCTGCTTTTTCTCTGTGTCTATTTTCTCGTGAATTATTATTTTCCTCCTGTGTTCACATTGCTTGTATTCTGTCTCAGAGGGCTACTCAAGATTAATTAGTGGCCGCCGGTGTATAGAAAGTGACAACTTCTGCAGTTTATCATTGGGGAATATCACCAATTACTTTTCTCTATAAATCCAGATGAATATATTTTGAATAATAGTACAAATATTAAAATTATACATAAACACATATGCCATGCCCATTATTTAAATTTACTGGGTTTATTTTGTCACTATGGATATAAAATTTTAGTATTTGTTAAATACAATATCAGATGAATTACATAAATTGAATAATTTTATTATGCAGAGTAGTATATTTCAAGACTTGTTTTTGTTGGCTCATCAAAGCATATTGTTACAACTAATCCTTTATATCTATTCAGATATATCATCATATCTATAACTTAAAAGTCCTTTCTATAAAATTAATATTCATCATAGCATATTTAGCTACATAAAATAAACAGTTTATTTTTAAAATCCAATTTAAATGTGGTATTTATCTGGAGATTGCACAACATTTTGCCCTATTTATCAATGTAAGTTAACAACTTTTAAAATTAAGTATATACTCTTTACAAGGTATTTTGCTAGATGCTATACAAAATTTAATTATGAATTAAAAAAATCTACCTAAGCTTTCACTCCATGCAAGAGTTCAATGACTGCAGTGGTAAGAAGGACTAGAGAAGGCATCGTATGGATGTTACTGAGCATCATATGGCACCCAGTGGAGGACACAGATGTGAGACAGGCAAACAGGATAGGGAGAAGCTGTTTGAGCTAAAATCAAGCAAAGTACAGTTCAGCAGGTTCTTAATGAAGGGGTCATTCTGGGTAGGAAGGAACCTGTAAAATCAATGACACTATTGGATTAAAGCATGGACCCACTTCAGGAAAAAGGGATGGTTCATTTTTGGGGGTACTTAAGGGTAGCATAGAGTGAGACAAAACTGAATTACTTGCTGACTTTTCACAGAATTATCAAGGTATGTACTGATAGTTTTAGCATTATGGACTTTAAGAGTTCCTTTAATTTGAGAAATACCTAAAACAAAGCATTTTGGGGTCTGGCTGCAGGGATCAGTAGATTTGATCAGGGATACACGCAGAAGTTCTGTTCTTACTACTTCAATCTCTGTTCATTCCAGAAAAAGAAGAATCAAAGAAATTAGCTGAGAATAAGTTATTTTTTGTAACTCCCATGAATATTCAGAAAAATATCATTTTATAATAGATTTAAAAGGAAAAAAAGAATTTTGTGTTACAATTTAATAAGACTTTTTAAAAGATATTTGTAACATTAGACAGTACAGGATGCTTTAGTATCTACACAAGATATTGATTTTTGAATCACATGAATTCTAAGATAAAGTTTTAATACTCTAGTGTCCATCAATAAGGGAAGTAGTTGAATGCATTATACTATGTCAACACTTGGGAATATTATGTAGCTTCTAGTAGCCCAGTGCATGAAATTCATGCACATTAAAAGGGAATTAATTAGAGGAAATATTTAATATTGCTATTTTCCCTTTATAATAAAAGTGTCAAAGATGAAAGAAAATTAGTAAGATATATATGAAAATCTCCCTCCTGTTAGAGTCTGGGGCACACTGCAGGACCCAGAGTCAAGTCCCTGCCCACACACATGCACTTCAAAATTGCATGAAACCCAGACCTGGCCGGCCCCACCCCTGTCAAATCCTGCAGGGCAGCGGCTGTGGCCTCAGGTCCCCTGGCGCAGCCTCAGGTCCTCGGGCCCCGCCTCTGTTTCTCCAGCCCCCTCACGAAGGCATGAGGGCACGAGGGTGCAAGGGCGTGATGACCATTTGCATGTTAGCTCTTAATTATATAGGATTACAAAATAAATTTGTTGGGTCTATAGATATTGTACTGAGGAATTTCCAATATGTCTTTATCAAGTGAGAGAAGCCAATTACAGGGTAATATGCTTACTGTGAACCCAGATTTTATAAAATACGCCTTGTGTACAATTTTGTGTAGCCTGTGATTACTATGATAAAACAATGCAAAAGGACACATTGTAGGGTTTTAGAATTAATGGCTACAGGATCAGGAATATCTGTTCCTCTGAACATCTCTTAAATGTTCCAATAAAATCATATTTGTACAATCTATCTATGTATATAAAAGCTAAGAGACCGGAATGACTGGAACAACTGGAATGACCAGAATGAACTGAATGACCAGTTGCTATAATGTGCACTGTGGCATTGCAGAGCATCATGGGGGCATTGTGGAGCCCCCCAAAGGGGGCAGGGCTGGCTGAACAACCTCCCACAGCCCCTCCCTCAGGCTGACCTGGCCCCTGATCAGACCCCCACCATGATTAGGGCAGGATCAGCTGGCCAACCTCCTCCCTCCCCACTGCTGGCCGGCTGGACCCTATCCATGCACAAATTCATGCACCGTGCTTCTAGTAAGTTTATAAGAATCTATGATCTTAGAAACACAGTAGAGTAACAGAATAAAATAAATTGGTAACTGGAGATAACTAATGCTTATTTCTTCCCTGATGTGCAGGCTCTTTGTGGTGGTGAATCTACTGATGCCACACTTGGTTCAGTGTAGCTAAAGCTATGCAGATGGGAAGCAGCCCATAGGAGAGTGGTCCTGGACCAATCTAATCACCAGCCTAATCACCACTTTTAATAAGCTCTCTTTTTGGAAAAGTTGCAACCTGTTTGTCCCTCTCTAGAAAATAAAAAAATCCTTTCCACCTCCAAAACGCTATGATTTTTATGATAAATACTAGCCAAAAAATTATAATTCCAGGGCAAACTTCCCTCTCTATTGTAGATGTAGGGTGTCCTTATTTTCCTTGAAAGAACAGATGAACTATTACTCAAATAGATGATATGAATATTGGGAGCAGGACATTTGCATTTATATAATGCAAGTAGCTGCCTGAATTTAGAGCTGATTAATATAATACTGTTCAGAAACTGGATTAATTATTTTTAGGTCACTCTTGCAGTAATCAGTTGGGAAAATAACTTAGAGCTTAGGGTGCTTGGGTTGCCTGTCATCTAACAAAAGGAATGTAAAATAACTAGGGGGAAAAGAATGAGCTCACAGCCCTCTGGGTAGTTGAAATGTGTTCCCATCACTTGGATTATTTTGAGGCAGGAAGAGATAGTGGCTTCTGTTGTGTGAGATTCTTTGTCTTCCTTGGCCTTTCTTCTGAGACCTTCATGACTTGAAAAGTCAATGGCTGGTTGCTCCTTTCCTAATAAACAAAAGCATATAAAAATGAGGAAAGTACTTATTAGACATTCTCTGCAAAGAGATTTTTGTACAGAGAACCTGTGTTTTTACTGTAACTGAATTGGTTTCCGTTTGAAATATTTGAAGTTTAGCATCATTCCAAACATGTGCTTCTTTCCACCCTTTGGCTTTTTTGATTTAGCTTTTAACACACTAGTCACCAACAAAATAGGGTCCTTTCCTAAATGTGGTTGTGTCTCTGAATCACAAATTAATGAAAATGGACGAGTGTACTGCCAAACCCCAACAGTGCCTCCTGTGTCCGTAATCTTGCTTTGAGCTGGCACAAGTGCATGTGTTCTACATCTGTATTAGGGAGTTTAGCCTTGACATTCCTTCGTCCCATGCAATATTTGTTAAATAAGAGAAAAAGAAAAGAGCAGACATGCTTCCCCCAGATGTGATGTTTAGTCAGCCTGGAAATTCTTTCACCACGGCTTTATCGTCACAGAGCTGCACCGAGCCAGTGCTGGCCTCCTGCATCCAATTTAAATTGATGATTGCTGGTAACTTATTATCCAAATTTCTAATCAGTTAATTACAGTACATGTGCTGTGCAGAACAAGAGAGCTTCAATTTATGCCAATAGAAGTTTTATTCTCCATTTCATATTTAGATTCTACATTTAATTAATGATCTTCTGTGAGAGCCTCTTTAACTTTTGAGTGCCTTTAAAAGGTTAGAACTAAAAAAAGAAATCCACATCATTTTGAAAGTTTTATCAACAAACAGGGTCATGTGTCACAACTTTATTATATTCATTATATAATATTTAATTGTTCATGTGATTGAATTGATTTTTATATAAGCAGACAAAATATGGGATCCAAGAGAAATGTTTCTAAGAAAAGTCAGTTGAGTACTTTGGAAATTTGGGTTAAAATTTCAGTTAAATTAGGTGTTAAAAAAAACAAAACCCACAGTGATAAGATACTGGCAAAAGAATCATTAAAAACCTAGATTATTTGGGTGGGGAATTTGTTTCTAAAGTATTTAGAACTTCCTGCTATGTTTTAAAGAAATAAGTACTAAACTTCATGGATGATAGATTGGAGTAATTCATGTAAACAGATTTTAAGAATCTTCAAGGAGCAACTACTTGCGTAGAAAAGACCTTGTCTACAGGCGCAAAGTGGCCACTATGTGGACCTTTGTACATTTTATATGCAAAATTAAGTTTGTATCCTTTCATAATTCTTTCCTTCACTGTTTCTTTTTTTGCACTCACAGACTAATTACCAGTCTAATTGTGCTAATTAAGAGGACATACTATAATTCAGCTATGACATTTCCTACTAACCCTCTCTCATGTTTCTGGGGCAATGTAATTAAAAGGTCTTGAGATTAAAAGACAAGGTATTAAAAATCTATAACCATTTGCAACTTAATTGTGTAAGTCACGATTTTCTTGCTATTGTAAAACCTAAATTCAGAAATATGTGAAAAAGTACAGCTGATAGACATGAAAATAAATATTACTCAGATCCCCTTCTTTCAACTATCTCTCAAAACAGCCTTCATTACTTTCCCTGATGAATACAAAATAAGTACAGATTATAAATGTGAACCTCAGCAAGAAATCCTAAAGCACATTTCATATTGGGGAATCTATGTAAGCTTTCATCTGAAGAGATTGTGTCACAAAAATGTTTCAAATGCTCTATTTTAGAGTATAAAAAAATGATGCAGACCCTGCCCAGGCTTTCAAGAAGCAAAATTAAGGAGAACATCACATTGACACAAAGGGAATAAGAGAGACTTTGCCCAGGAAGCGTGGCTTCAACCTTAAAATAATAAGCAGGTTTTTGGAAGATAGCTAGTGGGAAAGATAATTGCAGAGACAGGAAACTAGACCAGCAAAAGGCCATACAAGAGACGCTGAAAGTCCTTATAGAGAAGGGAGGAAACTTTTTAAGTAAGTTGGTGTTCTTGACCCACTGATGTTGCTTGAGTCTGAAAATGACATTAATTTATGGAACATCTGTTATGACGGGTATAAAGTTTTCTGGGAGAGCCTGTGAAAAAATGAGATAACACTTCATTTTGATGTATACATATTTTGGGAAGGGGAGGAGACCAGAGGCAGAGATACCAATACTAATACTGCACTCTTGCCCAGCCCTAGTGGCTCAGTGGTTGAGCATCAACCTATGAACCAGGAAGTGATGGTTTGATTCCCCATCAGGGCACATGCCTTGGTTTCCGGCTTGATCCCCAGTAGGGAGGATGCAGGAGGCAGCTGATCAATGATGCTCTCTCATCATTGATGTTTCTCTCTTCCTCTCCCTTCCTCTCTGAAATCAATAAAAATATATATATTTTAAAAAACACCTCAAAGTAATTCTTGAACTTAGTAAAGCAGTTTTCTTTCATTTTAAGGCAACTATTATTCATTTTTAAAATGATTTTCAAATAAGTAAATTTTAAATTAAGAAGTTTTCATTTTCTTCTACTTTATTTGTCCTTATCCCTTATATTCAGAAAAGCCACCATTAAATGTGTCTTGAAAACATTGCTAATGTAAAGTGAAGAATTAATTTAAAAAATCTTTAGACAAAAACTAAATATTATTTCTAAGTACAATGAAAGGTAAAAGACATAATTTTATTGTGCAGAAAAATAAAATATTTGCTCAAGTTGTGTTATTATTAAAATGACACTAAAATTGGATTTTAAAATGTTTTTGAAAAGTTTCTAATTGTTGTCATATGGTTCAGTTACAGTTACACTTAAGAAAAATGTCTTTGCCGAAACTGGTTTGGCTCAGTGGAAGAGCATCGGCCTGCGGACTGAAGGGTCCCAGGTTCGATTCCGGTCAAGGGCATGTACCTGGGTTGCGGGCACATCCCCAGTGGGGGGTGTGCAGGAGGCAGCTGATTGATGTTTCTCTCTCATTGATGTTTCTAACTCTCTATCTCTCTCCCTTCCTCTCTGTAAAAAATCAATAAAATGTATTTCAGAAAAAAAATGTCTTCTTTAGGTACAGGAGTTTCCTTCCATAAATCACTGAAGAATATGTTCCTTACAAAATTGACATTCAGCTTTATACATGATTAACAGGGAAAAAAGTATAATTGTTTCATTTTTTTCAATTCTGTACAAGCTACCAGTTGAGAGGTTAGCTTTTAAATAAGCAAAATAGTGCTCAATTTAATAATGTATGATATAAGAAAATATGAATAGAGACTCTATATATGGAATAATTTTAAAATATGTTGGGAAGGTTAATATTTTTAGAATTCATAGCATTTATATGTTGATAGCTGTAATTTTTGTGTATTAATGTGCTTATTTTGTAAATAAAAATTTTAAATTAATACTTAATGAAAAAATTTTGAAACATCAATAAGACAAAACAATTGTTTTCTATCCGAAATTCCCCAAAATACTTTGTAGAATATATCTTTTGTGTATGCATAAAACTATGTAAACTACATTTTTTTGCCATTTTATAATAGAAATTTTATTGACAAATCAGTTTTTTACTCCAGTTCTTTCTTTTTAAATATGTTTTTATTGATTTCAGAGAGAGGAAGGGAGAGGGAGTGAGAGATAGAAACAATGATGAGAGAGAATCATTGCTCAAATGCCTCCTGCATAGCCCCTACTGGTGATCGAGCCTGCAACCCAGGCATGTGCCCTGACTGGGAATCAAGCTGTGACCTCCTGGTTTATGAGTTGATGCTCTACCACTGAGCAACATTGGCTGAGCTACTTCAGTACTTTACTCGAGTTACCCTTTTAGCCCCTTTTAATACTCTCAAACATTTTTCAATAATGTGACCTTAATGACTTATGCAAATGTTACCATATTGATGTACTATAGTATATGTTATTTAGCCAATTATCTACGGTGGCCATTTACACTGTTCGCATTGTCTCTAATGTAACCATGGGGATTAGTTGCCTGAGACCTAACTATTCACGCCTATCTCTTGGAGGGCAGTATAGGGATTTAGGCACTAAGTATCTTTTTATTTTTAATCATCACATGAGGATTTTTTTTTCCTATTGATATTTTTAGAGAGAGTAAAGAGGAAGGAGGAGAAGGAAGAGAGAGAAACATCAATGTAAGAGACACACATCGATTGGTTGCCTCCCACACAGACCTCAACCTAGCACGAGGTATCTGCCCTTGACAGGGACTTGAACCCTCAACCCTTTGTTCCCTGGGCCGATGCTCCAACCACTGAGATAACTGGCCATGGCAGGCAGTAAGTATCTTAATGCTTTTGAAATAGGTTATGAAATAGCTATCCAATTTATATGCCTGCTTTCTCTAAATTCTCCCATCCTAGGTAGTATCTTTGTTTCATTTTTGTTTTTGTTATTTTTTGTAGTTTTCTGCTTAGACATATTTTTTTTATATTGAGCATTCTTTGACTATTTGTCTCTTTTGTGTAATTTGCACATTAATATTCTTTTCTGTGAATTTATATGGGTGCCTTTTGTCACGTAGGTTGCAAGTGTTTTGTCAGCTCTTGCTCTTTACTTTGATATTTTGTTTATGTGCATTTCTGAAATGCAGATATTTATAACTTGATGAGTCTAATCTAAGGAATTTGCTTCCTTGTCTGGGCTGTTAGGTGCCTGCACACGTGTTTGTGGGTGGGGGTAGAGTGTGTGTGTGTGTGTGTGTGTGTGTGGGGGGGGGGGGGGTGGGGCTGTGTTAAAGAGGCATATAAAAGGAAAAAGCACTCAGGTAAATTTTGAAATAGTTCCCACTACATATTATTCAATTTCATTCAGGACAAAGTCAAAGAGCCTCCGTAAATAATTCGTATATTTTTGAATTTGAGAATTCACTAAAGTTGCAAGTTTGAGACCTTAAAAATGTTGTGGGGCTAATGAATTCTCTCTAAAAGGAAGATACTACTTTTATAATCAGAAACCAGAATGTATACTACCCAAAATCAATGTATTTGGGTGGTTTTGAAATACAGAAGAGAGAATTTCTAGGAAGATGAAAAGCTACATTTGTGCTAGAAAGAGGTAAAAATCAGTGCCGAGTCTCACAGAACACTCAAGACCAAGTAAGCTGTGATTGGCACAACAGAAACTTTATCTGATGAGAACTTAAAGCTGACTACATGGTTGCCAATAAATGTTTCCCATTAGAAGTGACACTGTACATTTTAGATGATGAAATGCTGTTGTTAGTGGATATAGAACTTTCAACGGTGCCAAAAATATTTCATCAGCTGGATTCTCTGCATGCGGTAAAATTTCACCAAGTACAAAAATTTTATGAACAATATTTTATAAAATGTATATTTATACATTTGGCAAAACTATAGAGAAAAGCAAGAAATGAAAAACATAAATTTTAGGTTAGTAGTTACCTCTGGGAGGGAGAGAAGGGGGTGTGATTCAAGAGGGAAGGGTTAACTAGGGGACAACAATGGGACTGAGAATGTTTAAATTGGTGGTGTTACTCAGGTTTTTAAAATTATTATTTCTTATCCTGGCCAGTGTGGCTCAGTTGGCTGAGCATCTGTCCTGTGCACCAAAGGATCACCGGTTTGATTCCTGGTCAGGGCTGTTTCTCTCTCACATTGATGTTTCTCTATCTGCCTCTCTCTTCCTCTCTCTCTAAAAAATCAATTACAAATACTCATAAAATCATTCTTTATTATATATAGATTATATATAGGCTTTATTTGAATAAGCTATTAAATATTTTAATAACTAATTTTTCAGCCGTGAAAATATTTTTAATGAATGCAACAATGATTGATATTTACTGAATGTGTCCTGTGTGCCAGGCATGACCCTCACATTCTGATTCCCCTTTCCCCATCCTATTCCTGCACTCTGTTGACTTCTTACCATGTCACTCTGCCTCTGGTGCTCCCTCAGTCCTCCCTAGTGGATGTCCCCCTTATTTGACTGTCCAGATTTTTCAATAGATATACCCTGAGTAAGTTCTCCCCAAACAGAATATAATGAGCTTGAGCTACTAAACCTGACTCACCTCCAATTTACTTATCTTACCTCTGCTCTATTGCCACAGAGTCTGAGATTCATGTCTGCATGAATGGAAAACTATTTGTTTTCCAGATGGAGAATCAGGGCCTCTAAAAAACTAACACAGGAAAGTTGTTAATAAAAGACAAGAACTTCTCTCCTTTGTCTCACATTATCAATGTACTTCAGTCAGTGCCTTTGCTGTCTGCTTCAAACCATAAACTGATGTTTAATTTTCACCCCAAACCTCTTTTCTTAACTCCACACTTTTATATTCAGGTGCATTCTCTACTTGTTATCTAGCATATATAAAATTTAGTACATAATTCCTCACACTTACCCCAAACATCTTCCTGTGCATTGGCTTGAAGAATTGCAGGGCTAGTGACAGTGATGCAGATAAGACACATTGGGGGGCATCCTAAAGTCATCCCCTCCGTTACCTGTCTATTTCCAGTGGCTCACCTTTGCCCTCTGTTTCTTGTTCTCTTTCCTCTCACTGTTATAGTTTGGGGCTTCATTTTCACTCATCTAGGTTATATGTGTAGTGAACAATAAAATAAAAACTGATCTCCTTATTGATCCATCATGCCACCTTCTCAGATTATTCTCTACACAGAGTGAACATTCAAGAACACTGATCTGTCCATGCCGCGTCCCTGTTCAGAAATCATTATGTGTCCTCAATGCCAATGTCAGTGACCTCCAAAGCGCAAACCTCAAAGGTGGTCAAGGCGAACCAGTGGAGGGCCTGGAAAAAGTATTAGCACTTATATTTGTTTTTTCAATTTATTTTCATTGAGATGTAATTGACTTATTAACATTATGTAAGATTAAGACATTCAACTTGATTTGATACATTTATATGTTGCAATAGGATTATCATTTTAGCTAATACATTTATCATGACATATAATAATCATTTCTTTTTATTTTTAATGTAAAAATTAGGAAGAAATATATCTTTCTTAGAATTAAAATGTGAATTGGCACTGAGTTCCTTTTCATTCTATCAATATATTCTATGGCCATTGGTTATGAACAGTAACTAGATATATTGAGGAAAGTGTGGGAATATGAAAACTTGAGGAACTAGCAGTGGTACCTTGTTTACTTTCTTTCAGTATATATTGACATATTTCAGT
The DNA here is from genome assembly GCF_964212035.1 of Myotis nattereri. NCBI lineage: Eukaryota > Metazoa > Chordata > Mammalia > Chiroptera > Vespertilionidae > Myotis > Myotis nattereri. The sequence continues at coordinate 179,026,816 of NC_138075.1, read as the reverse complement.
TTACATGTGCCAAGTTAAATGGATTGACTATTATAACATCTAGTTTTAATTGAACTAACCCTCAGAAAATGGACAATAAACTAAGAATTAGTTCTGCAGTAGGGTGGGAGAAAGAGAAGGGAGGGAGAGGGGAAAGGACAGGAAGGGAAGGGAAAGGAAAGGAGGAAAGAAAGAAAGAGGGAAAGAAGGGGAGAAAAGAGGGAGGGGAAGAAAAAAGTCTGATTGTTAGGAATAATACTGATGATGAAAACAAAGAAATAATTCAAAAGTGGCAGAATTAACACTTCTACATAAGGTAGAAGCTCATATAATTCACATTAGAGCTGGTGAATTTATTAGAATGACAAGAAGTTGGTCAAACTAAATTATATTTTAACACAATGGCAATGGAAATATGGACTTACAACCACTATCTTTAACAGTAAGTTTTGCTAGAAGTGTATAATAAGCCTTCAGATATTAGTAATGAAAGTATGAAGTTTCAGTTATTTACAAGTCAGGCAAATCATTGCTTGAAAGCAAATCATTTTTGAAGCAAACTCTTGCTTGTTATGGGAGAGAGCATTTTGAAAACTTCCCAATATTATTTCACTACTGAAAATAATTTTAGGGCAATTCTAAATAATCATCTACCTATTCAAAATTGTATAAAATATATCTTTATTTTATTTTAAAATGAATAGGTTTTGTGATTTTTGGAAACTATTTGTTAAAAATTAAAACTTTCCCGCACATTACTGAACACATTTTCTAAAGGAGGAAAAGCTTTTATTGGGCACACTGCACACTTGATTAAACAAGACATTTATCCTATATAATAAAAGGCTAATATGCAAATAGACCAAACAGTGGAACAACCGAATAATCAGTACTTTGACATGTGCTGACCACCAGGGTGGCGTGTGCAGAACATGGCAAGTGTCAGCTGTGGTGAAATGGTGGAGCAGGGGAACAAGGGCGCCAGACCAAGGTAGAGCGCTGGTTGCTGCCATCGGGGCAAGCCTCTGGTGGTTACTGAAAATTCTTTGCTCCCATGCACCGCAGTCCCACCTGGTGCTTGCGCCAGCCCCGCGCACACCCACTACTGGCACTGGAGCTGCTGCTTACACCCACTACTGGCGTCCTGTGCTGGCCCCAATCGTTTGGTGCCATTACTGGGTGCAAACAGTGACTGCCGGCTCCAATCACCTCTCAGGGCTTCTCCACCTCTCCCTGCTCCTGAGGGGAGATTGGGGCTGGCAGCTGTCTCTCCCACCTGCTGCCAGCAACAGTCCTGCTCACACCTACAATCAGCACTGGAGCCACCACTTGTACCCACTGCCAGTGCCCAGTGCCAGTCCTGATCGCTCGGCGCCATCAGCAGGTGGGAGCAGCGGCTGCTAGCCCTGATTGCCCCTAAGGGGTTCTCTACCTCCCCATGCTCCTGGAGGGCAATCAGGACAGCACCCACTGCTCACCCCCACTGATGGCGCTGGCCCCACTTGCACCCACTGCTGGCACTGGCCTCAATTGCTTGTCCATGGTGGGAGTGGGGCTGCTGGCAGACAAGACTAGGGGCGCAGTGGGAGGGGCCGGGCGGGGATGTGAAGGATGGTCTGAGGCCTGCCCCTGTGCCTACTGCAAACTCGTGGCTCACAGTTCCTTTCAAGGTGAATTTGTGCACTGGGCCCCTAGTAAGTAAGTAAGTAAGTAAGAATAAATAAATAAATAAATAAATAAATAAATAAATAAATAAATAAAAGATAGATAGATAAATAGATAAATAGATAAATAAGTAAATAAAGCAAGCATTTCAATTAATTTTCTATGAAAAAACACACACAGACAAACTGATTAACATTATGGAAGACGGAAATTTGCTAATGGTATTTTAACCAAAACAATTGTGCAATTTATGGATAAAGTTAAAAAATGAGTATAACTCAGGTTATAATTTTGTTACTTGCAGCTATGTAAGTTTGTGAGCTATCTTTTTTTAGTTCTGACAGATATCAAGAGCAAGTGAACAACTGATCCAAATTTAGAACTAGATTTTTAAAGCACATTTTACTATTTTATGTAAATTTAGAAGGAAAATGAAACATCTTTATTTTTCAATATTCTATATTGTACCTCTAGCTCATTCTTTTAAAATATATATTTTATTTGCTTTAACATAAGTACAAGATAGTAAAATAATAAATGTAGGTGTTTACTTATCTATTTAAAATAAACAAAAACTGGATAGAAACTTAAAACACTTGTTTTGCATTATATTTTTACTGCTAGTGCATATTCTAAAAAGGAAATGGTAAAATTAACATATATTTAGGATATTTATGGAATATAGTATATTTAAGAAAGGCAGGATAAAACTAAAAGTTTTAACATGATAAAAAAGGCCACTCATAATCCTAACCATCTAATTTAAATATAGTGCATAACACATTTTACTATCTAGTTTCCCTATTCTCTTAGAGGAAGGTACTTACAAAGTAGGCACCGCATAAAAGTGTGATGACAGCTGACCTCCTGAGAGCAAAGAAAAAATTAGACACCGTTTCAACAGTGGTTACTCAATCGTACAATGCTTTTATGTAATACAAGAGTGGATACTGATGATGGTATCAAAAAAGACTTTATTTTTATATTAAAATGTTTTTTTTATTTTCACTGAAATATTTCAGAGTTTATTACTTGATATATTTCACTTCAATATTAAAAAAAATTATAGTTTAAAATGTTTTATTTTGATAGATTATACAACAGTGTAGTATTCCAGCATCATGGAGCTTTGTAATCAGGTTAGCTATAATTTGAAGCAAATTTTGTACCTGAATGTAGTAACACAATGAGTGAGCATCTGCAGTGAAATCAGCTTTATGTTTACCTACCACATTCATATATAAAAATAGATTCTTCTTAATCAGCATGCTATGCATACCTCCATCCACATAACAGATATTACCAACATGTGAGCAAATTGGACACATACTTGATGGCAGTGCTCCAAAGTCCAGATAGTTTTTATTAGATTTAACAAGACTTTACTAAATAATGTGTATATGGTCCTTGGTCTCCATTTTCAGTCTTTATGTCACTCTTTGTTTTAGCTCTGATTAATCTATCATGCAATTTTCTAATATAAACGAATGACTTATCTGAAGCTAAAATCTTAGTAGAATATTAAAGTACAGAAATGTAAGAGCATTCACAGATATACCACCTATATTACACTAATTTATTAATTTGTGCAATTGTACATTCATTATTCTATTATTTTTTAAAGAATAATAAATAATTTCATTTATTTGGCTAATAAATATTCCAAAATGCTCTTTTCTAGTCCCTTTGGTCAGACTCCCAAAATGAAATATTTTTATTGAACACATTAAGGGTCAATCCTAAGGCATTATCACAAAATTATCAATATTGTTATTTTTATTCAAAAATAATGCCCCAGGAGTTTGTATTCTATACAGAATTAATGAAAGACAATCAACATTTTTAATGAAACTGGCTTACTAGACTAGACTTTGTCCATTAAATTATTGGTAACATATTGGTTGTGCATTTATCACTTCCAGTAATCTAACTTTTTGCTACGCAATCTCTCTACCATGATACATACAAAGGTTTTACTATGAAGGTGACACTAGAAAATACTAAGATAACCTCTCTCCCATTGGAGCCTGATACAATATCTTGGAAATAAAAATTTTAAAGATAAGTATTCTGGAATCATGGCAGGAATACATTTCATGTGTCTTAAATTCAAGTCTATAAAGGCTAGAAAGTATACTGGGTAGACAAAATTGGTCTGGTAAGTGGGTCCTGCAGCTGTGTTGGCCTCACAAATGCTTTGCATGTGTTATTTCTTAAAGACCAAATAAAAGAGCAATCCTCTCATCTTCCAAGGATGTGAGAATATCCTTTTCTTTTAATAATAGTCCCAAACATGATCCTCATTGTATTTCCTTGAAGTGTTTGAAACAGTGAGTAGGCACTTCTTCAACTTGAAGACACAGCTGTTCAGTTGATGAGGCACAAAAGAAGCCCAACAATATTCTCAAAGTGGAATTGCAATTGTAATTATGTGAATTTTAGCTACTGGAATTATAAACATGCAGCCTCACGAGAAAAGATGGAAAGCTGCCAACTGCAGTTTAGGAAAACATTCACACAAAACACAAACACAAAGAAATTTACATTTTTGTCACCTTCTTCCCTCTATAGACATGTAAACTATCTTCTCTCTCTCTCTCTCTCTCTCTCTCTCTCTCTCTCTCTCTCTCTCTCTCTCTCTCTCTCTCTTTCTTCTTCTTGTTGAAAGTGGAAGTCCGGTGATTAGAAGTGGCTTTAATGATTTCCTCTCATCTGTTCATAATGAACAGCTGTACTAAATTGTGCAACATTATTTTGAATATGCATAGACTGCTGCTCAGCTCAGATGAAAAGAAAACTGTAACTTTATCTTCTTCACTGTTTCAGTGTTTGCATAAAACTTCTTAAAGGCACTTTAAAAAACTGGTGTGGAAAAATTATTATTATAGTTTAATACTGTACAGAATGCTCTATTATTGTTATGGGACCTTTGAGATATATTTTAAGTTACTTCCAGTATACTTTGGAAATACTTACTAACCTCTGATGAAAGATAGAGACATTTATCCTTTTTAAAGTTTCTTAAAAACTATATTTAGTATTTTTTATGATCACCCCTCAAAATTTTTTAAGTTTTGAAAAGTTTTATTTTTTGTGTTTTTTTGTTTGTTTGTTTGTTTTTAAATTTCTTTATTGATTAAGTTATTACATATGTGTCCTTATCCCCACATTACCCCCTATCCCCCCCCCCACTCATGCCCTCACCCCCCTGTTGTCTGTGTCCATTGGTTAGGCCTAAATGCTTGCATGTAAGTCCTTTGGTTGATCTCTCCCCCTCCCCTCCCCTACCTTCCCTCTGAGGTTTGATGGTCTGATTGATGCTTCTCTGTCTCTGGATCTGTTTTTGTTTATCAGTTTATGTTGTTCATTATATTCCACAAATGAGTGAGATCATGTGATATTTATCTTTCTCTGACTGGCTTATTTCACTTAGCATAATGCTCTCCAGTTCCATTCATGCTGCTGCAAATGGTAAAGACTCCTTTTTTACCACAGTGTAGTATTCCATTGTGTAGGCTGTTTCTAAATCTTATCTATGGTGAATTGTGCTGCTATGAACATAGGGGTGCATATATCCTTTCTAATTGGTGTTTCTAGTTTCTTGGGAGGATGGGAAGAAAAAGGAACCCTCGTGCACTGCTGGTGGGAATGCAGACTGGTGCAGCCACTGTGGAGAACAGTATGGAGTTTCCTCAAAAAACTAAAAATGGAACTCCCGCTTGACCCAGTGACCCCACTTCTAGGAATTACCCCTCAAATTTATTTTCTATGGTTGATTGCCAATGATAATCATTTGCTCTTGTCAAAGCCATGTGAAATAATGTGCTTTTGCATTTATTTCTCCTCGTTAGGACAGTGCTAGAACTTTGGGACTTTCATTAGATTTCACATTTTTATTTAATTCTTGTGTCTGTCCAGCTACATATTTGTCCTACTTTCTAATCGTTTAAAAATTTTTGAAACTTTTAATTTTTAGAAAATGTTATCTCTCTGAATGTTTCTTATTATTGCCTTAAAATTTAATTTATTATTTATAATATAGCTTCTGAGTTGTTCATAAAAAATCTCCAAACAAAAAGAAAAACATTACCTATCATTTGCATTTGGGTTCAGCGTCTACTATTTAAACTAATGCTAAAAAATGCATCTTTTTGTACAGTTTCCTTATTTCCTGTGGATCCTCAATACTAAATGATGCATCAGAAGGAAAATGAATACTTAAAGTATAAAAATTGTTTTGATACCCATTATTATGAATTGTGAAGTGGCAAATGATTTTAATGTAATCAGTATTTTAAAAATATTATCTGAATACTGGATAACATAAAAACTTCATTTAAATATTTTTAAAATATACTACTTGTATGTCTCAAAATTATGAGCTATCTGGGGTTAGACTTTTTTTTTTTTTTTTTTTTCCCCTTCTGAGAGTTCATCTTTTTTTTTTTTTTATTAAATCTTTATTGTTCAGATTATTGCATTTGTTCCTCTTTTTTCCCCCCATAACTGCCCTCCTCACAGTTCCCGCCCCACCCTCCGCCCTCACTCCCCACCCACTGTCCTCATCCATAGGTGCACGATTTTTGTCCAGTCTCTTCCCGCATCTCCCACACCCCTTTGCCCCCCAAGAATAGTCAGTCCATTCCTTTTCTATGTCCCTGATTCTATTATAATCACCAGTTCATTCTGTTCATCGGATTATTTATTCACTTGATTCTTAGATTCACTTGTTGATAGATGCATATTTGTTGTTCATAATTTGTATCTTTACCTTTTTCTTCCTCTTCCTCTTCTTAAAGGATACCTTTCAGCATTTCATATAATCCTGGTTTGGTGGTGATGAACTCCTTTAGCTTTTCCTTATCTGTGAAGCTCTTTATCTGACCTTCAATTCTGAATGATAGCTTTGCTGGATAAAGTAATCTTGGTTGTAGGTTCTTGGTGTTCATCACTTTGAATATTTCTTGCCACTCCCTTCTGGCCTGCAAAGTTTCTGTTGAGAAATCAGCTGACAGTCGTATGGGTATTCCCTTGTAGGTAACTGAGTTTCTTTCTCTTGCTGTTTTTAAGATTCTCTCTTTATCTTTTGCTCTTGGCATTTTAATTATGATGTGTCTTGGTGTGGTCCTCTTTGGATTCCTTTTGTTTGGGGTTCTCCGTGCTTCTTGGATCTGTAAGTCCATTTCTTTCACCAGGTGAGGGAAGTTTTCTGTCATTATTTCTTCAAATAGGTTTTCAATATCTTGCTCTCTCTCATCTTCTGGCACCCCTATAATTCTGATGTTGGTACGCTTGAAGCTGTCCCAGAGGCTCCTTACACTATCCTCGCATTTTTGGATTCTTTTTTCATTTTGCTTTTCCAGTTGGGTGTTTTTTGCTTCCTCGCATTTCAAATCATTGACTTGATTCTTGTGCTCCTCTGGTCTGCTGTCGGGAGTCTGTATAATATTCGTTATTTCAGTCCGTGTATGCTTAATTTCTAGTTGGTTCCCCAATATAAGATCGAGGGTCTCATTAGTTTTCTTGTAGATCTCATTAAGTTTATCGGCGGCTTCTAAACAGTTTTTGAGAGACCTTAAAAGTGTGGTTCTGAACTCTATATCTTCCATTGACAATTTTGTCCTGTTTCTTTGTCTCCGCATTTTGTTATGCTTCCTTGGTGCACCCCCTAGTGGTCTTTGTTCGCAGTCTTATAGTTAAATCTTGATTGTTGTAGCTAATACCAGGGAGGGTTTGACCTCCAGGCCAAGTGGCTATGAGAATCAGCTGTGTCAGCAGTGAGAGAACTTCTGTCCTCTAGGGAGGTGCTAATCTAGCCTTTGCCGGAGGCTATCCGGCAAATGGCTCTGTGCAGGGCTTGGGCGGGGTGGGTCGCACAGGATCAACAGGGTGGGCCGGAGAGAGCAGTTATGGCCGCTCTCAGTCCTGTCTCCAGGGGCTCTGCCTCTCTGAGTCCCAGCACCCACTGCAAAGCTCGGAGAGAAAGCTGCACTCGCTCTGACCGAAGCCAGACAGTCCCGCTTCTCCCGTTTGAGTCTGGGTCCCTAAAGACTCGCCTGTATCTGGAGCTCAGAGTCTGCGACTCCCTCCCGATTGAAAACGCCAACCGTGCCCTCCGCCGCCAGCCGCTCCGTGCACTCCGCACCTCAGAATTTGACTTCAGCACTGCGCCTCCTCTGAGTGTCCGTATGCGTTTCTCTTTCCTCCTAGTTGTAGGACTTCCACTCAGCCAGCGTTCCAGTGGTTCTGGGTGATGTCCCTTCCGTCTTTTAGTTTCACTTTTGAAGTAGTTATTCAAGGCAGCAAACTCCGGCATTAACCTATGCCGCCATCTTGGTTCTCCTGGGGTTAGACTTATTTATCATAACTAAATCTATTGTTCATTCTAAAACTTTGATTGGATTATTTTTGTAGCATTTGACAGTATTAGTCATTGATGCTTTTTGCCTTTTTCAGTTTCTTGCCCTTACTTCTAGATCTGGTACTTTTTTTCATAGCGTCATCCCATGTCACTGCTAGTCTCTTAAATATGTGTCGGAGTTTTACTCATGTTTGTATACAACCCTTTCTCTCTCAACTTACTTTATTCTGGGCATTGTTTTTCCAAGTTTTTACCTCCTTCTCACCGATCTTGGTCTTCGTCTCAGTTTTCCCCCCTGAACTTCAGAACCATATCATCACCTGGAACTGGAAATCTCTGCTGAGTTGTTCTTCAGATACTTTATCCAGTTGTTCTTCAGTTTATCCAAAACAGAACTTAATTTTTTTTTTTCATTTTCCCCTGTTTCAACCTGATCCCAGCCCCATGTGTTCTCACTACCATTTGTAAAAGTTAGGACCATGGACATTAGTCTACATATACTATCTTCCTTCTCACCCTATCTCCTACATTATTCATCAAGGCTTATTAGAGTTAGCTTTTCAATACCTAGAGCAGATTATCTCATCCAACATCCACCCCAACCTCCTTCGATCTTAGTTCTCTAATTCTAGAAGCTGGAAAATAGCAAAATTATTTTGTTATTTTCCAGCTTCACTGCACAAGGTTTTTACATGTGACATAGATACCATCAAATAGGGAACTGCTAAGCAAGAAGAAGTAAGAGTCACACTCACTGAGCATCATATCTTCTGTCAAGTCTCAATTGTACCATCTGATTTTTCTGGACAGCTGATGCAGAGTTCCAAGCATCAAAGGTACCAACAGATGAGGAGTAATTGAACATTTAATCTAATTGAACTGTCTTCAATTTCCCGAGTCTGATATTCTAGGTTCTCCACAAAGAGCCCATCTATCTTTATTTTCTATTTGTCTCTTCACTATGTACTACAAACAAACAGAGCTGCCTGCTATTCATACTGAAACCATAATTTCCTGTGGTCATACCTTTACTCCGCATTTTCCTCCATATAGGGTCCTCTACAAATGTAATCTTTCTGTTCTTAGACTACTCAAATTCTATTCCTTCTCTTATCATTTTATACATTGGAATTCATTTATTTACATGAAGATGTTTTCTGTTCTACTATTTTATAATTTTCTTTAAGAAATAGTTTATATTTTTCTTTGTGCTCCCCCCCCCCCCGCTTTTAGCATGAGTTTTTGGTCCTTTGATATTTAAATTTTTTGAAAGAATGGAAGATTTTCATTAAGAATTACTGAGAAATGGATGTAGTTATTTACCAATATTTTATATTGTGGTAAAATACACATAACTAAACAATACCTCTCCATTCTCTCCCTCTTCCAACCCCCGACCCTAAAAGTGACCATTCTACTTTTTGTCTTTGAATTTGACTACTCTAGTTACCTGAATAATATCCCATTGTAGATATTTACCACATTTTGTTTATATGTTCATCCATCATTAGATACTTGGGCTACTTCCATCTTTTAACTATTAGGAATATGAATGTATGAATATTGGTGTATACATACCTATTTAAGTACCTGCTTTCAATTATTTTGGGTATATAGCCAGAATTGGAATTGCTAAGTCTTATGGTAATTCTATGTTTAATTTTTAAAGGAACTGCTATACTATTTTCAACATTGGCTATACCATTTTAAATTTCCATGAGCAATGCACTAATTTCTTCACATCCTTGTCAAAGGTTGTTGTTATCTGTTTGTCTGTTTTTGATAGCAGCCATTCTAATGAATATGAAGTGGTATCTCATTTTTTATTTGATTAGGGATGTTGAACATCTTTTAATATGGTTATTGATCATTTTTATGTCTTCTTTGAAAAAAAAATGCTTGTTTAAACCCTTTGATTTATTTCTTATTTGTGTTGTTTGTGTTTTCATTGTTGAGAAGCTTGTTTATATATATTCTCAATATTAACCACTTATTAGATATATAATATGAAAATATCTTATTTTATCCTAAGTTCTCTTTCACTCTGTTGATAATGTACTTTGATACACAAATGTTTGTAATTTTTATAAAACCTAATTTATCTGAGTTTCTTTTGTTACCTGAGTTTTTGGTGTCCTATCTAAAAATCATTGCACTCCAATGTCATAAAGCTTTTCCTCTATTGTTTCTTCTGATAGTTTTATAGTTTTAAATCTCATGTTGAGGTCTTTTCTTTTTTTAAATATATTTTATTGATTTTCTACAGAGAGGAAGGGAGAGGGATAGAGAGTTAGAAACATCGATGAGAGAGAGACATCAATCAGCTGCCTCCTGCACACCCCCTACTGGGGATGTGCCCACAACCAAGGTACATGCCCTTGACCGGAATCGAACCTGGGACCCTTGAGTCCACAGACCGATGCTCTATCCACTGAGCCAAACCTGTTAGGACATGTTGAGGTCTTTAATCCATTTTGAATTTAGTTTTGTATATGATATGAGGTAAGAGTCTCACTTCATTCTTGTACATATGGATATCCAGTTTTCTCAATACCACTGGTTGAAAAGATTATCCTTTCCCTCATGGAAAAGTCTTGGCACCCTTGCTGAAGATCATTTGACCATAGATGTGAGGGTTTATTTCTGGGCTCTAAATTCCATCCTATTGGTCTATATGTCTGTATTTATGCTAGTACCTCACTGTTTGATTACTTTATAGTGAGTTTTGATATTGAATTTTTGTTATTCACCCCCTTTATTTGGGTCCTTTCATTGCTCAGCCATAAAAATGGCCATACAAATAAAAGGAATTAGTATTCCATCTTTCTTTCTAATGCAGGAGTGTGTATATATATATATATATATATATATATATATATATATATATATTTTTTTTTTTTAAGAGTACTGGAAACATTAGATCACAAAGAAAGACAGTATTGTGTGATGGAAACAACCCTGGGATATCAGTTGATAAGTTGAGAGAATCTCTTCTAGCCTCTAGCTATGTGGTATTAAGTAGGCTACCTAGTCCTTCTGAGCCTCAGTTTCCTCATTGTTATACTGAGGGTATTGAAATGGATTATCTCTAAGATGTGTTCCAACTCTAAAATTTTATGAAAACATAATCTTTGGAAGCTGCATGCTGAGGTTTTAGTCCCTTTTCCTACCTACTCCTACCTAACATGAGTATGAAAAGTAGCCCTTCTCTCTATAAAAATATATTAGGTGCATCCCTTCCGGTGGCAGGGGGAAATCTCTCTTGTGAATTCTCAACATGAATATGTCTGTTAATGTGTTAATGTTCCATCAACCAGTAGATTGATAAGGTAGAAGCTTAACTAAGGCTGAAAGACAAGTTGTACCCACATGTGTAGAGAATAAGTCCGGTAAACAAAAGAATCATAATGAGTTAACACCAGAGGCAAACCCTTGTGAGAGACCAGTGGAGGAAATGAGGTGGAAAGCCTGTAGAACTGGAAAGTTAGGCAGCAGAGGACATTGCTGTTTAGCATAGAATTAGCACTACCCCCTGCTTTAGTTTCCCAGGGACCTAGAGATATGGAGGTGGATAAAGAGAAATAAATATTTCCAAAGTGTTGAAAGGGAAGAGGGAAGCATGAAAGCAGGATAAAATTAGAGAATGTAATATAGCATAGGATTAGTCAGAAGTAATTTAACAGATGGCAAAATGTGTAAGATGCATAATGTGATCCTAACCAGCCACTACCAAATATTCAGTTAAGTTCCCTAAGCTCATGAATGCTTGGTGTGAGACATATTTTAGTGTGGAAACTGACAAGGGGCCAATTTTCATGCCTACATCCACGTATCCAAATGCAAAGGCAGCCCCTGAGAATTTAAGAAGCTGGAGAAAATTAGCCCACCAGAACTTCCCAGACCACTGGGGAAAGACCCTGGTAATTTACAACCTCAGAAACTGGTGGAGAATAGGGATAGAAGGTGACACCAGAATATGAAAGAGAAAAAGAGGCAATTTGCTTTTGAATGGGATAAATTCAGTGGGATATCCAAAAAAGGTTAAATGTGTTTTTCACCAACAATTGCTTTCAAATTTGTTCTGTGGAATCCACCTTTCTTTTCCTTAGACAATATTGTAAGCACTAGAGGCCCGGTGCATGAAAATTCATGCACTGGAGGAGGGGTCCCTCAGCCTGGTCTGCCCCCTCTCACAGTCCGGGAGCCCTCAGGGGCAGGAGGCGACCCAGCAATCAGGGGAAGGTGACACCCCATCACACCTTTGCTGCTGCCACTGCCGGCAGCGCAAGCCTCGGCTGGCCCTGCTTACCTGAGCCTCGGGTGGCCCTGGGCAGCTGGGCAGCTGCCATCAGAGGCTTGCCTCTGCCTTGGGCCAGCCCTGGGGGGCTGAAGTGACTGGGTGCTGCCATCTTGTGGCTGTGGGTGTCGCCATCTTTATGGGCAGGGCAGCAATTAGCATATTCCATCCTTATTGGTTGTGGGCACTGCCATCTTTGAGGGCATGGCAGTCAATTAGCATATTCCCTCCTTATTGGCTGTGGGCATCACCATCTTTGGGACAGCATGAGGGTCTATTAGCATATTCCCACTTTATTAGATAGGGTAGTTTTCTATTTTCTTTTTTTATCCACTAAAAATACTCTCATGGCAATTGAAATTCCGTTTTTAAAAAGTCCAGTCCCATCTAAATCAAATTTCTTAGTCTAATGTGCAATTATTAGTCATCTCACCTTACATTGGGGGTAAAGTGAGATCTGTTTTGTTGTTTATGTTATATTATTTTAAACCCGCTTTCCCCTGCATCTGGTTTCTTATGTTGGAGAAAGAAGAGAGATTAGACAAAGAGGGGACAATGATCTTGTGTGATTGGTGCTGTTGTATTCAGCATCAATTTCAACCAGTTCTTTTGGTTTTGAATGGTGTCCAAAATATGATCCAGTGTGCCACTGGGCTCTTTGGAGGACCTCCCCCAACTAACTTCAATCATGGGAATACCCACTTAAGGAAACCTTTGGAGCAGTGGTCGCCAACCGGTGGTCCATGAGGTCTGAAAGGTTGGCAACCACTGCTATACAATGTCCTGATATATGTGGTGCAATTTTTAGTTAATCTTTCTGCTATTCCACTTCAGTTTCTTTCTGTTACTATACAATGTACCAGACATAAAGAAAAAAATTATGCACCATTAACTAATGCTACAACACTGGGAAGTTACCATGTCTCTCAAATCCTCATTTGTAAACTTGGAATTGTACCCTCCACTTAGATACAATAACTTAAGTTGTGTAAAGTACTTATAATAGTGCCTGGCATATGGTATGCAGTGTCATCTATTATTATTGGGGATGAGTTCCCCTTGTCCCAATAAGCAGTCCTCTTATATGGGTAAAAGAAAAGAGCAGTCCTCAGACCTTCACCTTACAGCTTGACCCATCAAAAGTGATGCATTCTCATCCTGCCAAGTGAAAAAATGAAATTTGCCCCACTAATGATCACTGTGTCCTGGCTGTACCTTCTAACATCACTTCAGCTAGCTCCCCATCCTAAAGGAAAGGAGAAAGACAGAGCTCTCTTTAATCCTACAAACTTACCTCTTCAAAATTCTCTAGCTTTTTCTTAGTAGGGTGAAAGAAAGAGAGAGTTTGAGAGCATCTGTCCAGCTATTCAGTAAATCCTATTGTCTAGCACTTCTCTTTAGAATGTGGGAACACTTGTCAACTGTTAGCTTCAATGTCAAGTCTTTAGCCAAATTCTGAGGCACCCAGATATAACACTTAATCTAATATTTATTTAATATTAATCTATTTAGGGGTAAAAGTTTCAGAATGGAATTTACAGAACAAGGAGGAAGCCTTGGATGGTAACAACTGTCCAACTAACTGGTCCCTTGCTTCTATAATAAGGAGCAGATTGATTCTTGAAGGTTTTATTTTTCATTCTAAAATTATACATCTCATTACTGTGCTTAGAAATTGCTTACATTTTCATACTCAACTTCGTGAATTTGATTTGTTTGTTTGGGGACATTGTTGGAAAGCAGGGAGGAAAGGAAATGGAGCTTATTTCTTAAACATTTCTCCCACATTCTCACAGCTACCAGGGAAATTTTTTAAAGATACCCAAATTCATTTGAAAATGAGCTTTATATATATGCAGGTATGAACATTTTGGAAATGCAGAGATTTGATTTTAATTTAAAATATAGCACTTTTAAATTGGAAGCAAGTTGTCTGTCTAAAGAAGGTCATATTCAAATTGTTAATGTTCAAATATTTGGTGATATTAAGCATACCCCATCTATGGAACAGGCTTATTCTACCCAAATTTCTGATTCCCTTCTGACGGGAGCCGGTCCATCCTTGCTGTTTCAAGGGACCTGGCATATATGGCATACTGTTCTTAATATGTTTGCTCACCTTCTTGGCACTATGTGTTTTTACCAAGGTCTCTGAGAAAGGTTGTTTCCCCAGGTAGGGATTTTCCCCTGAAGTTAGGGAGGGAATAAAACCTCTTAACTAAGTGCCAGGCGGGTAATTAATCACTTTAACTATGAACAATCATGCTTAAGCTACATAATCTTTACTCCCTGGAATGGAGATAAGAAACGCCCTAACCTTTGTAATAGAGATTGATAGGATTGGAATCAACTGGTATAAATACAGATGTAAGAAGACAGAGAGAGAGAGACAGAACCTAGGCACAGAACCTACACAGAACGTTCTCTAGAGACAGAAGAACTTCGCTGGAGAGAACATGGCAAAAGATCCTGGACTGAACCTGACTACAGAAATTGGCAAGAGAACCTGACTAGAACCTGGTGACTGAACCTGGCTGGAGAACCTGGTGACTGAACCTGGCTGGAGAACCTGGACAGAACCTGGCTGGAGAACCTAGCAAGGGAACATGGCTACAGAACCTGGCTGGAGATCCTAAACAGAACTTCGCTGGAGATCCAGACCAGAACTTTGCTGGAGATCCTGGCTAGGCTGCTGATCAACTGAACGCCGACTCCGTCCACACCTTTGGGGACCCCTGGACCCGCTGGGGTTGGACCCCAGCACCCTTCTTGCCTAATTGTAAGGAAAATTAGGGCAAATGAGTTTTATCACCTTTAAATTATAATGATCCTGAAAATCCTTTCAATACTCTCAAATTTCTTGCTACACTTTGGATTATTTTTTGGCTTGAGAAGTGAATATGTCATTGCCATTGAAAATGCATTAGTTTTGACTCCTTCTACTAACATTTTTTGTGTTGAAAGAGTTATAAATAACTACAGGGTAGGTGATTTGGAGAGCACCATGAACAAATAACCCAGGTTGATAGATTCAATCCCTTGTTTTATGATTTCACTTCTTGATAAAAAATACATATATGCATTAGCTAATCAGAGAATCACAGACTTATCAGGTGTTAAGAATTTAGCAGGTATAACTTTTATTTTGAATAAAAGTGAAAACTTGTGAGGGAGAACATTGTGAAATAGAAGGGATTAGCAGTAAACGAAGTATTGGGGAAGCTCAATTTTGAAATGACAATTTCTCTCCAGTTTTCAGGAGACCAACCATGACATGAAGTTAGTATTTAATGAATAATTAATGAAAGCCTCAAGGATAGAATTTTTCATAAAATAAGGTCTTAATAGTATTATTAAGATTATCAAAATGTGGAACTAATTCAATCTCTTGTCAATAAAATATATAAGCTATAAACATGGGAATGAATTATTACTCTACTTAACCTCACATAGATAATAGAAGTTAACTTATTAAATTGCTTTGTAAAATATTTTTCTCTCACTAATTTATGGTTTCTTTTTATTTAAAACCAAGACTTATTGTGAAGATATATAGAGTACTGCCAAAGACCTTTTAGTTCTCTTATGGTTAAAATTATTTAATTTACATAATAAATATACATTGTTAATGATTACATTAATTACTATTTATTGAACATTTCCTCTATGCCCATTTTATCCTTGGCATCCTCCTTCCCAACAACCCTATGATTTAGTTATTCTTATTCACATTTTACAAATGAGAAACTGAGGCACCAGGACCTAAGTAACCATCCCAAAATCATACTGGTAGCTAGTGACAGAGCTGGTCAGGCTCATTCCAAAGTCCATGTTTCCACTTTCAAAATTGTGCCTAACTCTTTTATCTTAAAATAGCAGAAATATTACTGGTATGCTTATTCTTAAGAGTAATACAATTGTAATGATAGAAGAGAAACAGTGTGTTCTGTTGAACAGCACATGTTATTTGTCATTATGTTTTATTTTGATAGTTTGTTATGGGGTTTATGAGATATTGGGCGGATTCCAATTACCTTCTACAAGATATTCAATCATAAGAACATTAGCTAAAATATATTGAGCTCGGACTAAATGCTAAGCACTGTGCATTCTATATGCATAGCACATCTATTCTTTGTAGCAACCTTACCATTTCCTCCATCACATACATGAGTGAACTGAGACTTAGACGGTTAAATCTCTTTTCCAAAGGTCACATTTTAACTGCTTTGGGGCTAGATTTCCCCCACCATTTATTTTAACACTCCAAAGCAGCATCTTATGCATATCACTTAAATTTCATTTATCAAGTTTCACCCTATCAATACTGGCCCATTGAGATTCCTCCAATTTTGTTTCTGTTATCCCACATATTTTTCCTAGCTCTTGCAGCATGCCATTGGATAATACCTCCACTGTCATCATCCCAATTGTTGATGAGAATGTTCAGTAGATTGTTATCAAGCACAGGGCCCTGAGGTCCTCCACCAAAGACCCCTCCCTATATTATACAATTCATCCTTCAGCATTTTATGACAGCTGTTGATTTACAAGTTGTGAATTACCTCTCATTTTCTTCATCTGGTCCACATATTTTAAAAAATTCTTTCTCCTTCACTAGTATGTATAAAATTATTTCACCTTCATCTCTATCTCAAAAATAGTGTAAAAATGAATTTGCTACTATGGGCTGAAATTGTAATAGTGGCAGGAAGAATGTAATATAAATGTGAGGCGTCTATAAACTATTATTTATAGATTCACAGAGGTGGAAAATATCTCAAAGGATCTCCCAATACATTGTCCTCCATATTGACAGATTAATAATATATTATTCAATTCTTTTTTTAAATTTATTAGGTAATATTGGTTAATAAAATTACATAGGTTTCAAGTGTACAATTCTATGATGAGGGGCCTCAAATATGGTGACAGAAGATTTGACTTTGGGTGGTAAACACACATGTAATACACAGATGATATATCATTTAATTCTTAAATCTCCATGCATCCTCATGCTTCTTAGTAACCAAATCTAGTACTGATATCTAAATTTCCATAGTCAAAAGTTCTATAGAAGCTCCTCTTGATTACACAATTTAAAACTTCTTATTCTGTGATTACCAAGATATGTTTAACAAAGAAGATTGATATTTATTTTATAATACAAAACTTACAGTTATACTTAGGAAGTCTCTACTTTCAATTAACCTAATATGGATCTACCAACATTAAATTAATGAAATATATCTTGAACATATTTGTATTTTACCTTAACTTTTAAAGTTAATGACTTCTAGTTTACTATTTAACTGCATAAGGTATTTTAGATTTTTTAAAATAATTTTGGTCTTAGAATATGGAAATAACACAAAATTTAGGAGATATTTATTGACCACATGCTCTTTACACAGCGCCTTACCCATCATAAGTGCTTAATAAGTATTTATTTAAATAACATTTGTGTTATCATGGAAATATAGTGTACTTTCTTTTCTCTACTATAAAACTTCCTTCTTTGAGTGTCAAAGAGTACACATTAGTTTTAGTATCTCAATATTTGGCAGGTAAATCCATTTTTATAACTTTTAGGATTTCATAGATTTAATTCTGCCTATTTTTAAATTCCACTTTCTAAACTGGAATTTCAGTCATTTCAAATATAATCTTATAGAAGACTAGAAGGCTGGTACACAAAATTTGTGTGTGGGGGAGGGGTTCCCTCAGCTCAGCCTGCACCCTCTCCAATCTGGGACCCTTCAGGGGACATCCCTCTCACAATCCTGGACTGCTGGCTCCTAATCACTCACCTGCCTGCCTGCCTGGTCACCCCTAACTGCCCCTCCCTGCCAGCCTGATCACCCCTCGCTGCCTCTGCGTGCCTGCCTGATCACCCCTAACTGCCCCCCCTACCGGCCTGGTCACCCCTAAATGCCCCCTCCATGCTAGACTGGTCACTCCTAACTGTACCCCCTCACCAGCCTGGTCACCCATTACTGCCCCCCTGCTGGTCTAGGTCGCCCCTAACTGCCCCCCTGCTGGCCTAGGTTGCCCCTCACTGCCCCCCCTTCCAGCCTAATCACCCCCAAAAGTACCCCTTGTCAGCCTGTTGCCCCCAACTGCACCCCCCCACCAGCCTGGTCACCCCTAACTGCCCCCCTGCTGGCCTGGTCTCCCCCAACTGACCCCCTCCTGCTGGCCTGGTCTCCCCAAACTGCCCCCCCTGCTGGCCTGGTCACCCCTCATGGCCCCCCTGCCGGCCTGGTTGTCCCACGCAGCCTGCTTTCTCAGTTGTTTGGTCATCCCTCACTAATCCCCCTGCTGGCCTGGTCATAGGCAGCCATCTTGTGAGGGCATGAGGGTTAATTTGCATATCACCTCTTTATTATATAGTACTAGAGGCCTGGTGCACAAAAATTTCTGCACTCGGGGGTAGGGGGTCCCTCAGCCTGGCCTGTGCCCTCTCACAGTCTGGGACCCCTCAGGGGATGACCATCTGCTGGCTTAGGCCCGCTTCCCAGAGGATTGGGCCTAAGATGGCAATCAGACATCCCTCTGGCATCCCGGCATCCCTCGGGGGATGTCCACTTGCCAGCGGGGAGCAGGCCTAAACTGCAGTTGGAAATCCTTAGCACTGCTGAGGAGGCAGCAGAGGCTCCCACCACCACTGCTGTACTTGCAGCCATCAGCCTGGCTTGTGGCTGAGCAGAGCTCCTCCCATATGAGAGCAATTGACCACCAGAGGGCAGCTCCTACACTGAGCGTGTGCCCCCTGGTGGTCAGTGTGTGTCATAGTGATCAATCATTCCCAGTCCTTCTGCTGTTAGTGTCAGTTTTCATATTCCCCTTTTACTATATAGGATAGAGGCCTGGTGCATGGGTGGGGGCTGGCTGGTTTGCCCTGAAGGGTGTCCCGGATCAGGGTGGGGGTCCCACTTGGGTGTCTGGCTGAGGGGATGATGGCTGTTTGCAGTTGGTCACACCCCCTTCAGGGTAGGGGTCCCCACTGGGGTGCCTGGCCAGTCTGGGTGAGGGGCTGAGGGCCGTTTTCAGGCTGGTGGGCGACTGAAGCTCCCAACCTCTCCTTTTTTTTTTTTATTCTGGGATCTATTTACCTTCTATGGCTGTCACTGGAGCTGAGAGCCAGCTTTAGCTCTGAGGCTCGGCTCCAACTCTTAGACCTCGGCTGCTGAAAGCAGGTATCTGGGCTTTGTTTAGCTTCTATAATTGAAACACTGTTGCAACTCCAGCTCTGAGGCAAGAATGGCTAAAAGCAGGTTTCTGGGGATTGTTTAGCTTCTATTATTGCAACATAGTTGCTTAAAGTGCAGCTCAGAGCTGGGTGGCGGCAGGCGGGAAACCTTGGCTTCCTCCATCACTGGAGCAAGCAAGCCTCCTGTTTGCTTCAGCTGCCTGGCTGCCGGCCACCATCTTGGTTGGCAGTTAATTTGCATATCGTCCTGATTAGCCAATGGGAAGCATGTCCGAGGTACGGTTATTTACCATGTTTGTCTATTATTAGATAGGATGGTTCATTTCATTACCATTATTCATTGTTTGAGTGCATTTTAAAATTTGTTTGTTTTACTTGTCATTTATCCTGAGATAATTACTTTTCAATTATTATATGCTGATATAATTCTTTAGAATGAGGAAGCCATTAATATTAACTAAACTAGACACATTTTCTAAATTAATTTTATTTTTCATATTCTTTACCAATAGATAAAGTTTAGCCACTATTTGCCTGGACTACTAGTCTCTTTCATCATTGAAAACTCTTACAATCACCTTCACAATTTCTTTTTTTTTCTGTGTAAGTAAAAGCACATCTTTCTATAGATTCTATTTTGTCTGTCTACAGTCTCAAAATGCTTCTTCCATTGAAACCTAGGCACCTCAGACATATGTATTATATTTGTTCCAATTTAAAGTCTAGAGAATATTTAAAGTAAATAGAAATGGTAAAATGCTAAAATTCACCTACCTGAATTTCTCCATCCCTTATAAACACAAACTCTGCAAGTAGAAAGAAGATGGTCTACACTCACGTGAGGTCATCCAGGACTGACTGATACTCCTCCTCTGCATCAACGAGCTTGGCAGCATGGCTGGCCTCATGGATGGCACTTCCCACCTCCTGAAGCACACCTTGCTCCAGCACGTCCTGGTCATAGACGTCCACACCCAACCCCTGCAGTTCAAGGGCCTATGCACTGGGCTCCTCTGCCTGGATCTGATGTCTGTCGAAGTGCAGCAGGGCAAGCCTTCTCCTTTGAACTTCCCACAGAGACCCCTCTGTGGAGATGGATGGCCCATTAGCAGAAGAACAAGAGGGGAGGCTTTCCCCCATCTCTGCATCACCGTCATTTTCTTGCTTAACTGTCATTTTTCACCATCACTGACACACCGACTCTATAAACAGTCTTGCAACTGAGTTTGACTTGAGTTGGGAATTCTCATTCAGCATCCTTTACAGACTATATAAAAGTAAAAACAAACAAACAAAAAAACAACAAAAAAACAACACCTTTCAATAAGCCTTTATGTTATATAGAATGGATAGCTACATTGTTTCTCAAATATTTTATGAAGCAGACTGATTTCTCAAAAGATAATGATCCTGTAATTACACAAACATGTTTCCAAGTATTGCTTTTCTTAAAAGCTATATATCTTCTTGAGTTCTGATAATAAATAAGAAAAATTGACCAAAAGAAAAAAGGAGAAAAACACAGTGTCATTGACAAGGGATATTTGGGTAGCTGGCTAAAAAAGCTGGCAACCAAAATCCTGAGTGACAACCAGAGTCTTCTCCATATCAGCTGAATCATCTAACTGGCACTTCCCACATTAGCCTCTTCACTATATTGTGGCATAAATGACTTACATTATAGTGGCATGATCAACCGTGATGTATAGATTTAGATTTAGTGATGCAAGGAGAGAGCTTCTATATGAATCTGACACTAGAAACTTTGAGATTGAACATTTATTTACTCCAATAAACAGAAATAAGAGATAATCATAACACCACTCAAATCAGAATCTGAGAAAAATTAAAATCTTCTCAAAAAATAAGTCTATTTCAATGTGTGGTATAATTTCTCACCCATTGGATTGGCAAAAACATAAAGCCAGATAATATCCAGTATATGCTGGTGAGAATATAAATTGGTAAAGCTCCTTTGGAAGGCAATTAGCAATACCTATTAAGATTTAAAATGCACACGACTAGGTATTTATTCCAGAGAAATACAAAATTGCAGGAATGTCTATTGTAGCATGTTTGAATAGTTTAATGTAGGCATTAAGCATATTCAGTGGTACTGGTATAAGTCTTATGAAGTGAAAAAAGCCACATTTATGGAAAAAACTGCATCTGCATCTGTGTGTATGGAATGCACTCAAAGTGATCTGGAGATACACACGAAACCTACAATAGTTGGGAAGGGAAGCAGAAGGGGCAGGGAAGAATACAGGGGAAGTTTCACATTTCCAAGTAGTCAGAAATTCCTTGAATAAAAATATATTCACTATATTGCCGGTATAGCTCTAATAACTAGATTATAAAGCAACACAATGACCAAGAGACAGCCTTGCTTTTCATTTAACTGTGAATAAACTAAGGTTTCTTTCAGCACTGAAACTTATTTCTATGAAATGACCAC
Source organism: Myotis nattereri (assembly GCF_964212035.1). Lineage (NCBI taxonomy): Eukaryota > Metazoa > Chordata > Mammalia > Chiroptera > Vespertilionidae > Myotis > Myotis nattereri. The sequence goes on along the minus strand of NC_138075.1, from coordinate 179,004,843 downwards.
AAGTACCCCCAATAAGCCCCACTCATTCCTCATTAGATAAAAAGATCCCAGAGGCCAAGCACTGAGATATAGAGATGCCGGGACCTTGGCATCACCCTGCCCTGAGTAGCTCACTCTCTAGTGGGAAAGAGTGTCAAAAACAACACGCAGGACGGATCCATGGAAGAGACATGAACAAGAGGCCACGTGGACACAGAGGAAGTGACGATGAATTGGGTATGATGTTCAGAAAACATGTACAAAATTTGAACACCTGGCCCAGGGTCTGATACATAGGAGCTGAAAGGATGTCAGGTTCAGAGAGGAGTCTTGAATAACAAGTCTGGTCTGGACTACTGAGTCACTGGTGAATTCAGTTACAAAAATGAAATCTCTGAAAGGAAACAGATGGAAGCAGGCAGAGGGGCTGGTGGGGAGCTTATAAATGCCAGGTTAGGGTCAGGATGTATTCAGAATGCAAATCTGGGCTCAAGAGAAAGAGATGTGGATACGTCACCAGAGGGAACAGCCAGGCATCCCAAGGCTCTGACAGGTACCAGAGATTCTTTTAGAGGTGGAATCTTATTCTAAAAACCAGAATTAAATACTCTATGCCACCTTGGCAGTCGAACGACCCTTTCACAGGGGTCGCCTAAGACCATCCTGCATATCAGATATTTACATGACGATTCATAACAGTAGCAACATTACAGTTATGAAGTAGCAACGAAAATAATTTTGTGGTTGGGTCACAACATGAGAAACTGTATTTAAAGGGCCAGAAGGTTGAAATCCACTGCAGTCTATGCAATGCTATTGTCCTTTAAATATTCAGATAAAAGAGACTTTGGAGCTGGCCCCACATTTCTCTGGAGTTTTCATCACGTATTCTAAGAAGCTCTTGTTCAGTGAATGAATTTTCAGACTGTTATTAAATTTAGGTTGCTAGTTTCTCAGATTTGGTTTGAGATCTCTGAGGGAACAAATCCAGAGCTTCACCATTAGCTACCCAATGCATAATGTCTCCTTTCAAAACAATGAGCAGGGAAATATGACCCCATGCTTGGGAATTGAAATCTTGCCAACTGCACTGAAGTGTTACATTCATTATGTCATACCACACACATCTGATAAGGAAAGACATAATGCTGTTGGATAGGTTATTGTATATAAGAACTCTATAGGTCAAGTAAAGAGCTGTTTTTCATTTAATAACTGAACTATGCAGGTGCTAATTTGTACCATATGTAGGACAATGCAGAAATATGTTCCTCCACAGTGAAATGGTAGCATGTGTGTGAGTTGATATTAAGGGGAAATTTTTGATTAATTAAGGTGCCTGTGCTCTGGTTAATTTAAACCATAGAAATCAATTGACATAGCTTTGTACAAAATAAAGCTTGCAGAAAACTGTCATAATGCTGAGATTTTTCCTGTTCCTTCTCTTCACACACCCTGACTTTTTGAAGCTCCCGGTGGACCAGTTCATCTGAGAGAAACATATTGGACACTGGGAAAGGCCAAATTAGAACTGAGGCAGCAATTGACTCCCTCATTAAATATGCCTGCCATGGGATCTCCATAGTGTATCTGGCACAAGTAATACTGAGTGATTCAGGTTCTTAATATTTTTCATCTTCTTATGGGAACTAAGTTAGAAAAAAGGACCCCAGAGGTAACATGCTCAGAACCATTTTCACAATTTAATTGCAAATGTGCACTAACCAACCAAGTATAGCCTACGGGTTGAGGATTAACTAAATCCATGACAACTTTGATGAAAATTTTGTTTGAATGCTATTAGAATCAACCCCTAAGAGAACTCTTTAGAATTTGTTGCCATATCTGGTAAAATCCACATTTTGCAATCTTCTGTCCTCTAGTTACTCACATGACTATTTTTTGTGCTCTCCTTTTTTGCCTTTTATTTTTTTCAATATTTTTTATTGATTTCAGAGAGGAAGGAAGAGGGAGAGAGATAGAAATATCAATGATAAGCGAGAATCATTGATTGGCTGTCTCCTGCACATCCCCCCACTGGGGATCCAGGCTGCAACCCAGGCATGTGCCCTTGACCAGAATCGAACCCGGGACCCTTCAGTCCTCAGGCCGACGCTCTATCCACCAAACCAAACCAGCGAGGGTCCATTTTTGCCTTTTAGAGGCTATGTTATAAAAATTATTTTATTTGTCTTGCAAATATTATTCTCTTCCTAAAAGAAACCATGACAGCTAAAGTAACTCTTTAGTTCATTATAATCCTATAAATCTATAAATGTATATGAAGAAGAATTCTGTCACCCTGATGGGTAATACCGCCCAGTTCACTGTTTTGTTTGTTTTCCTGCAAAGAGAAACTGCAGGGTTCATTGTTCAGTAGCTGCCATTTCTAGTTCTGAGGAGCAACAAGATTTCCAGAAAATATAAGTAGTAACCATATTTTTGACACTTACCCAGGATATTGCCTTTCCCGAGCTTAGATTTCTTCTGTGATGTGAAGCATCTGCCCTACAAAATGAAAACATGGACAGATTTTCTGCAAACATACATGCAAAATTGATCTCCACCCTACAGTGAAGTGATTTGGAGACCGTGTGCATGGCATAACATTTCTGGTCCTCCTTTACACTTCCAACTGAAAACACTTGAGTAATGCTCTTTATATACCTGTTCTATAGCCCTATGGCTTTCTAATGGGACTTACCCCTCTAATACATCTACACATGTAAGTTTCATTAATTTCTATGAAATATATCCTGAAAAAATTACCCGGCTCCTTAGAAAACATGTTTGCCTCTATAAAAAATTCTGAAATCCCAGCTCAACAATCAAATCATTCCACTATCTGGCCCAACCTACCAGTCAACTTTTCCTCCTACTACTCTCCAATGTGTCTCTACTTGATCAAGTCTGTCCCATCACTAGACTTCTGATACTATTATGTCAGCTCACCTCTAACCTATGCTTCCCAATTCTATTTGCCTGGAATGTGCTTCTTCATCCTATCTATTTATTAAAGCTCCATATTTTACACTCAAATCTCAAACACTAGCTCCACCACCCATGATCACCTCAGCCGCAGAACTCTTGAAATTCGTTATTTTAGAACCATGGAATTTTTATACCCAAAAAGAGCTTTGTAATGATCTATCTTAATATTTAATATGTAAGAAGACTTAGATCTATGGAATATAAAATTATTAACTTGCTATTACAGAAAGCTTTAAAGATACACAGAGGGGGGTTTACTCTGAGGTGGGTCATTACTACTGTAAATTCTTTGAGATCAGAGTTTCAGACTTATATTCATCACCTAGAAAGTATATAATATGTGCTTTCTGAATAATTTGATGATGGCATTCTCATTGGATTTACATGGTAGAATTGGTAACCAATTTTGGTCACCTAAAGACTATCCCAGACATAGAGTATTTGTTTCCATTATTAGAAACTTTGCAACAAAACAATTTGTAAAATTTCTTCACTTAACTCAGTAGATTATTGCCCTTATGAGCATCATTAACAGCTAAATTTAGTCACAGAGGAAATCATTCCTAGTATTCCAGTAACTATTGTTTATGCACAAAAATTATAGAAAATCTTCTATTTGAACATGTACTATGAATGAAATTGCCATTGCTTTCACAACTGTGATATTTCTGCCTAACCACTTAATATTGGAAATAAAACAGTTGACTCCTGAAAATCACACATGGAGTACATTCTTCGAGTCTTCTTTGTTTGATCACCGCTGAACAACATGCAAAGCTTTGTATTTTTTCACCTGAATAAATAGTGTCCTGCATTTCACCCTTTGAGCTCAATACATATGTCTCACATGAGAGGAGTTCTTCAGCTCTTTTCCTGCAGATTCCAATGAAAAGCAAAAAGCTCAGCACTCATGCCACCTGATCAAGAGTGGAGAAGTCTGTGTTTTTATTCTTATCCTGCAAGTCCCGATGCTGGTCACCAGTCCTTTTATATATGATAATGTTTCCTCATTAGAACAGAACAGTATATATCTATATGCTGATCTCAATTTTGATTGCTGGCATAGTTTCAAAGCAGACAACTTGACAAATACATTCCATTTTTAAATTTTATTGTAACATGTAATGGGTGTCAGAATAGTTGCCAGTATCTGCATAGTGTCTGTGAATTCAATTATTACTTGCCAGAATAAAATGGAATTTAATTGATATCTTGAATTTTAACTTGGCAATAGCTATTTCAAAAGTTTCAGCTTTCAATAGATAGCATTGTGTTTATTATTTATAAATGTCAATTGTGTGGAGAAAGCATGTTTACTATTTTTACAATATTTCAGATTATTTACAACATGAATTTAGATTATTTTTTTGTTTTGGTTGTATATTGAATTTGACACTTTAAAAAATAAAGTGAAAGAACTGTGGGTGAAATATTCAGAACAAATTCATTATATTTTTAGAGTCCAAAGCAGAAACAAAAATTTCATTGCATAGACTAACTTTCAATAACTTGACATTTTGTTGGATGCAGGGACCAGATTTTAGGGCTAAAATTGTTCCAGAGGTGACCAGATCACTAAGGTTTTCTAACAAACCCAATGCACTCTAGTATTTGGATATGTCTTACAGTAGCATCATTAAAATAATATAAGTATATACTTAGATATGATGAAAGCCAAGTTAATACAAATGTGCAGATGGTTTCTCATTTGGGCACAGGATGATATTTCTATAGCACATGCACACTTCATCATTCATTTAGGGAAATGTTTGATGTATTATTAACAGGCATGTGGACTATTCTGGATAATCTTAGATGTGTTAGAAAATTGTTTTCATTAGCATCTCTGCCAAGCAATCTAGTGATAATCTATGGGCTGCTAGAGCCTTCTTCTTGTTGTTTTTTGTTATTCTTGTTGTTGCTTTTACCACCAAGCTACTTCCCATTTACCTTATTCCAGGGACAGCTTCCTCACATACAGTAAGATCCAACTTGCCATCCTCAGCAAATACTTACAAAACCCACCCAGATGGAACAAGCTGTATTCTATTCATCGACATGCTCTTTTTTCAGAATGAGAATGTGGTCCAAATGGATTGAGCATCTGTATAAATAATGCGTGTATTATTCCCCATCACCACATCCTCAAATGATTCTTTTCTTTCAAATAGCTAGAGTTGACTGCATCAGAAATCAGCTGAGGCAGACCACACATGCTCTGCTAGAGTAGAAAACAACTGTGGGTCTTATCTTTACCAGCTTAAATGTTATAAAACTGGGCAGAATTTTAAAAAGAGTTGAAAGAAATGTGATCCACTATGTCTTTATTTTTTTATTTCTCAATTACAGTTGACATACAATCCTACATAATAAAGATGTAATATGCAAATGGTTGTTACACCATGAAGCATAATGACTGACCATGTAACGACTGGATCATGAATCAGCAGGAGGGTGGGGCAGTGAGCTACAGGTGGGCAGTGGAGAGCTACAGGAGGGGGCAGGGCAGCAAGCTATGAGGGGAGGCGGGCAGGGGGATAGAGGCAGCTACAGGAGGGCAGCAGTGAGCTACTGGCGAGCTACTGGCGCATGAATTCATGCACAGAACTACTATATTATATAAGTTTCAGGCATACAGCATGGTGGTTAGACATTCACATAACTTACAAAGTGATCCCCAATAAGTCTAGTACCCACCTGGCACCATCCATAGTTATGATAATATTATTGACTATATTCTCTATGCTGTACTTTACATTCCTATGACTGGTCTTATAACTGGCAATTTATACATCTCAATCCCTTTTACACCCAACTCTTCAACCCCCATCCCATCTGGCAGACTGTTTTATCTTTTGTTTTCATCTTTTATTTTATTAATAGGGGCCCAGTTTTGTGCACGGGTAGGGCCTGGCCAACCCGCCCCGATTGGGGCCGATTGGGCCTGGCCAACCAGGGTGAGAGGATGCTGGATATTGGCTGGCCAGCCCCACCCCCAATTGGGGGGTGGGAGGGTTGGGGGTGGGGATGGCCTGGGGGAGGGGCCACCGACGATTGGTGGGCCGGCCCTGCCCCCTAGTCAAACTCCCAATTGAACTCCCAGTTGAGGAGACAATTTCCATATTAGCCTTTTATTATATAGGATTTTTAAAATGTATCTTTATTATTGAAAGTATTACAAATACTTTCCCCTTTTTCCCCCAATAACCCCTTGCATCCTCTCCCCTCTCCCCTAGGCCTTCACCACATTATTGTCTGTGTCCAAAGGTTATGCATATATGTATATAAATTCTTTGGTTAATCTCTTCTCTCCCTCCCACCGTGCCCTTCACCATCCCCCTTCCCTCTGAGATTCATCAGTCTGCTCCATACTTCCTGGAGAATATTATGCTAAGTGAAATAAGCCAGTCAGAGAGAGACAAGTATCATATGATCTCACTTATATGTGGAATCTAAAGAACAAAATTAACTGCCGAACGTAAAAGACCCAGGGATGTGGAAGCATGGACCCACTATGTCTTAAACATATTAATGTCAAATGAGTCCTTTGTTCAGTGGACATATCAGAAAGAGAAGAGTGTGGTCTAACTGCACCAGTAATAGAAAAACACCCTGATAACAAGCAGTCAAAAGTGACAAATGGCAATCAAATAACAAGATAAGAGACAGAAAAATAAAGAAAACAGCACAAGCCCTGCAAAAGTACATTGAACCTGCAATTTCATCACCCGGTCTCTAAAATTATACTTTCTTTAATAATTATTGTCTTCTATGTTCTAGATAGCAAGGCTATGAAATAGCGAATAAAGGAGACACTGAAGATGTAGCACTGAGGATTAAACGAAGTCCTTCTTCCTATATAACTTGCATTCTATTTGGGGCGACAGACAAAAAAACTTGATAATTTCATGTGATAAATGCAAAGGGGAATAAAAACAATGTATTAAAAGTAGGGACAGGTCCAAAGACTGGTAATTAAAGGTTCTCTGAGACAATATTTGAGGTGAGGTCTGAATGGTTAGAAGAGCAATGGGAGTATTCGTAGCAGAAGGAACAGTACGTATGAAGACCTAGAGACATAAATGAGCTAAATGCGTGTGAAGAATAGCTAGAAGTTTAGTGTTGTTGGACTTTGGTGAGCACTAGGAAAAGTAATATAAGATGCGGGGGGGGGGGGGCAGCCAGACATAAATCATAGTGACCATTTCTACAGAGAAGTAATTTGGTTTATATTCTATTGTGCCAATGGAAAAGAACTGAAGTTCAGTATACCTGAGATATGTAAAGAACTAGAGTTTTTATAAAAATTTTAAGCAAAGTAGTTTAATATGTAAAAATTGGTGATTCCTTAAAGCTTTCATTTCTAGTTATCAGAAAAATAATCTATGTGAAACAACTCAGAACTGGTCAAATGATGCCTTGAAGAGGATGAATTCCTTTATAGGGTTGTCTAAGGTGTGGAGGTAATTTTAGAAGCACATATGGTTTGTATTGTTTTTGTAGTCTTTTTAATCCCTGCCACTCCTATAATAGAACCCTATAGCCTCACCTTTCCCACTCTATTCAAATACATGACAGCTCCATGGCTACATCCATCTCCAAACACACTCACAAATAAACAAAACAAAGGAAAAACAGCAAAACGAGAATCAATTGGCTCCTGGTCTTTGAACTAGGCTAAACCTCAATAATACTGGATGACAGCAGTGGAGACCACTCCCTGGGATGGGTCAGGAACACCTCCTGCTTTTGTTGAATAGCAGCTTTGGACCATGGTGAAAGTTGAGAGTGATCATAATAACTAGATTTCTCACGATGGCAGCAGATAAGAGCAATATTTATGGCAGCTGCCACCTGGGTTCACTTTGGTGCTGCAGTATCATGTGACGTAACATGATATGGGGCACTATGCCCCAGATGTGTTCAAAGCGACACTCAAGATCATTTGGGGTAGTATGAGGATAAACTTTTCTTTTTAAATATTTATTTTAATGCAAATCATAAAAACATAAGTAACTAACAAATCAAACCAATAATTTAACAGAAATTATTGCTCTAGACAAGACCAAGCAAATATATTTAAATGAAAGTAGTAACCGATCTGACAGAAATTGTCAGTGTCAGAGCTGAATGATGGAAGATTGAGGAACTGACCTAAAATAGACTGTACATTCTGGCTGTGCAAATTCCTAGCTCTGTGACTTTGGCAAATCACCTCAATCTTTGAGTGACCACTTCTTAAAAAAATGGGGAAAATAATACAAGTGCCATCCTTATTTTGTGAGAATTAAATGAGACAATTTATTTATAGACACTAACATAGTGACTATCCTATAGTAAAACCCTAATTTGGAGTTGCCATTGCTGTTTTATATCACAATAGGTTCCTTATGGACAAAAATATGGTTTTGGTACCATTACAAATCTAGCATATTTCTCAATGCTAGTACCACCTAGAGATACTTTTGAATAAATAAAAGAATGGATGACTAGATTAGTGAATCTACTGCACTTGAATTTCTTAGTAAGTTAAATTGATTGAAGTTTTTTCTGAACTTATTTAACTGAGAGCAGTAAATATTTTTAGGTGGCTGCTATGTGCTGAGCACTTTTTTAGGTTATGTTAACATTGCCTTCAAAAACTTCACAACAGCCCTGGCTGATTTGGCTCCATGGATAGAGCATTGGCCTGCGGACTGAAGGGTCCCAGGTTTGATTCTGGACAAGGGCACATGCCCAGGTTGCTGGCTCAAACCCCAATAGGGGTCATGCGGGAGGTAGCCAATCAATGATTCTCTCATCACTGATGCTTCTATCTCTCTTTCCCTTTCCCTTTCTCTCTAAAATCAATAAAAATGAAAAAAAAAGACTTCACAACATATGTTGTAAAATAATTTCAGCATAGATATGGGTTAGAACAGTAAGCAGGTCAAATATATTGGGAGAATTACCAAATGTTTAATAATTCTGCCATAACTTGAATTTTATCAGTTCCCATAAGCTTATTGGTACAAAATAAGTTATTTAACACTAATATTTAAGTCTGTTCCTTCTTCATCCTTTCCAATAAGTGCACTAGGCTTCCAAAGCCTGCACGGGTGTAATTGATACCAACCCCTAGCAACCTAGTCAATATCATCTCAAAATTGTATAAAAAGCTTTGTTCCAAATAGGTCTGCACATGCTCTCTCAGGCAGGGTAGGTTCTCCAGTGAGTGTCCTATCAACATTTCAATCTACATAACTTCATTTCTATGCCAACAGATACCATGTTATCTATGGCTGCTTCTCCAGACTTCACAGATCCCCAATAGTTGCTAAATTTCTTCCAGATGCAAAAATCAGAATTACTCTTCTACCAGACAGAACTAGAGATGCCCTGAATCCCCATCATGCCAAGATGAGAAGCAATATGTGGCAGAATGAGAAAGAAGATGATGACTTTCCCCTGATTTAAACTTCATTGGAGTCTCAAGAAATTCTATTAGCTAATATTTTACAGTTCCTTCAATTGCTACATTTAGTCAAGTTCCAGAGAACAGTTGAAGAAATGCTCAATGTGCTATATTTGAAATAAGGCCCTACCTCTGATAACTAGTACTGTGCTACTAGTGCAAGTTTATTGTACATTGACATATGGATTTGTGACTGGCTCCTCAAATTCAATATTTCAGAGTTTGATTCATTATATTATCTTTCAAACTTACCTTGACACCTAACCTCCTGTCTCCTTTTGGAGGCAGTTATTACTTACTTACTTAATTAATATAGTTATTTATTTTAATTTAGATTTTGGTCCCTAAGTTAGAATTCTCCTAGAAAGTTCTCAAGTCCTCTGCTCTTAGACTTTGCTAGTTTATCACACATGCCTGAACTTCAGCCCTGGCCACTGCCTAGACTCAATTTGGGATCACAGTTCTCCTGGGATGGTACCCATGGGGATAAAAGTGACAAGAGTAAGCATTGAGGAGGTAAACAGTATCTGTATAGTGAAACTTAGTTTTTATCCACAAAGTCATTGAGAACTATTGAAGCAGGGAATTTGCTCATCAGAAATTAATATTAGATCTTTTTGGCAGAATATGACTAGATGTATTGGAAAGAACTAGTAGCAAAGAACATAGCAATCACATAGGTAGATAAAATGAGAATTTTAAGAGATCTATTTGTTAAGTATATAGGAACTGAAATGAGTTCCTATAACCCACTAAAGAAAGGGAAAGCAGTTGTTAAAGGTAATGTTCATCTTTCTGGCTTCTGAGCTGAAGTCAATATAGTTAAGTGTAGGCTCCAAGAAAGGCCTGGTTTTACTACTCACAGGCTGTGTGACCCTGGGCAAGTTATGTAAGCCTGTGCTTCATCAGATAATGATAATTATTACATAGGATTTTTGTGAACATTGAGTTAATATTTCTAAATACTTAGAATAATGCTTGGCACACAATAAACATTCAAATAGGTCCAGTTATTGCTGTTAAACATTCAAATAGCTCCAGTTATTGCTGTTATAGTTTGTATATGATTTCACAGACACTATTGCTCTAGACAAGTCCAAGATAATATATTTAAATGAAAATCATACCTGATATGACAAAATCAACATCATAGCTGAATGATGGAAAATTGAGGAATTTACCTAAAATAGACTGTCTATTCTGGCTTTGCAAATTCCTAGCTCTGTGACTTTGGCAAATAACCTCAATCTTTGAGTGACCACTTCTTATAAAATGGGGAAAATAATACAAATGTCATCCTTATTTTGTGAGAATTAAATGAAGCAATTTATTTATAGACACTAACATAGTGACTAACGTATAGTAAGTACCCCAATTTGGAGTTAACATAATACTTATTATTTTAATAATAGCAAGTGGATGGTCGTAGTGCCACAAACTGGAATAGGCAGTAAATGAGGCAAAACAAATTTGAAATCTAAGGTAGTGTTTTGCTTTAGACTTACTGAGTTTGAGGTGCTGGTCACACATCAGGGTAGCAATATGCAGTCAGGAGGGGAGTCTGCAGTTATAGCAAGGGCTCTGGCTAGAAAAATGTGAGTAGGTAAGATTGCCTTCTGAAAAATATGCTCAGGTTGGGGAACTAGACAGAAATGAATGTGTTCAGGAATAAATGTAATGAAAATGTGGTGACAGGATGTCTAGCCTATTCTTTCAAGATGTTGTAGATGAGAAGGAAAATCAGTATGGCATCAGCCAAAGAGAGGAAGAATTATTTTAAATAAGTTCTTTCAAAATACATTTTTTTAAAAATTGGATATATTTAATATATTTATAGATTAAGTTTATACAAAGACAGAGAGGGCAAGGAAAGGAAAATACTTAATAAAAATTGCAATGAAAACTAATATCAATTTTTTACTAATGGAAAGGCATCTTTCATATGTTTTTTGTGTCAGTTATATGAATTTTCTCACTAGAGCCTCAGAACCAAGCAACATGGGTACTAGATGAGGAAGCTTGAGGTTTGAGAAACCAAGATGGAGTATATGGCCTTGAACCCAGGACTGCCTGGAACCCAAGTTCATGTCTCTAAGCACTGTACTGTTTTGCTTCCAATACTTAAAATAAAGTGGATGATGTACAATGACCCTAAAAGCAGTAGAGGGAATTAGAATTAAGAACACAAATGGAAAAATCAAGAGCATCAAATAGTTGAGGACATGGTTTAAGAATCTTGGGGTTGGGTTAGAAAGGAAAATATTAAATGAGTAAGAGACTACAGAAAATAGATTCCTCATAACTCTGTTCCTGTGAAAGTATAAATGACATTGCTTGTATTAAAAATGTCTGAATCCTAATATTCAGTTGTCAAACACCAGTCATCAGACAAGTTTAGTTAACTTACTGCTTTCTCAAAAATACCTAAATGCGTTGGTGCTCATTTAGGTATTATAGTGCTAAGACTCTTTTGGCAAGAAGGATTTGAAAGTGATATCTAAAAGTAATAATTCTAGGTGTGAGTCCATTTCTCTGCACTGATTTTAAGCTGGAAATACAGTGAGATTTACTGATGTGTCTATTTTTTTTCCCACAGAAGTTTGAGTATGGTTAATGGGGTAATTGTTAGCAGAAACCTGTTTCTTACAGCAGTGTTGGTGGGCTTTAAACTCTCATGCACTTAAATTATCTTTTTTCCCCCTTGTTTTAGCTGTGCAGTATTTACTCTAGAGGGAAAAAAAATCCAAATTGATTCATGCCAGGCTTATAAAACTGACTGTGTGCTTCTACTTTTTATAGGCAAGTGAAATAGAATGATTATAAACAATGAACTTGCCAACGTGATACTGCTAATCAGCTTGTTTAAACAAAACCCAACTCATGTGCCAAATACCTGCCATCTTGTTAAGGAACAGTTTGTGTTCTTTGTATGTGGCCAGATTTTATTCCCCAGAGATTTGATGCTATGAGGCTGGAATTCAATTTGTATGTGGTTAGGAATGATATTAGGTCCTAGACACACTGCCAGGACATATCTTTCCAAACAGGTGGGAGAACGCGGTGGAGTGGAAAAACTCTAACAGTAATGCTTGAAGAGATTCATAAATAGATTTATTTTTTTATAAAATCTTCTTGGCCCTTTTCAATCACTCAAGAGAATCACAGGGTTAGAAAGTTCACATTAAATACCTTGTACTTTCTTTTGCTTACCGTGATGAAAAGGATATATTTCAATATTTGTAAACATTCGTTATTCAGAAACTTTTTTTACATACATTGTATGAATCCTTACTTGGTTTTTACATTTTTTCCTCCTGCTAAAAAGACATTTATTAATTAAAGAAACTTATGGCATAGAGAATTCATCTTGGGAAAGCTAAAGAAATAAATTATTTTTCTGCTTTAATATACAGTACTGAGCTGTTTTTTTTTTTTTTTAAGTGGGATGAAGATAAATACCTTACCAAATGTCTGAAATGTTGGCATTTGTGCAAGCTAATCTACATGTCTGTGGTGCAGATTAGGTCATTCTAGAAAATTGCGCTCAGATAAGGCCATACAACTATTTCTTTTTATTTATTCCTTTTAAAGTTATTGCTATTTGGGTAAATTCTGGAATTTTATTAAATATATTTTCCTGGCCATCTTGCCTCACAACATCTGCTAACTAAGAAATAAATACACCACTGCAAATATTTTACATTTTATATTTTTAAAAGTAAACATAGGAGATCTCAAGTTTGCCTATGTTGAGTATTTTATCCATTTTAATTGCTAGTGAGGGTTAAAATCTTGCATCATATACAAATAAGCCTCATCAGAAAAACTGGAAACTATTCCAACTGAGTCTGTATTCTGATTCATGGAGTATTTCTGTGCTAGCCTTGGAAAAAATTACATAGTGGAAGAAAAAATGCTTAACTTTCTGGAAAGATATCATGGAAATAAACTGTGCTAATGCCATCCTTCATAGTTAGGTCAACCTCCAACTCAACATATACTCAGCTGTCTTTTTTCTACTTAATTCTATTTCTCCTCCCATGACCTGTCTTGACTTAGTGGGACTGGAGGGAATATACACCTGCCCCTAGCCATAAACATAGCACATGTCTATTTAACAAAGAAGTTAATAGGTCTTGCTACAAGTTAATGCCAGAAAACATCTATGGTTTTCCGGCTTATTAAACTGAAATCTTTCTGACCAAAGATTGTCTTTGATTAGACCTGGATCTGCGGACCTACTACTGTCTATACCTAATACTTTAATACCACTGGGGAAAAAAATTCAGTATCTGAAAGACCTAAGAAAAGAAAATCTAGTTTGCCCTCCATATATCTCCTTAAAGACAACAAAGTGCTAATATTGCCCTTAGATTATTGAAATGATACTGGCAATCAGCAATATCTTTAGACCTTCTGTGCAGAATATTAGCATCTTTTTCGTGACCAAGGATAAAAATTTTAAGAAATAAGACTGAGTTTAAATTAAACTATGGGAAAGTAAGGCCTATAAACAATTGAAATATCTATAGAAGTCTCTTTAGTCTCTTCCCCTGTCTTCTCTGTTCTCTCATTCCCCACAGGTCTCTGTCATCTCTGAGAAGACACTTATTTCTTATTGCTGCCCATTTGTTCTCTGTAGTCACCAGTGCATAAATGATGTTGGCCCTTCCCTTCTATCTAGAAAAACAATCTAATTTCTGTTCAGTGATGGTAAAGCATGTTATCAGCTTTCTAATCTCAAGACAAGGTAAACAGACCCATGCATGTTTGTTACTGAGGGCATGGAGGAAATAATATCTCTTTTTTCAGGTTATTTTTGCCTTAAATTGTGACATTTTGTGGAAACAATTATTGCCTCTGTTGTCTGCACAAGCTATTTTTACTAGAGTTAACAGACCAAGATAGTGGTACATGCAAGTGGCAGTTTTTGGTGCCCTAAGAAAGGCTCAAATTATGTAATGGTAAGAGCATGAGCCAGGTATCTGCCTGGGAAGATCCTGCCTCTTCCATGTTAGCCCAAACTCTTGACTTCTCTGAGCCACCTTTCTTCTGTAAAGCAAATAGAACAGTGTCTGGAACATCGAAAGCAATCAGTGAGTGCTAGCAATCAATTCCTGTAGATAGTTATACACATATCAAGTCTGCCCATGGACTTTATACTTTAGCAGGCACCTAGAACACCACGGTAATTCTATGAGAAAGCTCAGAAGGAACAGTTACCACTATGTATATTTAATTCCCCAAAGAGGAAATCTGTTCTTAAGCCTGAATTATTGGTTCAAAAGCCCATTGGAAACCTTGAAAGTGATAACAAATAGTTCTTTCTCATTCTTTTAAGCAGAATGTAATTAATTAGTGGCTTTTATACACACTCAGATTTCTCTTTGCTGTTTTTCATATAATACATGCTGAATATTAAATATAAAATCTGAAAATGTCAGTATTGGTATTGGGAAACAAAGCTGTAAATTGTCATAATGTGATAAGGACATTGATAATTACATTTGATCTAGAGGCAGAAGAATATAATAGCAAGAAATAAGTGATAAGATGTAGCCAAAGACATGGTGGGACTGAGAAGAGTAGCTAAGTTTCCTTATTTACCCATTTTCCTGAATTTAAAGTGTATTCTCTTATTTTGATTGGTTTGGAGGTTGTGAATTATTTATTTCTCCTCCTATGCATATTGCTTAAAAATAACCACAATATGCCTGGCCAGTACAGTTCAGTAGTTGAGCATAGACCTATGAACCAGGAGGTTATAGTTCAATAGGGCGTGCAGGAAGCAGCTGATCAAGGATTCTCTCTTATCATTGATGTTTCAGTCTCTCTCCCTTCCTCTCTGAAACCAATGAAAATATATTAAAAAATAAATAACCACAATGAAACCACTGAATATGTTACATATGTTACATAGGCCTTGATATTCAGAGCCCTCTACACTCTATCATATTCTACTTTCCCAGCCCTTTCTCCCATTCCTAAATGTAAGTACACAATACAAGGTAGGTATATTTCCTTCCATCATGTTGTCCTTTTGTTGTGACTTTGCTCTTATATTCTATTTGTTCATCTTCAGCTGACAATATCCAGCCCAATTCCTCATAAATCTAGATTAAGAAAATATAAGAAAACAGTGCTTCTAGAGAAGGAAAAGAAGCAGAAATGCTAGATTGTTCTTTTAAAAGTATGTTAGTAAGAAGGAGGGGATAAACAAGTAACAGTAAGAGTCTTTGAGGAAGATTTTCTTTATCTTTTTTCATCCTATGGATAGAAGAATTTTACTTTAGACTGAAAAATATTAAGAGAGAGGAAGAGACAATTGCATTTACTGGGAAAGAGGAAACTTGATAGATAAAACCTGGGAGAGTTTAAAATAAACTGAATCAAGAGCAGGGATGGGTGTGTATGTAGTGTTTAGAAGGTATATGATAAGGCTTTAAAGTGATACTGGAAAGTTATTTATGTGCTACAAGAAATAAGGAGGAATAGATGAGGAGATATAAAAGTCAGAGGTGAAGAATTTGAGTGACCTCATTATGATGGCCTGCATCTTCTCAGTAACATAATTGCTGAAAATGAGAAATGCAGGGTTGGAGGTGGACACTTAAAAAGAGTAGAAAAATTCTGGAATAGCTATCATGGGAAATAAGATAGGTTGTCAGCTGAATTCAAGGAATGCTAAATTAAATTGAAGACCTAGTTAAGATTAGATACATACAGAGATGATGCAGGTTGCATTTAGGAATCTCATATTTTGTTCATTTCTAAGAATGAGACATGATACTCTATCTCATGCCAGTGTTATTGTTGGCAATGGATCAAACATTCCTGAAATTGCAGAAGCAGCATGCCTTTCTTTAAGCCTTTAATTTTAATTAAATGGATAAATATTGGTTGCCAAAACAATCCCATAGCATACCAGATCTGTTTGTCCTAGATAGAACTATATCTGCAGATGTACTAAACACTTTTGGAGGTTTCAGCCAATCCTAATTCACCCTGCTTTATAAATTGTTGATATACATAGTTTTATATTATCAGAGTAGTCAGTTAAGAAGAATAAGACTGTGGTATTAAATGGTCATTTTTACCATTTTAGATGTGATGGAAATTGGGTAAGGCTCACCCAATTTTTGTATAGATAGGAGAGCATAGAACCATTGTCTTTGGGCTTTACCACAGGCTCCAGTAGAAACTAGAGATGGTGATGACAGTGAAGTCAAAAGGTATAGCAGACATTGGAGGGACAAGAGTGTCCCTCTAATTTTGTTTTGGAAAGATGTAACTCCACTTTTGTTTTTGAAACAGGTATGAGAGAAAATGTAATCTCCTTTTTGCTTATCCTATATAATAAAGAGGTAATATGCAAATTAACCCTCATGCCCTCACAATATGGCTGCCTACAACCAGGCCAGCAGAGGGGTTAGTGAGGGACAACCAAACGACTGAACAAGCAGGTTACGTGGGGCAACCAGGACGACAGGGGGGTTAGTGAGGGATGACCAAACGACTGAACAAGCAGGCTGAGTGGGGTGACCAGGCCAGCAGGGGGGCCATGAGGGGTGACCAGGCTGCCGGGGGGGGCAGTTGGGGGTAACCAAGCTGGCAGGGGAGACACTAAGAGGTGACCAGGCTGGCAGGGGGGGCAGTTAGGAGCAACCAGGCTGGCAGGGAGGGGTAGTTGGGGGGGGGCAGGCCTGCAGGGAAGGGCTGTTAGGGGCGACCAGGCTGGCAAGGGAGGGCAGTTAGGGGCATTCGGGCCAGCAGGGGAGCAGTTAGGTGTCCATCAGGCTGGCAGGGGAGTGGTTAGGGGGTGATCAGGCTGGCAGGCAGAAGTAGTTAGGGGCAATCAGGCAGGCAGGCAGATGAGTGGTTGGGAGCCAGCAGTCTTGGATTGTGAGAGGGATGCCCAACTGCCCATTTAGGCCTGATCCCACTAGGCAGTCAGACATCCCTTGAGGGGTCCCAGATTAGAAAGGGTGCAGGCTGGGCTGAGGGACACACACAAACCCCCCCATGCATGAATTTTGTGCATTGAGCCTCTAGTTTAAGGTATATTAATGTATATTTTATCTTTAAATGACTGCTGTAGAATTTTTTAAATTCATATTATAATTTCCTTATAATTCTAATTTGACTTTGAATGTAGATTCTCATAACCAGCTATATCCAAATAAATTCTTTAAAAATTGTCATCATTGTTGGCCTGTTTCTATGTGATCTGTACTATGTCTTAAGAAACTATTGTTTATTTTTTTCTCATTTTGAGAGTTGGATTTGTGCGAACGTATCTTAAAAAATTAAAACTTTTAATTAAGACAAATGAGAGTATTTCAGAACCCCTGGATTGTCTAAGAATCAAATGAAAAAATATTTATATTAAGTCTTGGCCTCACAAGTTAGTATAAGCTTCAAAATTTCAAAGAATAAAAGTTTAGCCAAAGGAGAGATTTTTCTGGGGAAAATAAGAATTCAAATCAGATTTAAAATTACTTTTTTCTCTCCTAACACTTTTTCAACCTAAACCATACAAATTCCTGATAATCATAGGCATCAATACGTAAAACTATAGCCTGAATAATTATGAGAATAAAGTTATAAAATTTTACAGACACATGAAATTGCCTCCTGAAGGTATAGAAGATGGTGTGTATCTATGTGTGGTCTCTGTGTATACTATGTATGTATGTTTAGCACACAGGTAAGACTGAGTTTCCTAGTTCTAATTTGTTAATTTGTGGGGTGGGGGTTGGTGATTTTTTTTTAAGTGTTTTTATTGATTTTTTAGAGATAGAGGAAGGGAGAGGGATATAGAGATAGAAATATTGATGAGAGAGAAACATTGGCTACCTCCTGCATACCCTGTACAAGCCCACAACCTGGACATGTGCCCTGACTGGGAATTGAACCAGTGACCTCTTGGTTCATAGACTGATGCTCAAACACTTAGCCACATCAGCCAAGCCCAATTTGTTAGAGGGATATTTACTGAATGGAGTTATGCCATAGTCATAGTTGACAACATTTCTGTAGATAATTAGGTATACGTATGGGCTCCTCTAGTTTCACACATGAGCATGAAACAATGATGTGGTCAATTATAGTACTTTACCAAAATATCTCCATCTTAATAAGGTTGTTCTTGAACTATAGTATACATAAAAATTAACTGGATAACTTATTAAAAGTATATATTTCTAATTAAATAATATTAGAGGTGGGGTATTAGTATGCATTTAGGATAAGCACCCCCGCCCCAAAATACTTGATCCATGAATCACATGTCAAGAAACACTGCCTTATGGAGTACATCAATGAATACTGTGATATTTGACTCTTTAATAATGCATCTTATCATCAAGGCTTAAGCAAAATGATTTTTCTGAAATAAATATTTTATGCTCTTCCAGATTCACATTTAATTGATATTTATGTGAATTTTATAGTAACATATGGAGACCGTGATCAACAACCCACCCTGTTTTGACTTTGAGCATGAAGCATCTAAACTTTAGAACAGGAGCTGGAAAACTATAAAAATTATATTCAAGTTGCAGTTGCCCATAAATAAAGTTTTATTAGGACATAGCCATGCTCCTCTGTTTATGTATTATAAAGACAAAGTCACAGAGATTGTCTACTGTGTCATCACATTGAATTGCTACTCAGTGCACTATAATCACAATTACACTGTTATAATTCTACTAGAGGCCTAGTGCGTAGATTCATACACTGGTGAGGTCCCTCGCCTGGCCTGCACCCTCTCACAATCCGGGATCCTTTGGAGAATGTTTTGGCCCAATCCCTGCAGGCCAGGCAGAAGGACCCCACCGATGCACAAATCCATGCACTGGGCCTTTAGTATGTATATAAGATCTTTGGTTGATCTCTTCCCACCCTCCCCCCTCTCCCCTTCCCTCTGAGATTCATCAGTCTGTTCCATGTTTCCATGCCTGTGCATTGAGTGCCTGCCCCCGGTGGTCAGTGCATGTCATAGCTACCGGTCAAAAGGTTGCTTACGCTTTTATAAATTACTAGAGGCCCGGTGCATGAAATTTGTGCACTCAGGGGTGGGGTTCCTCAGCCCAGCCTGTGCCCTCTTGCAGTGCAGGAGCCCTCGGTGGATGTCTGACTGATGACTTAGGCCCACTCCCCACGGGAGAGGCTCCTGCCACCACCACTGCACTTGCCAGCAGTAAGCCTGGCTCAGGACTTCTGGCTGAGCAGCGTTCCCCCTGTGAGAGCACAGTGACCACCAGGGGCAGCTCCTGCGTTAAGCGTCTACCCCTGGTGGTCAGTGTGTGTCATAGTGACCGGTCATTCTGCTGCTTGGTCGATTTGCATATTAGCCTTTTATTATATAGGATTACATATTACTTTAATGTCTCATTTACCAATATATGACAGTCACTTTTTAAAGTATGTTTAGGCTGCCTGGCTGGTGTTTCTCAGTGGTTGAGCACCGACCTATGAACCAGGAAGTTACAGTTCGATTCCCGGTCAGGGCACATGTCCAAGTTGCGGGCTAGATCCCCATTGTGGGGTATGCAGGAGAAAGCCGATCAATGATTCTCATCATTGATGTTTCTATCTTTCTCTCCCTCTCCCTTCCTCTCTAAAATTAACAATAAAAACATATTAAAGTATGTTTAGGCTAAACATTTACAGTCTTTTGATATTACCCAAACAATTTAAATATTTGTAGAAAAAGTAAACACCTACTTTTCCAATAGTTTATCAGTATTACTACTGAGTCCACAAACTATGAGAATAACAAAAGACCTACTCTTTTACTTCCTCTTAAATTCCAATTATTGAATCATAGATGGTTCTCCATTTGAGATGATATTTTTTGCAGAATATTTGGTGAATTATATTGAACTGTTAGTATGATTTCTTCAGAGTTCTTAATCAGGATAAATCCTCTTTCATTTTTCAGGGTTACTGAGCTGTAGAATTAGATCTTGATGGCACTATTTATCTTCAGATGATAATATGACATAATGGAGATTAGCATGGACTCTGAAAGTTGAGGAACCCAAGCTCAAATAATAAGCGACTTTCAGTGCTAGAAAACACTTATATTTAACTCCACCTGTGCGTGAACCATAACTGTAGAGATCAAACTTGTTTACACATGTGACATCCAATATAAGATGTAGAATCTTTTTCAAGATTTTAGAAGTTTCTTTCATCCCCCTTTCTGACTACTACCTTCAGAATTTCTTAATTTTCTGACCTTTATAATCATTGATAGTATCATCAGTTCATGAAATTCATATCAGTGAATTTATATGATGTATTCTCATTTGTGTCTCACTTTTTTTGCTCAACATAAAATCTATGAAATTAACCCATATTATCCTTCATATCAGGATTTTATTCCTTTTTTTGTAGGTGTGTAGTATTCTATTATTTGAATTTACTAGCATTCTTCCATTTTCCTGTATGCAGATTTGTAAGTTGTTTCTAATTTAAAAATATTATGAATAAAGGTACGCTAAACACCCTTTCACATATGATTTTGAGGACCTATATGCTCATGTCTTTTGGATATATAAAAGCAGTAAATTTAATGAGTCATGCTGTAGGCATATGTTTAGTTTTAGTAGATACGGTTTTGCATCCTTTTATCTAAGTTATACAACCCCCTGCAGTGAATGAGAGTTCCAGATCCTGCAGATAGTTGCCAATAATTAATATTATAAACCTATTTAATTTTAGCTATCCTGGTAAGTAATGGAGGAATAAATTTGAGTTTACCTGGAGAGATGATATTGCATATATTCCATCTATTTTTTGAGATTTGGATATTACTCTTTATCAATTCTTGGTTACATTTGTGTTTTCTCTTTCCTGAGTTGGCCTGATTTTCCCCATATTGCTGAAGGATATTTTCATTGGAAATAGACTCTGTTGACAGTTCTTTTATTTTTAGACTTTATGGTTTCCAATGGAAAACCTATTGTGATGAGAATTACTTTTTCCTTATAGATAAAATGTTATTTGTCATTCAGAATTTTCAAGATTTTTTTCTTTGTTTTCATTGTTCAGAAGTTTGACTATGATGTGGGTGTTGATATCTTTGGGTTTCTCTCATTTTGTATTTGGTCACCTTCTTAAAATTGAGGATTTCTGTCTTTTGACCAATTGGAAGAGTTTTCAGCCATTTTTTCTTCAAGTACTCTTTCAGCTCCATCTCCTTTCATTTCTTCCTGGACTCCAAATGTTACAGTTTTATTAAATTTTTGTTGTTGTTGTTATGACTCCAGTGGTTCCTGTGGTTCTGATCTTTTTCTGTTGTTGTTTTCAACCCATGTTCTCCCTATTCTCACTGGATATTTTTATTGTTATATTTTCTAGTTCCCTGAGTGTTTCCTCTGTTCCATCCATTCTGCTTTGAGCCTATTCACCGAGTTATTTATTTCAGTTATTACATTCTTCTGTACTATAATTTTAATTTGGTTCTTCTTTATAGCTTCATTTTCTTTGCTGAGACTTTCTATTCACTTGCCATACTTTCCTTTTTTCCCATTTAAGGATTTTCAATGATTTAAGGATGTTCAAAATCACTTATGTAAAGATTGTTTTGGTGGCTGCTTTAAATTTATTATCAAATAACTCTGTCAGCTCTACTATCTCAGTGTTAGTATCTATTATCTTTCTCATTCAATTTTAGATCTTTCTGCTTCTTTATATGAATATAATTTGATAATTGAAACCTAGAAATTTTGAGCATTATGAAACTCTGGATCTTTTTCAACCCTGTTTCATCTGACTTTTCTTTGATACTGCTCTGGTAAGGGAAGGGTGAGATGCCACCTCATTATTTCAAAAAGAGAGTAAAAGTCCAGGTTCCCCACTAGGCCCAAGGTTTGTAGGTGTGTGTGTCGGGGGAGGGGAATAGGTATTCATCATTGTTATGAGAGGGTGGCAGTTCTAGCTCCCTGCTATTCTTCTGCCAATATCTCCCCATGTGGAGGGATAGGTCTGCCTTGTTTCTATTTCTTACGGTTTCCACTTATATGACCCAGGACTGACTCCCGCCAGCACGGCTGGACCCAGGACTGGCTCCCTGCCCCCCGTCTGGCTCCCGCCGGGAACTGACTCCCACCCCGACTGACTCCCACCCAGTATAGCCTACACGCAGCCACGGCAATCCACCACTGACTTTCGGTCTGGTGAGCCTTAGGTCATAACGGTCGTTACACCCAGGCTCTTTATTATGTAGGATAGGATATAGATAATCTTTAAGAAATAAACTTAAACTTGTTTAAGACTATTAGCCTTTTTTGTAAGAACAGTTACTAAAAGAATTGAGGATGTTGGAAGCAACATTACTAGTCAATTGAAAAATGAAGCAAGTGATTTTGAGTAGTTTCCTTGGCTATTGATTAGCCAAGAGATTTTGCTGGTACAGCTCAGTGTTGTTGTTTATTTGAGGAATCGATGCCAAGAAAAAAGCAACTAAAGAATTAGCCCCTATGAACAGTCTGTATGGATAAACTACAGGCAAACGTTTTTAAAGAAGTTGAAAAAATACTAATTCACTATGACCTGAAGTAGAATTTGCTAAACTATTGTAACTAATGGTGTTGCAAATCTATATAAAGCAAAGAAAGGATTTGTTGTACAAATTTACAGTTTGTGAAAATGAAGGTGTTTAAAGTATTACTCATCACTAAGTACTTTGTGGAAAATATTTGAATCTGTGGTATATTATTGAATCAAGTGTCAATGGTGAAATTCACTCACCCTTGTGACTTTAATCATTGTCAGTTCCATTAATTTTTATTAGAAATGAGAATGAATATCCTGAGTTGCCTCACCATGCAGCAGTTCAATGGTTTAACAGTGGTGAAGTTTTAGTATAGTGTCCTTTTTTTTAACTCCGGGCTGAGATTGAAATTTTTTCAAATAGGAAGAAAAAACTTTGAACCACTATTTTCAAATATCAAGTGATTTTTGGAAATTATTTTTGCTTAGGACTTGATATGTTTCTTAATGGACTCAACCTAAACTTACAAGCAAAACACTGCTTACATGTGAGAATTTAACTCCAGTAAAGTCATTCCAACAATAATTTACATTGTTGAATCAAATATATTACTTTTCTAGTGCTATGTAACTATAGCAATATTTAATACGTACTAAATAAATTGCTACAAACAAGGCAGTTTAAAGCAAAACCCATTAATTAACTCGGAGTTCTGTATGCTGAAATGAAAGTGTCAGCCAGGCTGAGTTCTCTTATGAAGACTCTAGGGAAAAACCCAATTCCACGCTCATTCTTCTTGTTGAAAGAATTCAGTTCCTTTCAGTTAATAGGAGAGAAAATCAAGTTTTCTTGATAGCTTCAGCCAAGAACCCCTCTCAGCACCTAGAAGCTGCTCACATTTCTTGCCACATAGCCCTTTCCATGTTCAGGTCAACAATGGTGAATCAAATTCTTCTCATCTTAAAAACCTCAGACTTCCTGTATCCCTGTCCTCTACACTGGGGACTTTTGTGGTCAGACCTAATCTTGGGAGTAAAATACACCCTATTTGTAATCCCAGAGATTACACAGATGTGTGCACCAGAGGGTGGGGATTTGGGGAGCCATCTTAGAACTCTGCCTACCACACTCAAGTGATGTCAAGGTGCTTTACACACTCCCTGTGCTGTGAAAAGGCAACAGGAAAAGCAAGAACTCAATTTCCACACACTTTTGCAGCAGATATATTTTTGAACTCAAACTATAGATCCAGTAATGTTTTTCAGACCTCTGTGTAAGTACAAAGCAAATGTTTACACTTAAAACCCATGTAACTGTGCAATTGAGAAGCTTCCACCTTTCAGTGGGCAGTGATTAATCTCTGCCGGGAGCCGTTCCATGCTTGCTGTTTCAAGGGACCTGGCATATATGGCATACTGTTCTTAATATGTTTGCTCACCTTCTTGGCACTATGTGTTTTAACAAGGTCTCTGAGAAAGGTTGTTTCCTCAGGTAGGGATTTTCCCCTGAAGTTAGGGAGGGAATAAAACTCCTTAACTAAGTGCCAGGCGGGTAATTAATCACTTTAACTACGAACAATCATGCTTAAGCTACATAATCTTTACTCCCTGGAGTGGAGATAAGAAATGCCCTAACCTTTGGAATAGAGATTGATAGGATTGGAATCAACTGGCATAAATACAGATGTAACAAGTCAGAACTTAGGAGACAGAAAGAAGACAGAACCTACACAGAACCTAGAGACAGAAGAACTTTGCTGGAGAGAACATGGCAAAAGATCCTGGACTGAACCTGACTACAGAAATTGGCAAGAGAACCTGACAAGAACCTGGTGACTGAACCTGGCTGGAGAACCTGGACAGAACCTGGCTGGAGAACCTAGCGAGGGAACATGGCTACAGAACCTGGCTGGAGAACCTGGAGAACCTAGCAAGAGAACATGGACACAGAACCTGGCTGGAGAACCTAGCAAGGGAACATGGCTACAGAACCTGGCTGGAGAACCTGGAGATCCAGAACCTGGCTGGAGATCCTAAGCAGAACTTCTCTGGAGATCGAGACCAGAACTTGGCTGGAGATCCTGGCTAGGCTGCTGATCAACTGAACGTTGTCTCCGTGTCATTCCTTCTTCGCCGACTCTGTCTATGCCTTTGGGAACCCCTGGACCTGCTGGGGTTGGACCCCGGCAAATCTCCAATGTAATAACATGATAAAAGGAAAATATCAAAAGGATAATGTCATAGAATTCTATAAATGCCTTCCAAGCAATGAATATTAGTGTTTTTCAATACCAGGCTATGTGATTGATATCGGTATTTGGCAATACTGGCTGTATGAAAATATATTTTCAAATGTGAAATATGTCTTATTTCAAATCAGCATTAACAGATGAACATTTAAATCTTTTAAAAAGATTTTTTAATTGATTTTTTCAGAGAGAAGAAAGGAGAGGGAGAGAGAAATGGAAACATCAATGAGAGGGGAAACAGCAATCGGCTGCCTCTTGCATGTCCCTACTGGGAATGAAGCCTGCAACTCGGGCATGTACCATGATTGTGAATTGAACCAGCAACCTCTTGGTGCATGGGTTGATCCTCAACCACCAAGCCACACCGTCCAAGATGCAATAGATTTTGATGATGGGTAAAAATATATTTGAACCCAACTAAACAAAATATTATTTTTAAAAAACAAGGAATTTTATTCTTATTAAGAGACCTGTCTTAACAAAAAATTGAAACCTATCATTATTATTATTTGGATTTTTTAAAAAAATATATTTTACTGATTTTTTACAGAGAGGAAGGGAGAGGGATAGAGAGTTAGAAACATTGATGAGTGAGAAACATCGATCAGCTGCCTCCTGTACACCTCCTACTGGGGATGTGCCTGCAACTAAGGTACATGCCCTTGACTGGAATCAAACCTGGGACCCTTTAGTCCTCAGGCCGACGCTCTATCCACTGAGCCAAACCGATTAGGGCTATTATTTGGATTTTTTCAGTACATTTTTTATCCTATATAATAAAGAGGCAATATGCAAATTAACCCTCACACCTTCACAAGATGGCTGCCTATGACCAGGCCAGCAGGGGGGTTAGTGAGGGACAACCAAATGACTGAATAAGCAGGCTGCGTTGGGCAACCAGGCCAGCAGGGGGCACTTGGGGGCAATTAGGCTGGCAGGAGTCAGTGAGGGGCAACTAGGCTGGCGAGGGGGGCTAGTTGGGGGCAACCAGGTCAGCAGGGGGGCAGTTAGGGGCAATGAGGCCAGCAGAGGGGGCATTTGGGGGCAACCAGGCCGGCGAGGGGGGGTGGTGGCAGTTAGGGACAATCAGGCCGGCATGCAGAGGCAGTGAGGGGCAATCAGGCCGGGGGGGGCAATTAGGGGTGACCAGGCAGGCAGGCAGGTGAACGATTAGGAGCCAGCAGTTCAGGATTGTGAGAGGGATGTCCAACTGCCAGATGTCCTGGGGATTGGTCCTATACCGGCAGTCGGACATCCCCCCATGGGTCCTGGATTGGAGAGGGTACAGTCTGGGCTGAGGAAACGCCCCCCCCGTGCACAAATTTCATGCACCAGGCCTCTAGTTGTTATATAATTATCTACATAATTTTCTCAATTTTGTGTCTTTACCCACAAAATACAAAATATTTACTATCTGCCATTATAAAGGAAAAAATTGTCACTCCTTGCTTTAGAATTATGCAGTTGCTGTGAGATCATGATGATAGAGATAGTCTTGATATTTTGGTGCTTGTTTTTGAGTAACATATAGGACTGGCTACATAGCACCCTTATTAAGAGTCTCCATGATTTCCTCTTTGCAGTTCTCTTTCACCATTGATTATCTGTACATCTTTAGCTCTCCAGTTAATTAAACTTTATTATAGGTTTTATGCCTTGGAAATTTTAACACTTATAGTATTTTATATTAATAAATTGCTTATTAATGTTCTTTATATTATTTGGTAGTGGATTTAGAAGTTATATAATGGTGTGTGTATACACTTATGTCAGTCACAAGTGGGCTTCAAGGAGTGAAATAGGGAGTTTATTAGTGAGCTTCCATTTATTAGTGAGTTATTTTTAGCCTGTTGAAAAGCTTGTGGTTGAAAAATAAAACCTTCGTAGAGCATATGTAATAGTTCTGTGTTATTACTGAAATTAGCAGACTACTAACTCCCTTAAGAAAGACTCAGCCTCCCAATATATACAGCTGGGTATCCTTCAATGAAATAAATCAAGTGAAATTTGTTTATATTTCTATTTGATCTCCATTTTGAGAAGAATATATTTCAAAATTTCCAAAGATAATCTTATTCAATAATCTTATTGATTTCAATTTATAGCCACTGAAGACTCCATATCTATTCTTTAAGGAATTCTAAATCAAGTTTCATATTCTAAACTCGCATACAGGAGGCCTGTCAAACTTAACATGTCTAAATTGAACTCATTCCTTCATCTCTCTAGAATGAAATAAAACCAACAAAATGTCCCAGCTCTTCTCCATTAATTTTCTATTTAGTATGGCTTTTTCATCCTCCCGATCTCCTTAACTCCTCCATTTCTATTCATTTATTAATCTATCAAGTGTTCATCACCTTTTAGGCAGCAAGCACCATGTTAATCAGAGTGACGAAATAATGGGCGAATAAGACAGACTTAGTTTCTGCTCTCATGAGTTTTCATTCTAATTTGCGAAGCAGAATAAAAATAAAATTAAATTAAGTAAAATAAAATAAAAACAAATATGCAAAACATGTATAAATTGTAGCTACTGCTATTTATTTGCTCATTCCAGATACTTACTGATTCTCTTTCTCTGAGCCACTAAGCTAGACACTGTTTATACAGCAGCAAACAAAACAATCAAAAAATACTTTTCCTCGTGAGGTCTACATTCTATTGGGAGGAAACACCTTCTCTTTGCAATCTTCTCCCATATCCTTTAAGATCCCCCCCCCCCAATTTTAACAGTTATATGAGGCCCTTCCTGATTCTCAGATTTAGTTGCTCCTCGGGTTCCTTCTAAGGTTGACATTAATGTATTCCACTGTATTTCCTATGACATTTGTAAACACGTTTCCCCTCAATGACTTGAACAGGAATTTTTCAAGGCCAAATAAGACTCCATGTCTTACTCATGTTCATATACTCTGCATCTTTCACTGTACTTGAAACATTAGGTATTCAGAAAATGACTGGATAGCAAAAACCATGAAACATTTTATCCTCTAATGTAAGATTTTGCTATTATTATTTTTAATAGTAACCATGAAATCCAGGAGGCTCTATGATGTATTTAAAAAATTTCATCACTCACTATTGGAAGCAGAATAATTTGAATTAAATGTAATTTGGCCAGAAAAAGAAAAAAAAAGTATATTGAATTTAGAATTCGACTGCTGATTCCAATTCAGATTGCTTTTTTAAAAATTACTGAATCAGTACTGCAATTCTGATATGAGTACATATTTCAGTTTAAGCTTAAAACTGTATTTCTAAATCAGGAAATCTAGACCCATATCAATAGCCCTTAGGAATAACCTAACTAGTATGTCTAGGTGGCAGCTGCTCATCAGCAACCTCAACTCTTGCCAAGTTTTTCAGTCAGGTTGCTTTATTTGGTGTGATTTTCATGGTTTACCATTTGATGGGTACACAAGGTTTTTCCTGATAGATTCCAACCAGTCCCCTTTTGAGCTGGCTAGAAAGGACTGACCAATCTATGCTTTGTGCTTTTAGCATTTTTGTAGTCTTTGAAGACCACCTGGATTAGAGTCCAATTGCAGTAGAAAACAGACATGTTCATTATCATTTTGCTCTTTATGTGAGTGTATTCCAGGCTCATTGTTTTCCTGAATGTAAGTAAAACTGACTTCAACATTCCACACGATGACTGACATTTCTTTGTCAGATTCAATGTACTATTTACAGTCCCAATTATATTCTTCACAGAAAATTTAATTAAGAAAAACTGTCAGTTGGTATCTATATATATAAAAACCAAGGGACCAGAAAGATGGAATAGCAGGAACGACCAGAATGGCTGGTCGTTATGATGTGCACTGCAGTGGCCAACCAGTGGGATCAGGGCCCCAATCAGCCCCCTCAACCGCCTGTGGCCCCTCCCCCCAGCCAGCCTGGCCACTGATCGGCCCCCTCCACCCCAATTGGGGGTCGGGCCAGCGGCCAACCTGCCATGTTCCCTCCCCCACACTGGCCTGGCCCCAATCGACCCTCATTGGGGCAGGCAGCCGGACCCCACCCATGCACGAATTCATGCACTGGGACTCTAGTTTTTCTTACTAGTATAAGGTTTGATAGGATTCTAGTTTAAGTGAGTGTAAAATTGTTATTAAAAATACCTTTGATGTTTGCGTGTTTCTTTAAAAGATTCTTTGCATTTCTACACAAATTTTAGAATTTATTTACCAATTTCTATAAAAATAAAGCCCTGCTATTTTTTGGTTGGAATTGTATTGAGTCTTTAGATCAACTGAGGGAGACTGACATCTCAGTAATATTGAGTTTCCTAATACAAGAACATTATATCTATCTCTATTTAATTAGGAGTTCTTAGTTTCTCTTAGTAGTGTGCTGTAGCTTTCAATGTGGAGATCTAGAGAGAAATTGTTATGCTTTTTAATATCATTGCAAATAGTATTTTAAATTTCAATTTTCATTGTTAGTATATAGAATACAATTAATTTTTGTTTATTTTCCTTTGGCCTGTGATTTTGCTAAATTCACCTATTCTAGCAGCTGTTTTTGTAGAATATTTAGGACTTTCTATGTGCACAATTATGTTTTCTGTGAATAAACAAAATTCTATTTTTCCCTTTTCAATCTGAGTATGTCTTATTTCTTTTTCTACTGGTTATGACCTCCGATATAATTATGGTGATAGTGACCATCTGTGCCTTCTTTGTTCCTGATCTTAGGGAAAATCATTCAATCTTTCACTTTTAAGTTTGATGCTTGGTATAGGTTTTTCATAGATGCTTTTTATCACATTGAAAAAGTTCCTTTCCACAACTGATTAACTGAAAGTTCTTGTCATAAATAGATAGCAAATGTGTCAAATATTTTGCCTACATCTACTGAGATGGTAGTATTTCTTTTTCCTTTATTCTGTTAAAGTGGTGAAATCTACTGATTGATTTTTTTTTATTGTGGTAAATACACATAACATTAAATTCACCATTTAACCATTTTCAAATATACAATTCAGTAGTATTAAGTATGTTTACAATGTTGTGCAACCACCACTACTATTTCCAGCACTATTTTATCACTCAAAAAGGAAATCCCAAGCCCATTAGGCAATCACTCCCCATTCACCTCTTTCCTTGATGTTTTTATTTTTATTTATTTTTATTTTTTAATTTTTTTTAAATTGATTTCAGAGAGGAAGGGAGAGGGAGAGAGAGATAGAAACATCAATGATGAGAGAGTATCATTGATCAGCTGCCTCCTGCACGCCCCCTACTGGGGATCAGCCCACAACCTGGACATGTGCCCCTGACCGGAATTGAACCCGGGACCCTTCAGTCCACAGGCTGACATTCTATCCACTGAGCCAAACCAGCTAGGGCGATGGTTTTATTTTTAACGTACTGAAAGGAGTACATATACATCAGTCTAAACACCTTTCTTTCGCCCAGCCAGTGTGGCTCAGTGATTGAGCATCAACATATGAACCAGGAGGTTCCTGGTTTGATTACTGGTCAAGGCACATGCCCAGGCTTGGGGGCTTGATCCCCAGTAGGGGATGTGCAGGAGGCAGCCCACCAATGTCTCTCTCATTGTTTTGATCTCTCTATCCCTCTCCCTTCCACTCTCTCTAAAATCAATTATTGAAAAAAGAAGAAAAAAAAAACACCTTTTAATGGAAAGAGCCACTTAGGCAATTTTCCAGCTTTATACTATAAGCTCTCTTCTTATAATCATTCACAAATAAAAACAATCTAAATGATAATGTACTAAAAAATAAATAACATTTAAGGCTGTCACATCATGAGGAAATACCTTGGATTTAAACTTTTAGTTATTAATAAGCAAAAGCACAACTCAAAATATTAAAATAAAGGTGATTTTCTACAAAAGTGATTTCAAATGTGAAGAAAAATATTTAAATATTAATATAGGAAATCAAGGTATGGTTGATTTGCCATCTGATATATAGACTATCAGCCTTAAAACTATAAAAGTCACACAAAATAAATGTCAGTTCTATTTTTACTATTATAAGTATTATGACCTTTAACACTTTTTCTTTTTTTCAATAGCTGGAAAAAGTATGCTAACCCAAAATGGGACAAATAAATGTTATTACATAACTAAGGCAAATATACTAGTATTCCTATAGACAAATGCTTTTACATTTAGATATCAGTCAGAAACTAGAAAAGTCCATTTATTTTAGAGTTTAGCTGTTTTTTCTTCCACATGTTTTACATTTGTTAAAGGATGTGGCTTTTTTGAGAAACATTTTGACTTACAGCCTCTGTTATATGGGTAAATGAAAGCAAATGATGCTGTTGCAAAAAATAAAGACAAATGAAAATTTGCCAAAGTTGCAAACAAGTATAAGCCTGTAATACATATAGATAATCTTGGTTAAATATCAGGCTTGTCAGAAGAACTGTAATATACTGCTGCTTTCCTCATTCATATTTTGATAGCAATCATTATTCCTATAATTAAGAACTTTTATTGAGAAAATTTCTTCCCAAGTTTAAGTTGCTTCTTCAATCTGAATGAATCAGTGCTTCCCCTATCCCCTAGTTAGTAGTTCAGATGCTGGACACTCTGATTCAGCAAAAGCCTATGTTGTTCTGCCTTCTACAAGCTAGACTAGGTAAAATGTAGCACCAACACAGACTAGGTCCTTGAGGTCATTACATACAGGGTCGAACAGACTGGTTGAACAAGAAGTTTGTTTTATTAAGTCAACACTTCATACGGTAATTCAGAGTTCAGTCCTGCTGGTGACAATGTGCAAAACCTCCAGGATGTTGCTTCAACATTGTAGGAACTCAAAACATATCTGAGAAAGGAAGGGAGGGAGGAAGGATGGAAGAAAGGAAGGAAGATAAAGAGGGAGTTTGGGCCAATGTATAATGGAGACTCATTTTCTTTGAAATTCTTTTTAACTTAATACAACTTTCACTTAAATAACATAAATAAATGTTAAGAGACAGTCGAGTGAATAGCCAAGAAGATGTGCTCTGGAGCAGGCTTCCAAGTATTACAGCTGTGTGACCTCAAGCGAATTGCTTAATGTCTCTATGCCCCAACTTCTTCATCTGTAAAGAGGGAATAACACTAGCACCTACATTCTAATGTAAAAATTAAATGAATTAATACATGTTAAAGCTCCTATGACAATTAGTAAGCACTTAATGAATGGTAGCAGATCTCACAACTGTTATTCCACCAGAATAGAACCTGCCTACTTAAAATTTACAGCTACATATAAACAATAAAAATCATACACAACTGATTGACTTCTTTTTATATCTATGAAAAGCAATACTAATGAATGGCTATTAGGCCACTATTGAATTTATCTGAATGCCAGATGGAGACACTGATCTCAGAACAATGAGAAAGATAAATCAAGATTGAATTACATATGGCAGGGTGCTTAATAGAGTAGATGAAAGAAAATTGGTTGGATTAAAGAATGGGGATTAAAGAGGGAAGAAAGCTCTGTAACCAGCTATCTCCAGGGTTAAAAAATCAGGAGAATGTGAGCTGGAAGAGCATTTTATCTGAGTCTCATTACTTGAGGCCCAATGTAGAGGTCAGTGAAGTTTCCTCATTGGCCAGGATTGTTGAGGGAAATTTGGTTTAACTTTGTCCAAGAAAAGCAACACACAGAAAACAGGGGGAAAAAAAGAAATTTGATTTCTTAGGGATTTCAGAAAGAGATAAACTTTGGATAAACATCCTAAAAAAGCAGATTCTGAATCAAGTTCTGCCACTAAACTGCTGTGTGATTAAAACAAGTAACACTTTCTCTGAGCATTGATTTTCTTACTTTTAAAATAATTATGTTGGGATATCAGGCATTACAGGTTGATGGCCTGGGGTCAGATTTGTAGAACTGAAGTGAGATTTTTTTTTCTGTGGTATTGAAAATATTTTGCATCTAAAAGCCTTAAAGAGACTTTCATACATTCCTAAATTCCACAGAGCTGCCTGCCCTACTCTACTCTTTGTTCCCCTTACTCATGAACTTGCTTCGTCCCAGACCAAATTTGAATTTTAGTCCTCTACCTCTTTTTATATATTCATTTTTTGGCTTTAAAATGCCATCAGTCTCTATGAATAGTAATAGAAT
The DNA here is from genome assembly GCF_964212035.1 of Myotis nattereri. Lineage (NCBI taxonomy): Eukaryota > Metazoa > Chordata > Mammalia > Chiroptera > Vespertilionidae > Myotis > Myotis nattereri. The sequence goes on along the minus strand of NC_138075.1, from coordinate 178,971,557 downwards.
TGAAATGTGGGGTTCAAGGTGCAGACTTTTCTTCTATGGGTCCTTGTCCAACAAAATTGAATAAATTCATGGACTAAAAGGCTTCTTTATAAAGATGTGGAAGTTTACTTGAAGCATATACAAACTTCCCCTAGGAAGGGGTTCCCAAATTGGACCCCTTGAGGAGGGCCTCAAATAGGAAAAACCTGCTCTCTGTCTCTAATGGGAAAAATCTAAGTCCCAAAATCTGCGGAGTCTCTTTATCTCCAGGTTTATAAAGGCTGTAGTTCTTGGTCTCTTCATGACTCTTTCTAATTGGACTCTTCCTTAATTTAGGACCCCATGCTTTCCTCATTGGTCACTCTACTACATAGTATCAGTTTCAAAGTTCAAAGCCTACATGATGCCCCCCTTGCCCTCCCTTATTTTGCAACATTACCCTATCCTCCGTGAAAATATGTTTTCCTCTTCCTGGTATCTGGCAACATTTATCTATCCTCTGTGATTGTTTACTTCTTCCCAGTATCTGGTGACTTTTCCCTATCCTCTGTGGGAGTCTGATAAACATTTTGGTGGCTTGGAGCTATTTCTGCCCTTCACATATGCATGCCTCTCCTATGGCCCCTTTTTATCCCCTAACTAGAGGCCTGATGCATGAAATTCATCCAAGAATAGACCTTTCTTCCCCTGACTGCCGGCACCAGCTTCCCTCTGGCACCTGGGACCTGGGCTTCCCTCGCAGCCCTGGCTTCATCTGGAAGGTCATTCAGTCTAATTAGCATATTATACTTCTATTATTATAGATACTGCCTTTCCTGTCTCTACAGTTCCATACAGAATGAACAATAACTCCTTTTTGTGCCTGAGACTAACCCTCAGAATAATCTTAAAGGGTAATTAATATCATATTTATTTTACAGATGATAAAACTAAGGCTGAGGGATGCTAAGTGACTTGTCTAAGGTCACATACTTGGCTTGTGAGTAGTGTAACCAGGGTCCAAAGGCTCATTTACTTGGGACCAAGATTAAAGATCTTCCCATTATACTTTACACCTTTAAACTGTTGTTTACCATTGCTATTGCTATTTATTTATATAAAAACCTTGGGTGTAATGTCATGACCGAGGCTCGACCAACCAGAAGGAAGAAAGTCCTGCAGGGGTTGTCTTCGCAATGGCTGTGCCCTCCCTGAGCTGTTTCCCAGAGCTGTTTCTGGTAAGGGCGAGGTTTGAAGCAGGAACCGGCTCTTGGAGTGTGGATGCACTGAGTCTTAGGTCGCTTTGCCAAGGACTTCACCCTCCCTGAGCTGTTTCCAGTAAGGACAAGGTTTGAGGCAGGAACCAGCCCTTGGAGCATGGAGGCATATCTTTATAGAGTTTTAGTACATTATATTAGAGGTCATGGTGGTAGTTTTACCCACAGTATCTACAGGAATTGCTGCAAAGTTACTTCTTGGTGGAAGCACCTTTCAATCCCAATATAAATTACCCATTCCATTAAATGAAACTTCAATTTCTAGACTCAATATAAACAGTGAAGTTGCTAAAACTATTAAAAAGGCCCAATTTCTCATTATTGATGAATGCACCATGGACCCAGTCATGCTATAAACACCATAGACAGATTACTAAGAGAAATTTGAATGTTGTATTTGGTGGGAAAGTTCTCCTTCTTGGAGGGGATTTTCGACAATGTCTCAGTATTGTACCACATGCTATGAGATCGGCCATAGTACAAACAAGTTTAAAGTACTACAATGTTTGGGGATGTTTCAGAAAGTTGCCTCTTACAACAAATATGAGGTCAGAGGATTCTGCTTATAGTGAATGGTTAGTAAAACTTGGAGATGGCAAACTTGATAGCAGTGTTCATTTAGGAATGGATATTATTGAAATCCCCTGTGAAATGATTTGTAATGGATCTATTATTGAAGCTACCTTTGGAAATACTATATCTATAGATAATATTAAAAATATATCTAAATGTGCAATTCTTTGTCCAAAAAATGAGCATGTTCAAAAATTAAATGAAGAAATTTTGGATATACTCGATGGAGATTTTCACACATATTTGAGTGATGATTCCATTGATTCAACAGATGATGCTGGAAAGGAAAATTTTCTCATCGAATTTCTTAATAGTATTACTCCTTTGAGAATACCATGTCATAAATTAAAATTGAAAGTGGGTACAATCATCATGCTACTGAGAAATCTTAATAGTAAATGGGGTCTTTGTAATGGTACCAGATTTATTATCAAAAGATTACGACCTAACGTTATCAAAGCTGAAGTATTAACAGGATCCGCAGAGGGAGAGGTTGTTCTGATTCCAAGAATTGATTTGTTCTCATCTGACACTGGCCTCCCATTTAAATTGATTCAATGAAAGTTTCCCATGATGCCAGCATTTGCAATGACTATTAATAAATCACAAGGACCAGGGGTGGGCAAACTTTTTGACTCAAGGGCCACAATGGGTTCTTAAACTGGACCAGAGGGCCGGAACAAAAGCATGGATGGAGTGTTTGTGTGAACTAATATAAATTCAAAGTAAACATCATTACATAAAAGGGTACGGTCTTTTTTTTTTTTTTCAGTTTTATTCATTTCAAACGGGCCGGATTCGGCCCGCGGGCCGTAGTTTGCCCACGGCTGGCTAGACAGAGTAGGCATATTCCTACCTGAACCCGTTTTCGCACATGGTCAGTTATATGTCACTTTCTCTCGAATTCTAAGAGCATGTGACATTAAAGTTAAAGTTCTAAATACTTCATCACAAGGGAGATTAGTCAAACACTCTGAAAGTGTTTTCACTCTTAATGTGGTGTACAGGGAGATATTAGGATAAGTTTAATCACTTTGTCAGTCATTGTTTGCATCACTGTTGTTTTCATATCATGTTTTTGTCATTTTTATTTCATGCCCCTGTTGTTATATCCTTTTGTTGCTGTTTATTCATTAATAAATTTATATATTATTTTCATATACATTTTACTAATTTACTTTCATCTCTCACACTTCTATTATAGAGAAAGGGCCAATAGCAATATTAAAATATTTCCGCTAATTAATTCCCTTTTAATGTACATGAATTTCATGCACCGGGCCAGTAGTTTCTAAAATAAGGACCTAAAAAGTGGAAACATTTAGTCATCTGGGAGATGTTCTCATCCATAGTGACATATTTTATAATTATTCTGTTTCCTTTCATCAAGTTGAGGCTCCTTCAAGGTTGGACCCTCACAGTGGTCTTGAGAGATACTTCTTCACCCAGATATTGTAAAACACAAGCTAAGTGTACAAGTCTCTGACAACATGCCCCATTTATGTATTTAAGGAATGTGGTTATTTCTCAATAGCCATACTATCCTTGGAATCATTATCTTCCAACATCTGCTAGTTTAATACTGTCTGAATTATGACTGTTGTGCATATTGAGAAAAAATCCTTGATATTTGTACCATGTTGATATTACAAAGCCAATACAACTGGGTAAAGTAGATTAGCTTCAATAAATTTCATGTATCAACAAAAACTTCAGATAAGTACCAAGTCCAGAATCTAGGTTATGTGTGATAACATAAAATATGACAAAGACCAACTAGCAATGGAAATCTTCATTTCTTAGCTACTAGCTTGAGCTTGTAGTACTGGCTGTATGAAAACATCTTGTTTTGACTTGAACAAATTAAATGTGTAAGTCAATAATAGTGACTAATTGTATGATCCATGCTTAACAATTTCAATTATTTTCTTTACAAAGATGAATAAACCCTAAACTTGCAAATCAACAACCAAATATATTATAATGGGTCTAAAGACTTAAAAAAAAAACAAATACAGAAATGATTGGGAATGATTTTATACTCCTGTAAGAGCAGGATACATTTAACAAAACAGTAAATAGTTTGTGCTGAAATGATCTGTTGACCTTTACATTTAACAAAAATGGTACTAAGAGTTCTGCTATTTTTATATATATGAAGACAGTTTTTTTGCAATCTGACCAATATTGTACTAGTACTTCAAACCTACAAATGGAAAGTGTCTTGTGACTCCATTTCCTCATCTCTCTGAAGTGGGGTACCCTATCAGAGGGGTATCCGTTCATCCACTTATTCTTTGAGAGCCTACAGTGTGCCAAGCACTGTACTGGGTGCTGGGAGATAGTAGAGAGGTAAATGTTGAGTTTCAAGGCTTGGGGGTTAGAGAGGGCATAAGAACTTATTATTCAAGGATATGCAGGATTTAACCTTATAGGGAATGAGAGGGCAGGCATTCCAGCAGAGCGGAGAGACTGGAGCAAAGACAGGTACATGAGAGTCAGAATGATGTGTAAAGAACTAAAGGTTCGTGGTGTTAATGGATCATAAAGTAAGAAGAAGCTGGAGAGTTGGACAAAAACTTAGCTACAAGGACCTTATTAAGTGCTTGTGCCCCTGTAGGCACCATTGAGGAGTTCAAGTCAGGAGAACTTTCTATCCAGCTGTGCAACAGGCAGCTGCGTACAATTTTGAGAATTGAATGGTCTGACTTTAAGACAAGAGGCCAACCAAAAGACGATGATGATCTGAGCTAGACTGTTCTTATTCCATAGAAAATGAATTGCTTTCTATAATGTGGGAGGAATTTGAGGTTATAAGTAGATTCCCACAATAGCAACAATGGTAACATCAGAGGCAACATCAGTAGCAACCAGAATTTATGTTGCTCTGCACAAGACATCTTGCCAAGACTTTCCATGCTCCAGTGCAATCCTTACTACCACGTTGTGAGTTAGGCACTCTTATTAAGTCCATGTTCAGAGAAGGTCACACAGGTAGGAAATGGGTGAGCTGACTCAAAGTGAGATCTTCTTTAGAGTTATGGTTTTAACTACCATGTTATACAACCAAGTTTATTTAATGTATAGCTTTAATTTTGTGTAAAATAATAAAGTAATGGCTTTCAGAATAAAAACTAAATGAATTTATCTCCCAAAAAAATCACATTAAATAGGCTTTGTGACTATTTTTGCCCTTACGTCAAAAAGAGGCATTTATTTTTTATTTTATTTTTTAAAGTATAGTTGACATAAAATATAATATTAGTTTCAGGTGTACAACATAATGATTTGACATTTATATACCTTAAGATGTGATCAACATGATAAGTCTAGTAACCACCTGTCATCATACAGTTACTACGATTTTAATTGAATATATTCCCTGAGCTTTACATTACATCTTCATAACTTATTTTATAACAAAGTCTACACCTCTTATTCCCCTTCACCTTTTTCATCCACTTCCCAACCCTCCTATCTGGAAACCACCAGTTTGTTCTCTGATTCCATAAGTCTGTTTCTGTTTTGTTTTGTTTGTTTGTTTTAGAATCCACATGTAAGTGCATTCATATGGTATTTTTTTTCTCTGTCTAACTCATTTCACTCACTATGATATCCTATGTTGTTGCAAATGGCAAGGTTTTATTTATTTTTATTACTGAGTAATATTCCATATCTTGGCTAGTGTAAATAATGCTGTAATAAACATAGGGTTACATATAGCTGTTTGTTTTTCTTTTCTTTGGACAAATACCCCAAAGTGAAATTGTTGGGTAAGATTTGTCATCATCTTGATGGGTGTCTGAACTCCAGAGAAGGAGGATACTTATACCCAAACAGAAGCCATAAAGCAACTCTATTGGACGTATGAAGTAGTAGGAGATATCGTCAGCACTTCTTGTCTCTTTAACCTTATTTCTTGTTAACTTCTATCTTCTTCCCTAGATTATCTGTGATCTAATGATGTCTTCCCCACTTCTTTGTATAAAAGTTATCTGAGAAACTGATTGGAACAGCCATTTTGCAGTGACTCAATGGCATATTTCTCCTAGAGGATGTTTCTGAATAAAAAGTGGGCCATTGAAAAGGGTAGTCTCCTAAAAGGGCTAACTCTAACTTTAAAATAGTCATCTGGTATGATGAATTGAAACATTCAAAACACATGCTAAAAAATCCTTATTCAAATTTTGTCTTTCTGAGCAAACTTCTTTATTTTTTTAAAAATATATTTTATTGATTTTTTACAAAGAGGAAGGAAGAGAGATAGAGAGTTAGAAACATCGATGAGAGAGAAACATCGATCAGCTGCCTCCTGCACATCCCCCACTGGGGAAGTGCCGCAACCCAGGTACATGCCCTTGACCAGAATTGAACCTGGGACCTTTTAGTCCACAGGCCAACGCTCCATCCATTGAGCCAAACCAGCTTCGGCGCAAACTTCTTACTATAATTTGATTTTCCTTGTAGTTGGACTGCCTGGAGAGAATACTGGGTAAAGGATGAAGCACCTGCACTTGTAGTTCTCAATTTCAATCTTTCAAAAAGCATGTAGTTTTATCTGTTATATGTCTACTAGAGGTCTGGTGCACGAAATTCGTGCAGGGGGAAGGGGGAGGAGGTCCCTCAGCCCAGCCTGCACCCTCTTGCAATCCAGGACCCCTCAGGGGATGTCCGACTGCCGGTTTAGGCCCAATCCCACAGGGATCCCTGCAGGATCAAGCCTAAACTGGCAGTTGGACATCCCTCTTGAAATCCAGGACCGCTGACTCCTAACTGCTGGCCTGCCTGCCTACCTGATCACCCATACCCCTTCTACCTGCCTGCCTGATCACCCCTAACTGCTCACCTGCCTGCCTGATCGCCCCTAACTACCTCTGCCTTGGCCCCCACTACCGTGGCTTGGTACGGAAGGATGTCCGGAATGACATCCAGAAGGTTATTCAGCTGTTCAGTCTAATTAGTATATTACACTTTTATTATTATAGTTGAGTTTTGGTTAATCTTAGTTCCTGAGACAAAAATCCATCCCCAGAATATTCATGAATAAACTTTCTAAGTCTGAAACACTGAGGAAGGATGAGTCCTGGTGAATCCAACGAAAATGCTTTCTTTTATGCTGGTTGGCAGAAATCCTGCTTGTTTTCTTGTGTAAATCCCACTTGTTTTCCTTGCTATGTGCCCCCACCCTCTGGTAATTCTTAGAAGACCTGTTTAGGAAGTTTAACTGTAAGCATCCCAGGACTTGAAAGGGAAGTAGAGTTTTGAGAAAGTAGACTTTCCCATTACCTCCAGACCATACCATGTAAAAACATTGAGCTAGTTTTGAAAATCTATTAATCAGACTTCTGACTTTGATGACTTTTCACAGTATTCCAAGGAATTATATCAATTCTGACAGCTGACAGTTTCTTGTAATTGCATTTAATCAATGAGTTTATTTTATTTTAACGCTGCCTAGAGTTCTTACTGCATTCCATATTGTTGACTCTTGGCAAAGTTAGGAGTACTGATAGTCTTGTTAAAACTCATAATTTTCTAGGTAGTTCCCTGTCTTAGCCAATAAATCTCATTTTCTCTACTTAAAAGTTATTAGACTTCCTGGGCAGTGTACCAAGTTGGGCAGATGTTTTGAAGATGTTCTGATCAATCCAAATTAGGGAATAGGTGTTTGAAGTTCACTATATAAACATAATGGTACTGAAACTTGGCTGTGTCATGTGGGTGGAACACAGTAAAAGAAACCAAAGCATTTTGCTGCCCCTCTATGACCCAACCTTTAAGAGAGGAGAAAAAAAACAATAAGTTAGCTTACCTCAGATATATTTTTATCTTCTTACAAATCTTGGCAATATTTGGGTCAGTTTGTTGCTGATAATAGCAGAACAAGCAATATTTTCCGCACACACAAAAAATAATTTTTGTTTTATGATGGCATAAACATTATTTCAAATTTACTTTTATTGTTGAAAATATTACAGGTGCCCTTTTTTCCCCCCATTGCTCTCCTCCACCCTGCACCTGCTCCTCCACGTCTTTATGTTGCTTCTGATGTAGAAATGACAGACCTTTTAATATTCTGAGGGTTGTCATGAATAGTGCACTCTGAAAGGCAAAACTGAGTCTTCTGCGTGTTGTCAAATAAATCTGTTCCATTGCTCATCAATTTAGTTAACATTATGCATAAGTATTTTTCAGAAATAAAAACATTGTTTTTAAATAAAATAAAAATTGATTTCAAATATGGAAATTATACATTTTCCCTTGAATAATATTGACTATGTGAATACAACATAAACTCTTTATACATCACTATTTATGATTTTATTGAATTTGGTGATTTTAAGAAGGTTTGAGTTTATTATCCCCATTTTATAGGGATTTCAAACTAAAGCTCACAATGCTAATAAATACAGAGCTATATTTAAAAATCAGGTACAATGTTGTTTCCATCAAACTTTCTTGAGTTTGCACCATTTTAATAATAACCATGACATAGCGAAATTTTAGTGTAAGCAGTTGATTTTTTCCCGGGAACCTGATTTGATTTTCATGTCAGAATCTGAAAGTATTTCTGCTACTTGTCACCTTAATAGGATGATGTTCATAGGACTGAAAGAATGCAAGAATGATTACCTATAAGTTTATAACTCTCTAAACAATAATATGGAAGAGAATAAATCATACTCAGAAAAAATAGGAATAGAGTAAGAAAATTGAGATGATAGCTGTGTTAATAATCCCTTTAAAACATTGAAGCACTATATAAATAGAATCCCAATTACTCTGTGAGAGAATCAAGACATAGCATTTTTACCTTGCAGATAAGAAAAAATGAAGCTTAGAAAACTTAAAGATATGTCTGACAGCAAGTGAATGCTAATTGTGACTCTAATCCCTAAGATATGCTTTAAGTAAGTTAATCTAGGCTTCATTTCAGTTCACTGATAGCATGTGCAGACCTGCCTATCCCATGCAAAAACAACTGGAGTATAGTCACATTACTCTACACCATTCATTCTCAACACACAAGCTTATATCTTGAACATGCATCCGGCTCTTCTATTAACAAGCTAGATTACTTTGCTTAAGTTATGATAGCTTTTATAGGCACTTTCCCTATTTACAATAGAAATGATCATTCTGTCACATTAAAGTTTGTGTCATTGAGTGAAATTACATGATAAACCACATAGCTCTTAGCCTGGTACATAGCTAGTTCTCTACACTAGTTGAATCTGAATATGTATATATTCAATGTATAGTTATGGGTAAAGAAGTCCTAGCTAATTCCAAAATAATGCCAATCTTGAAGGACTCTGAGGGTCTGTGATCATTATAAGTAAGAGAAAGGTTCCCCTGGGGATGCAAATAACATTTTCTCACTCTATTGGAGATGTGTGTTTGCATGTTTTCTTGTGTCTACTTCAGATCCATATTCTAGAGCTATCTCTTTCCCAGAATTTAAATTTTCACATTTATTAGGAATTTTATTCATTTACCCATTTGTTTATTTAATACACATTTATGGAGTTCCAATGTTGTGCCAAACAGTCTACGTGGTGCCAGGGCTACCACAATGAATATTATAGACATGTCTCCTCTTCTTATGAAGTTTGTAATACATTTGAAAGAAATACAATTAAAAGTATCCATGAAAAATTTACTAATTATAATCGGGGAAGTTGGGTTTTGGGTGCAGGACCTTGGAGGAGTCTAGTCTAAAGGAGATGGCCTCACTTGAGGAAGTAAGCATGTTTAAGCAGGAAAATGAAGGATGAGTTTAGTTAGGCCTCATTTAAATAAGAGAAGAGAACCAGAACGTCTGGCAATGATTTTCTCTGTGTAGTTCCAGCTTCTCTCATGACATTTGGAATATACAAAGTCATATGTGAAAGCTTTGTTGTGACCACTGTGCATTACTGGAAATAAACTCAGGTCAGTAGAAATAACACATGACTACTACTCTTTCTTTTAAACTGACTACTGGTAGGCAAAACATCTATCTGCATTTCCCTAAAATGCATCCTGGAAATGCCTTTAAGTTATTGCATCTCAGGATTATTATTTAAATTTTTTGAAATGTCTATCTTTATGTTAATTAATAATGTTCAAAATGAATAACTGTATATCCAGTGCCTGCTATGTGTCAAGAAAGCTTTCGCATTCATTAGTTCTGATCTTATCAACCACACCAAAAAGTTGGTATTTTTATCATCATTTTCTTCTCAGACCTTCTGGTTGGTTGGCTTTCACCTCATGATACTGTATTCACCATGGCGGTGGAGCCTTCTGTTTGATTTGTAAGTTCCAGAGACCCTGTGTTTTTCAACTTCTCTAAACTTTTTTGGTGGTAAGAGAAGAAGAGATCCTTTTTTGGCTGTTAAGAAGGGATAGAGGTAGTTGTAATTGGTCCTCATACAGATGTTGAGGTAATTCTTCTGATTTCAACCCCACACCCATGTGGGGTTGAAATCAGGAGGTTAGAGGCACCTTCATGAACCTCTGCCTCTAATCTTCGTTCCCTTCTGCAGGGAACACATGGGCATTAGCCTTTCCTGTGTACTAAGCAGTAATCAACAATCTGCTTTACATCTCCTACAATTCTGTGGATTTCTCTCTTTTCCACTTCCTCCCTAGTTTTCATTTTCCTTATGATTTTATACACTTTTATCCCTTCACTGTTATTTCATTGGACTTTCCAGAGGGAGCAGAGGTAAATCAGCCCATCATTTGTAACCAGAAACTTGTATACTTTCTCTATGACGCAACTAGAATCATAACATTAAAACTTATATTTTGAACTTACCTGTAATTTTCAAGTATTTTAGCGGGGTTTTCTTTGCCTTAGATCAGCAGTTCTCAACCTGTGGGTCGCGACCCCTTTGGGGTTCGAACGACCCTTTCACAGAGGTTGCCTAAGACCATCAGAAAACACATATATAATTACATATTGTTTTTGTGATTAATCACTATGCTTTAATTATGTTCAATTTGGAACAATGAAAATACATCCTGCATATCAGATATTTACATTATGATTCATAACAGTAGGAAAATTACAGTTAGGAAGTAGCAACGAAAATAATTTTATGGTTGGGGGTCACCACAACATGAGGAACTGTATTAAAGGGTCGTGGCATTAGGAAGGTTGAGAACCACTGCCTTAGGTGTTCACTAACACTTGGTAAATTTAACTTGTGTTAGTAAAGAGAAGAAAAACTCTCTTAAAAAGCCTCCAAATGCATTTTTTTAAATTTATACTATACTTATTTTAAATACACTTAAATTAAAAATAAAACAAATATATTTATACCACCTGTGTTCAAAGTTGAATAAGTAGCCATAAAATAATGAGAATGAAAAGGGAAGGCAAAAGAAAATGTATCAAGAAAAGATTAACTTTTTTTTTTCACACTTCACTGGTGCTGAAATGTGTTATGAGCTATCTTTCTTTGTAATGCTTTTGGCACTTCACATCCATAGCAGATCAACACTGGCATATGTTATTTCCCTGATTTTCCATTTCTTCACTAACTTAAACATTGTGGGGACTGGCCGGCTATATTACTCACCAGTGGTGGAATAAAGTAGTTGGCTTGAAATGGATTTAAATTAAATCTGATATTTCAAAGATATGAACCATGTTTTTACAGTATTACCATAGTACATACCCATGAGGTATTATATAATCAGTTGGATGCAGGTATGTGTTTATCAATTGGACTTTTCCCATCTAGAAATACTTTTCATGATCATATTGTTTTTCTTTTGGTTCAGTAATTTAGTTCAGAAAAAAAAAAAATCTCAAGTTTTCCTCTTTCCACGCCCAACCCCAGCTTTCTACCAAAAATAAAGTAAAAAAATAAATAAAAGAAAAATAGATCATTATGAGTTAGGGCGATGTTCTATACTAGTATATCCCAAGATAACATTTAGGTATTTTAATAAAAATATTTACTTTCAATGTGAAAGAACATCTATATATGCTTTCTAGAAAAATATTTTTATTTTGGCTCAGTAGTAACATATGACATAGCTCAGAATTCCAGATCATTTAATGAAAATATCTACATGTTCTTATTTTCCTTCTGCCCATATTCTCTACTTATCCTTTCTATTATCATTTCTTTCAAACTTGCATTTTCTTCTATATTCCCATTGATTTCATCAACTACTAAACTAAACCCTTCCTTCTTTCATACACTCTACATTCAGTTAACTACTCAGTTCCATGCATTTTGCTTTTTAAAAATCTCTCAATTTCATACTCTCTCTGTATTCTCTGCCTCAGGATTCTCACAAATCCACTCTCTTTTCATATTGTTGTCAATGTACTCTCTACAGTATAAAATGTAATCCCTTTTAGAGGTCAAGCATTGCCCAGAGCATAAATCTATTCTATTTAGCCTGAGAGGTTAAGTCTATCTTTCCTGATTCTTGCCTGTCCATTGCATTCCTTTGCCTTTTGCACCAACGGTATTCTCAGTTTTTAAAAGATGCAATGCTTAAAATCTCCCCACAACAGCCTACAACCAAAAGAGACCAACTCCTTTTTCCTGTGAGAAGGAACAGTGAGTTTAATTAACCACAACGAAGTCTCTAAGATGAACATACTTGTAGTTTGCTGTTGCTGGCTTGCCTTCTTCAGTGGTGAGGTGGAGATTATAGTAAAAGAATAGCGGTAGATGCATCTTTACCCTAAGCAAATGCCTGTGGCTCTGGGTGCTCTCAGAAAGCTTTCACACATTCCTAGCCATCTGCCAAATTGAGGCCACTGGTTGGTCTCATAGATAGAGCAATAGAAAGGTTCTATGTCAAAGTAATGAAAAGTCAGGCCAGTGCCTTAACGCTCTTTTGATTGCTGATTCCTCAGCCTCAGCAATGCCCTTCAGCCATGCCTGCAAGTAAATTCACATGCCCTGAGATTTGTGTACTTCCACAGTCTTCTCCCTTCAAGTGGGCTGGACTTTGCGACTCACTTTAACAGAGTACAGCAGAAATGGTAGGATCTCCCTCTTGAAATTAGGGTTACAGAAAGACCTTGGCTTCCATTTGGGGCACGTACTATTAGGTCATTCACTCTGAGGGACGCGAGCGACATGTGAGCAACCCTGGAGAGAGTCCCAATTCAGTGAGCCTGACAGTGGACCCTGCAGTCACAGTCAAGCCTTGAGATGACTGCCCTCCTGGCCAAATGCTTGATGACAACCTCTGAGAGGCCCTGATTCAGAGGCACCCAGTTAAGTTGGGCACAGATTCTTCACTCACAGGGATTGTGAAATAATAAATATTTGTTGTTTTAAGGTGCTAAATGTTAGGGGTCATTTGGGTAATAAGTAACCAATGCATTGTTTTCATAACTGTCATGACTCCACGCAATGCATTGGCTGCCATCAGTTTAATGACGCTGCTAAAGTGTTGCACTACTTTAGACATTCCCACACAGGCCAGGTTGTTTCATTTCTGCCAACCTTTCACATTCCTTTCTTCTCCCTGGACTGCCCTTCAACTCCACTTTTTCCCTAGTCTTACACTGCGATTTCCTGAGGTGATGACCTTAGCTAGCACTTCTGTGTTACTTGTATCCTTTGCACCTCCTGCTCAGAATCTATTGTAATGATTTGAGAGACACTCTGACTCAGCGTATCTCTGACTCACAAATACGCAGCTTAGTTCTCTGAGCCTCTTTTCTCTGTGTATTTAAAGATGACACTACATTTTCTCTGCAAGAAATATAAAGGAAAACCTTTGCTTATTTATGTATTTTGTTTAACTTCTGAAGGCTTTAAAATGCAAACTAAATCACATATTGAAAAAGGTATAAGGTAGTTCCGAATTGCTGAAATAAACATTAACTTAGAATATGTGGGTAAACAAAAACAGCCACAGTAAAATCACCAGATCTTCTGCATTTTAAAAATGCCCTGTGGCAATTTCCCTTGAAACCTCCACTGCCAATAAAAAGGAAGGCATGCATGAGGAAATGCACAATAATGGCTTGTAAAATAACTTTCAAATTACCAGGAGTCAAGCATTCTGGTTTCTATCAGGGCCCAGTGGCCATTACCAAGCTTTAATGGGTGCAGGTGCAGTTGTTTCCTCACATGTTTTTGTTTTCGTTTAATCCCGTTATCACTGGCCGTTACCCAGTGCCTGCTCCATCTGTTCGCCCTGGGCTCACTCATCTAGCACTGCCCTGGCCAGCTCAATTTACCAGTGAAGAGAGAAAAAAAGTCCTTGATTTCAGCATGATCAAATAGTGAGTGACCTTATATTCTTAAGTTCATTGGCCTAAAACTATAGGAGCCTTTGGCCGAGTTGACCTTCATCAGCTATTCATGCTTTTTCTCATAATGTCATAATTATTACCTGTTCACTTACTGGGTATTGAATTTTTTAAAAAAATCCTGACTTTTAAAATTCTCATCAACCTCAATGTAACCCTTTGTGGATTTATTTTTATAATTTATAATTTTTAATTTATCAGATTGCCTTGTGTCTGCTATGACATAACACCTAATGTCCTCATTACTTCTATCACCTTTTCTCTCTAGTATAGGTGATTTCTCCTTAAAAATGATGTGCAAAGATTTCCGTGTATTAAAAAAAAAAACAAAACAATATTGTGTGTTTTCACTGTAGATACTCTAAGCAGGAAAACGACTAATCTGATTGGAAATGTGCCAGAAAGGGTGGGATATTTGAGAGAAATGATTCGGTGTCATGGCTTTCCTTCATAAATCTTGCTGTTTACTTGGAGAAAAGCCATGCACACCCTGGGAGTTTGCTGTAAGAATCACACACGTTGAACTCTGAGTTCTGCTCACTCTTTCCAGATGCATAGAGCGACCTGCTGCCTATCCCTCCGTTATGCTTTAACCTTGGTTCCTCGGCTTTTTAATAATTAAGAAATTGCCCTCATTTTTGACTGAAAAGAAAGAAGACAGTGAGATCAGACACAAGAGTTAGTTAGAAAATACAATCTGAGTTTTCAACTACTTAGTCAATAAAGGAAAGCAACTGGAGAGAAACTCTTTCCAGCACTGAAATCATTAATTCTTCCTGTTCCAGTTTTTTAGAAGCTGAACAGCAATTGCCCCTATTGGTCATTCTCTTTCTCTTCATTCCCCATGAATTCCTCTTTAACTTCAAGATCAACCAGTCTCCTCGAGGAAGGTCTTCTGAGACCTTTTCCTGGTCCCACAATGAGTACTTATCACATTGCATTATTATTTTCTGTTTACATTTCTGTGTCCGTGGGCTAGACCTTGAGCTCATTCCTCTCTGTACTCCTTGTGTTATATAATAGGTTCGCAACAAATTATTTGAGAAAAGAAAGCAAGAAAGAAGAATGTCAATATTCATTTGTCATCATCTGCTAAGTCGTGACAGTAATTTTAGCATTCTTTTCTAATTCTTTTTTTTTTTCTTTCTTGTCATTTTCCCCTGAGGATATTTTTCCCATTGCTTTTCCAGAGATTTGAAGGAAGAGAGGGAGAGAATGAGAGAGAAACATTGATGTGAGAGAGACACATTAACTGGTTGCAGAGAAAGAACCCGCAACCCAGATACATGCCCTTGACCTGGAATTGAACCTGCTTCCCAGTCCAGTGCTCTAACACTGGCCAAGGATTGTTGTCTAATTCTTGTTGTGTTATAAGCCTCATTGAAGTGCTTGATATAGGTTATAATTCAAAAATCCCCGTACTATATCTGCATACTGCCAAATCAGTATCATTGGGCTCACATCAGCAATGTGACTACAGTTGCTTATCACCTGTATGTGGCTATAATTTTGAGACAATAACATGACAAAGTCTGCATGTAATTATCTTGAAGCCCACATAAATCTACCAGCCTGAGCTATAACTGAAAAACTATGAATGTATTTACTGGCTGTAAATTAAAATTTGTAGACTGGTGAATTTCAGAGGGAAGGTTGGGGGGGGATTTATATGCATATATGCATAGCCCATGGACACAGACAACAGTGTGGTGAAGGCCTAGGAGGGGCTGGTACAGGATGGAAGGGGTCAATGGGGGGAAAAAACACAAAAAATAAAAGGGACATCTGTAATACTTTCAACACTAAATATAAAATTTTAAAAAAGATGAAAGAAAATTTTAAAAATAAGAAATTTGTATTAAACAGGGAATAAAATAAGAAATATATAGAGTTCCTATAGAAGGAATAAGGCATTTCCTAATGAAAGAATTACATTTATTTATTTATTTTATTAATTCAAGAAATAAGAGAGAATTCTTTTCTCTTCACCAGCAGATAAGAGTTGGATTTGAGAGGACATGTTGTTATCCCTAAAACCAAATCAAACTGTTTCTCTTCCATGTAGTGAAATTTTAATTTAAAAAACACAAAGACATAGTAAATATTATTTTTTAATAGCATCTTATATAATAAAAGCCTAATATGCTAAGTGCCCCGTGACCGGTCGACTGTTCAATCAATCAAAGCATAATATGCTAATGCTATACTAAGACCGCTCAACCATTCGCTATGATGTGCACTGACCACCAGGGGTCAGAGATTCAACTCGTCTACCACTCACTATGACGTGCACTGACCACCAGGGGGCAGACACTCCAACTGGTAGGTTAGCTTGCTGTTGGGATCCGGCTGTTTGGGACTGAGAGAGATGGGCTGGACACACCCTAGAGCCCTTTCTCAGTCCCTCCCCAGCTGGACAACCTTCCACATCCCTCCCTAGCGGGCTAGCCCCAATCGGCCCCCATTGGTACTGGGAAAGATGGGGCTGGACACGCCCTGGAGCCTACCTGTGCTCCCTCCCCAGCCCCGATAGTGCACCAGTGGGGTCCCTTGGCCTAGCTAGACTGTGCCCTCTCACAATCCGGGACCCCTCAGGGGATGTTGGAGAGCCGGTTTCATCCCGATCCCGCAGGCCACTCCCCTTAAGAGGGCACCAGACACAGGTCTCATAGCTGGTGAGTGCTGCTGCTGATAAAATAGGAAATGTATTTGACAGTAGACATTAATATTGTGAATAAATGATCATAAATACAAAGTAGTGTCAAATTTATTTTTGAGCCCACAATATATACTGATTTGGTTTTCAGGAACTAGTTTCTGGCTTAGCCTAAGGAGGGATCTTGAAAAGAGACTATTCAACTGCTCAGTGTTATTTGAGAGTAAGTAGAATTGAAATCTATAAAATATGACTTAATTTGCCACATGTCAGAAGTCATACAAGCAAATGTATCTAAAGGTCTTTCATGCCTCCATGTACAACACAATTCCTATTTTTCATCATTTATAGTAAATATAATTATTTCCAGATTGAAAATATGGACCCAGGATGTTCCTTGGGAAGTTTAGTTCAATCTGTTTGCAACTTTTTACAGATGTGCGTTTTCCATAAATATAATATCTTTATATTTTGCTACCAACTACAGATTAGATTACTTCTTTTATTTAAAACAATAAGATAACATTACTTATGTAATTCATGTTAGGGCTGCATATTCATGATTTTCTATAAAATAAGGCAATAGGAGAATAGGGTAGGAAAATAAGATGGTAGATTCTTCACAAAGGAAGTATCCCATTTTTAAAGACAGCCATGTAATGACCTGAACATAAGTGCTATTGCTCTTTCCGTTGTCTGGGTGTTCTAGGAAGAATCCCAGGACAGTGTGCATCATTCTGGCCGTGGCTGTAATCCCTGCTGTGCTCTGTATCTGATTGTGGCTGTGCCTCAAACCTGACCAGTCAGCTCAGAGGTTTTTGCTATGGTTCACAGGAACTGGGCAGGGGGCAGCGGGGGTGGAAAATAGATGGATAGGCACTCATCTCCACTTTTCCAAAACTTGATGTACATCTTTTACTAATGCAGGTCATCCCTAACATTTTGCATGTAGGGCACCATTTTTGGCAAATAGCCCTGCGTCTCTGCCTATGAGTACCTCCACTCCTTCACCTTTCATGGTTTTCTTTTTAAAGGCTGTTTACTTTATAAATCCCTATTAACACACAAGATATCCCCAGCATATATGATTCCTTAGGAGTCATTTATATAGTTGATAAGAAAGTACATTGATTTGTTATGAATTTAGCTATCTTTTTAAAGTATATTTTCATTGATTTCAGAGAGGGAGGGAGGGAGAGAGAGATAGAGATAGATAGAGAGAGAGAGAGAGAGAGAGAGAGAGAGAGAAACATCAATGATAAGAGAGAATCACTGATTGGCTGCCACCTGCATGCCCCCCACTGGGGATCAAGCCTGCAACCCAGGCATCTGCCCTTGACTGGAATCGAACCTGGGACCCTTCAGTCCGCAGGCTGATGCTCTATTCATTGAGTCAAACCAGCTAGGGTTTAGCTATCTTTTATAATAATGATGAGTTCCAAATTTTTCCTCAACTTGATAAACTGATTTCATGATTGAAAAGTACCCAAGTTATCTCAGATGTGGGTCACATTTTAAAAATACATTATGCTATTCTACTGTTTGTGGATTTGGGTTGGTCATATTTATGTGGCAGTGAATATTCCTGAGGGATAATAAAACATTTCTGATAGATGGATAAAGTCATTCTGAACGAAGGATCACACTATCAAAGAAGAGTTGCAGCACATTATTTGTTTCAAACAAGACAAAGCCAAATAACTCATCTGGCTAAAAACAAACAAACAAACAAAAAAACTGAAAAAATAAAGAGATAAAAATGAACTTCTAAATAAAGATCATAAGCATACCAAGGGTCTGAGCCAACTCCACAGTGCAGGCAGGCACTGAGTCGCAGGAAACAGGACCTAGAAGGACTGAGATGGCAAACCCTTAGAGATGGTGGCTGCGCATCACTGTGTTGTAACATCTCAATACTGTTTGGTGATTCACTCAGATGCTATGGGCCTTAGCCCATCTTGCAGTGAAATCTTAAAGGGCTATTTCTAATCTACTGCACATGTCCTCTGAAAGCTTTCAAATGATTACAGGCAGGGGAGCAAACTTTGATGTTATCTACTCAAAAGTGATGTTTGGCTAGAACAGCAATGTACTTTAAGGGCTTGTGTATTAAAGATCTTTCACTAGACTTGATATCATTATCTCATTTTTAACCTCAGTCCTGTGAGTTTATCTGTTGTCACCCCTGGTTTACATAAAAGGAAACAGACTGAGACTAAATAAGGAGTTTGTGAAAGGTCATGTCTTGATGATAAATATGAAACTAATGATATAGGTGATATAAAAATAATACTTCTAAAATGACTAGCAGACCCAAACAGAACCTGAACCAAGCCTTAATGAAGTTACAGGTTGGAGTATTGCCAGGGCTGGGACACACCAAATAAAGCTGTGTTTATATGTTTCCGGTAAGTCTTCACCAAAAATGTTTCATTCAGTTTGAGAACTGTGTTTATAAGTCTGAATACTAAAAATGAATTACAAAGAAGCATTATTTTTTTAATTTTTGAATAAACATTTTATTTTAGAGTAGATTTAGGTGTACAGAAAATTTGCAAAGATTTTAAAGAGAGTTCCCACATTACCACACACCCAGTTTACACTACTATTTATTTCTTACAATGGAATGACACATTGATCAGAATTAATGAGCCAATATTGATTTATTATTATTAGATGAAGTCCCCACTTTCTTCAGATTCCTTAGATTTTACCAAAAGTCCCTGTTCTTTTCCAGGACCCTATCCAGGACACCACATTATATTTAGTGATCACACTTCCTTAGGTCCTCTTGGTTTCTCTGCTTTGGAAAGCTTGACAGTTTTGAGGAGTACTGGTCTGAACACACCTCAATATGGATTTGTCTGATATGTATCTTGAGCTAAAGTCTCTCCCAAGGAATTCAAATTCTATCCCAATTTTCTACAGCCTGCTGGCTGTCCAACCCATTTGGGTTGAGGTAGTCATGGTATAAAGTTACCAAGGTACAAGCAATTGAGGACCTGGAGCTTTGCTGCCAGTAAAGAATTGGGACTATCACAGAAGGCACAATGGACCTATGCTTGAATCTTGGTTTAACTGCTTATTATATTTTTGTTTGGGGGCAAATATATTAATCTCCTAGAGCCAGTTTACTCATAAGTAAAAGACCACCTTCCACTTTAGAGGGTGTCATAAGGATTAAATGAAATGAAGTATGCTAAGTTTCTGATACAGTTCCTTGGCATAGTAAGCTATTCATCAATAGTAGTTTTAAAAAAATATTATTTGATACTACTTATAGAGTTGGACACAGAAAAGGCCTTTATAAAAATCTCTTAAAATGAGAGAAATGATAAACAAGCCTACCTAATTTGTGAAAATATTTAAGTTTAGAAACATATATTATCCTAAGAGATAATTTCTACGCAATGGTTTTACCAGAATGACACCATAGCTCTTTCTCTGAGTAAAATATCTATTCAGGTTTTTAGAGCACTGAAGCGTTGTTTATCAAATTGAAAGGTTGATGTCAACCAGGTTAAGATGACTTCCTTCAGGGCAGAGCTGGGTCAGCTCCTCAGTGGCTGATCACCCTTGAGTAACTAATGATTAAAATTACATTTATAGCTCAGACGGTGTGGTGCAATGGTGGAGCATCAACCTAAGAACCAGGAAATGACGGTTTGATTCCCATTAAGGTCATATTCCCGGGTTGCAGGCTTGATCCCTGGTGGGGGCTTGCAGGAGGCAGCCGATCCATGATTTTTCTCTCATCATTGATGTTTCTATCTCTTTCTCCCTCTCCCTTCCTCTCTGAAATCAATTAAAAATATATTTTAAAAAATTACATTTATAGTCAAACAATAGTTAATTCTATAATGGACATAATCTAGTATTAGAGCATGCAGATGTTTTCACAAACTTCTGTTCAAGTGGGCAATGAAAATAGCGAGATTGTGTGTAGTCTTACTTGTAATGCATCTTTCAGGTAGCCTGGAAAAAGTAACCTGATCAAGCCCATTCAAAACTTGTGTGCATAAATAAGGCCATTGGAAAAACAAACTAGAAACTGGGAAATGATCTTCAGAATATGACAAGCTAGATAAGATTGAGTGTTCATGATAATGAGGACTGGCCTTTGTATCCATGGCTTTAAAGAAACCAGAATGGGCTCACTGGAAATTGGGCTCTGAGCCCAAGAAGAATTAGGCAGGGAGCCTAGAGGAAATTTAATGTTCTCTGCTTCTTTCTGCTTTCTATTTAATTTGGTTTTGGAAGAAATATCCATTTATAAGACAAGTTTAAGTTTATCTGAAGCAGGTGGATGATGGTTTTAAGTCTATTGAGGTGGAGAAGCAGAGAAAGATATGGAAACAAAGAAGTGGGCACTGCTAGTATATGTCAGAGAGACCGTGGAAATCTTTTCAGATAGAAATCAATCCTCTGTAATGTAAAGGAGATTTGTAACTTTTACCTGGATGAGCTGGATATTTGATTGCTTGTATTTCTTTCATAGTTTAGTTAATGTGGCCTCCATTAGAGTAATAGAATTATAATAATTGCAAAAAGAAACTTGAATAGTTTGATTTACTAAACATCCTTTCCACTGAAGCAGGTTCCATTCATAATAAAGTAAATCTATATGTAAAAAGGGTTTATTTTATTTTGCTTTAAGCCCAATCTTAATTTTTAAGACTGTGAATATAAAGAACAGGGTAATGATCCACAAACTCGAATGGGAATATTGTGGAAGGAAAACAAATGTCTAATATAGCCAGTAAAAATAAAAATTTATTTGCTCCAAGCAATAGCTAGAAGTCACTTATATATGTATATTATTGCTAAAATGCTCTTCAAAATTTTACAAGTCTCATCAAATATCAGGTAAGGAAGGAACATTACAATTTAATATACACAGAATATCTAATAAAAATTTACAAATGAACTTCATCCATTTCTCTTCAATTTTTCAATAAATGTATATACCAGCTTGATAGTGATTTTATGTATACAAAACATAGTCAAATTTTATTTTAAGCAAAAGGGCATAACAATGATCACATCAAGTCTAGACACAAATGCCTAAAATGGACTCAGATGTAAATTGATTAAAACAATTAGCAGAAATGTCTGAAATCTATGATTAATGGCATCAGTGAATACAGTATACAGTATACAGTAAGTGAATAACACTCAAAACAATTCCTCTACAGCTCCGAGGGCTGGAGTTGCCCTTTTTGAGTGGATAAGATCCCACAAATAGAATAAGGGGAACCTGTCGAAACCGGTTTGGCTCAGTGGATAGAGCGTCGGCCTGCGGACTGAAAGGTCCCGGGTTCGATTCCGGTCAAGGGCATGTACCTGGGTTGCGGGCACATCCCCAGTAGGAGATGTGCAGGGGGCAGCTGATCGATGTTTCTCTCTCATCGATGTTTCTAACTCTCTATCTCTCTCCCTTCCTCTCTGTAAAAAATCAATAAAAAATATATTTAAAAAAAAAAGAATAAGGGGAACCAAAAATAACCAAAAAGATATTCAATTAATAAACAGAATATTCAAGTGATGCTGAGATGATATTTTTTATATACTCAGTTGGTTATATAATTAAGGTATAAATAATGCAGTTTGACACATTAAAAATATTTCTATTTTATATAAAATAAAAACCAAAAATGAAGAAAAAGATATTTTGACCAGAATCTTGATTTCCAGCAAGGTTCCTTAAAATCTCTTATTATTTTGAATAAACATTTTCATGCTAAGACCAAGAATAAGTTGGAATTGTTTCATCTATAAGTAATATTGTTGTGTAGACTAATTGAATCTAACATAGGCTTCAAGTGAAAATACTTAGAAAACTGTAGAAAGCCATAAAAAGCAAGTGTTATTTATATCTCTGTTAAAGGAATGTGCTCTTCTCAAGTTAAAAAATTTCACCTGAGCCTTAACCTAAATGTATTTTTAGATAATAATTATAATTATAGAAAATATAGACTCATTTGGTGATCTCACTGTTTACTTCTTTGTAAGAACAAAACAACATTAACATTAATAAATTTGGAGTCTCTCAATATAGCCAATATTTCTAAATACATACAAAGCTGGGGGAGGGGGAGCAGAATGGCTATATGCATAAAAGATAAATATTATTGGATCCACGTTTCCTTTATTTTATTTTATTTATTTCTTAGGGGGGACAGAGTGGAACTTGAAAGCCTCAGTGAGTTTAATCAGTGTGCAAACAAATGGCAGCCTTGTGTTGGAGCCCAACTGGCTTACAGATGAGTCCTTTCTCTGTTTCCACTCCAGATGCCATGACATCAACATATCTATAGACAATATCCTAAGCATCCAATATGTTTTCCCTAAAGCAGCCTTCGTATATACATTGCCAAAGCAATGGTTCTAAACAGTTAGCATCTGTGATTTCACTACTAATCAAATTACTTTGACAAGAACAGTCATAAAAATAAAGAAAAGGAAAGAAAAGAAAAGGAAAGAAAAAAGGAGGGTGCAGAGACTGTTGCACCCACCACATGGTGGTATGCATTCATTGCTATAGTTATTAGCTGAGGGCTTTCTAATGTGACCATTGGGATTATCAGTGGTTTAAATCAGGTGTGCTTTGGTACCCAGCAGCTAGTAAGGACACAATTATCACATTGATGGAATCATATTTATCACAGTGAATGGAGTTGCTGGCATTTAACTGGTACACATTGAGATGCCAAAAAAAAAAAAAAAAAATCAATATTCCAAGTAAAGACTTATACCTAGCATGCTTTTTCTTTTTTTTTTTTTCTTTTTCTGCATCTCCTTGATTCATTCTTATAATGTCATGTTCCAGATTTACACAGGCTCCAGCCCTGTAGTTCATCTTGGGATAACAAAAGGCAGCTATTAGCCAACCAGGGAAGATTTTATTTCTATGTACATGTTGCCTTACAGATGCCTGTTCCACTCTGACACATTTTTTACCACCTTAAAATTATTTCTGATTTGAATAATGGGGATCCCTGAATTTCAGTGAGTTTGAATTTCAGTGATGTATATGAGAGATGACATAGTTCTTATGAGATATGATTCAAAACTGGGCAGCACTCTGTAAGAGAAAGATTAGGATCAAAAAGAGTTAGAGAAACAAACACCGGGCTCTTGACTTGTTTCCACTTTTGGCTTTTATAAATAATGTTGCTAGGAACATTCTTTTATGGTAGACTTGCACATACTTTACTATAGGATGTATAACCAGCAGTATAATTGCTGGGTCATAGGTTGTTGTTAGCTTCATATTTAGTAGAAATATTAACAATTCTCTATAGTAATTGTAACAGATTATATGCCTACTGGAAATGTGTGAGATTTCCAGTTGTTCTATAACCTGACTCAAACTTGGGATTTATTTTTTCAACCCTGTCTTCTAATTCACTGATTCTATCCTCAGCTTCACCTAATTTGCTGTGTATTTCTCCCAATTTGTTCTTTATTTGTGTTATGTCATTCTTTATTTCTGACTGTTCTTTTTCATAGTTACTATATCTTTTTTCAAGCTGTTGAGCATCTTTACCATCATTACTATGAACACTGTTTCAGATAAATTTCTTATTTCTGCTTCATTTATCTCTTCTTCTGGAGAATTCTCTTGTTCTCTCATTTGGGGGTTCTTTCTTTGTCTCCTTCAAATAGGAATTTTAGGGGAATATAGGCAGGTTTAGGGAATTTTTAGAATTGGGGTTTCATGAAAAAAACACAGAGCTACAGATTGGGAGAAGTTACATTTCCATAAGACAAGGGAGTAGCAGCAGTTACATTTCCATAAGACAGGAAGAGGCAACAGTTACATTTACTTAAGATAAGAGAACTGGGAGTAGCCAAAAGGTCTATATTTATAAAATGAAGAAGGAGGAAGCAAGCCCAGAAGGAATAGGGGAACAATGAGGAAGTAGGGCCTCACGTGTCCCATGTGACGTTTGACCTTTGAGCTCAGGAGTTACTATAGTAACCAATTCAAAAGGGAATATTGACTAATCAGCAGGGATATCAGGACACAGGAACTTCAGCCTTTATAAACCATGGAAACAGGAAGTTGGTGGGACTCTTTCCCCCTCCCCTTGTGGGAGTCTGTGCTGTGGGATTCTTTCCCGTTCCCCACCTGGGAGTCTGTACTTGTTCTTCAATAAATCTCCACCTTTGCTATACCATCTTCAGTCTGTGGATTCATTCATTGACTCCAATGGACAAAGAATCCAGGGAATACGTGTTCCAGTCCCAAAATCACATATCATCCTCATTTTGCTGTCTGTTTGGGTTTGTGACTATGTATTGGGTAGATCCTCTGCACCTCTCAATCTTTAGTGCAGGATAGTTTCAAATGCTGTGTTTGACTAATTAGATCAGGCATAGACTCAAAGACTCCAGAGACAGCCTCTGCCTACAGAATGATAGGATTCTGACTTGAATGGCTCCAGGCAATCGTCCTCAGGTCTGGTGAGTTTTGTTTTTTTCAACGGGGTGGGGCAGTTGCTTCTGCCTGGAGGCTAATTGTTATTTTTAGTCTCTTAAGTGGCCTCAGGGCAAGGTATTTTCCAATAGGGTGGGGTCAACTGTGTTCCCCCCAGGCAAGTCCTCCTGTATACCAAATGTCTGTGGGAAAGATATACTCCACTGCCTGAGGGAATGACTCAGCACAGAAAACTGGGGGTGTCTGCCTTCCAAACTCTAACCTCTGAGTCCCCAATCCTGGCTTCTGCTCATACAGCTCCAGTCTACTCTGCCCTCCCTGTGATGGAGCACAAGGTAGGTGGCTCCACAGGGAATTTTGTTCATTGGCTCTTTAAGAGGGTGCCTGAATTTTCAGCTGTCACTCCCTGGCAGACAGCATCCCTGTTGCTTTTCACAGCTAGATGTTATGTGGATACCCTTCTCAGTTGTAGTGCTCTCTGCTGGGGGCCCAGCTTGGGGATTAGATCCAAGAGTTCTCAGTGGCAACCCCCCACAGCCGAGATATCTCTCCAGAACTTTAATTGCTGTTTGTGGATGCCCAGACATCCCTTTTGTGTCTCTGCCCCTCCTATCAATCTCTATGCGGTCTCCACTTTTGGGCTTCAGGTATCAGGGTTCCCTCCTGCAAGTCTTCCATTGATTATTCAGGAAGTTTTTCTGTACTTTAGTTGTAATTCCAGTTTGTTCCTAGGAGCATGTCCATGCAGCATCCACTTATTCTGCCACCATTTTTAATCTCCTAAATTTGGGATTGTAGATCACTTTCTTCTAGCCATTCTGGTGAGTTTGTATAAGTATTACATTGTGGGATTAATGTACATTTTTCTGATTTTTAATGGGGTTGACATACTTTCATATGTTTACTGGCCACTTGAATATATCTTTGGTAAGGTTGTTGAAGTGATTGTCAGTTTTAAATTGGATTATCTTTTGCTTATTGATTTGTAAGTATTCTCTACATACCTTGTACTTGAGTCTTATGTCATTTCTATGGATTGTAAATATAATTTCTCACTCTTGCCTTTACATTTCTTTAATTGCATTTCAATAAACAGAAGTGCCTAATATGATGTAGATCAATTTGTTAATCTTTTCCCTTACGGGTCTATGGTTAGAAATAAGAGAGTTATACAGTAGTGTACTGAAATAAATTTTGACTTCATATTTCCCAAAGACAAGTAAGAATAATCCTAGCTATGGTTTCTTTTATGTGTTATTTACATTCTCATCTTATATAAAGTCATAAAAGCATTACATGTAGTTTACTACATAGTAGTTACTCAATTAGTATTCCCCTGACATAGCTAATACTTGAAATTTTTGTTACTTCTCTGTCTCCTTTGTCAAATTCTATAATATCTGGCTTGAAGTGATGAAATTCATAGAGCTCTCTCTTCTAGATTGTCTTCATTTTCTTTATTATTTATTTTCTCTCAGCTGTCCTTATCCATATTCATGTTATATGCACATAACTTACACATTTATATCTTCAAATCAAACATCTCTTCTAAATTCCTGATTTATAGACCCAACTAAGTAATATCTCTTACCCAGATGTTTTATAGGCACTTAAAATCAACATGTCCAAAACTAAAATTATAAATTTCTGCAATTCTCCAATGTTCACCAGCTAGGTAAATCATATCACCAAATAGCCTCTAGTCCAAGTTTCACACCTTTTCTTTATCCTCCCTTATTTATTAAGTCATCTAATCCTGCCTTTCTACTTATTAAACACTAGAGGCCTGATGCACGAAATTCATACAAGAGTAGGTCTTTCCTCCCCCGGCTGCTGGCACCAGCTTCCCTCTGGCACCCGAGACCCAGGCTTCTCTCGAAGCCCTGACTTCATCTGGAAGGTCATCTGGGAGGATGTCTGGAAGGATATCCAGTCTCATTAGCATATCATGCTTTTATTATTATAGATTTCTATTTTTTAAGGCAGTAACAAGTTATAAATAGATTGTTTAACAACTCTTTAATTAGTCTCCTGACATTTACTCTGTGGCTCCAATTCTTTCTTCACATTGAAGGGTTACCTATTTAGAATGCAAATATTAACTTGTCATTCTTTGACTAACCCCTTTCAATTATTTCTCATGCCTTTTGGATAATAAGAATCCTTTAATCTGTCAAAGTGTCCTAAACAATCAGACATTATTTAGTCTTGCTGACTTCTCTAGCCTCATCTCTATCACTCTTATGAAACCATACTGAGTTTTTGTTGTTGATTTTTTTGGCATTTAGTAATAGTTAAATATATTTTTATTGAATAGATAGAATGTATCATGCTATTCTTTTCCACATTCTCATTAACCCTGGGTATCACTTTTTTGTTTTTATATATTTGTCACCAGTGTTGTTTATGAATATGCTCAAATCCATTTTGAGTACAGTGTCTTCACTTATTATATCTCTAAGGAGATCCCTTCAATATGCTCTACAAAATTTCTGCCACCTGGAATTGGTTTTGCCCCCTTGAAAGGACTTTACATTCTTATTATTAGCCCAGGTGTTCAGCCCATGTACTCTTTGCCACACTGCAACAACAGGCAGGGTTATTTCTTTTTGAAAAAAAAATTGGGATTCAATATTAAAAGTAATCTTTTGTCCATGTACACAATACAGCAGTGTTTACTGTTTCAACTTCCTCTTTCTCTGTAGAATGTATTTTTTCTCTTTCATCATTTAAAAAGCAGAATTTTTGCAAGCATATATGCTTGAGATCTATTTAAACATCATAAAATAAAAAGCAAACATTTATCTATTTATTTTAAAACATTTACTGAGTAGATATGGAATCATGAACAATAATAGTATCTGATGTTCAGTGCTTGGGAGGCAGTGCTGATTATTAGGTACAAGCCTTTGAAATCTGCAGCCTGATTTTGAATCTTCATTGCACTACATAAAAGCTGTTCAAGCCCTAGCCAGTTGAACAAAGGGTCACAGATTTGATTCCAGTCAAAGGCACATATCTTGGTTGCAGGCTTGATTCCAGGCCCAGGTCAGGGTGTGTGCAGGAAGCAATCAATGGATGTGAGATGTTTCTATCTTCCTCCCCCTTCACACCTCCTCTCTTCCTTCCACTCCATTTAAAAATCAATTGGGGGGGGGGTAAGGAGGAGGGGAGGATGAAGCTGTTCAAGCTACTAGTTTTAGTTTCCTTGTGTATAACATAGAAATAAAAATAAATATTTCATCATATAGGGCTGTTATTAGGATTAAAAAAGAAAGCACTCATCACAGTACCTGGCCCTGGTAAGCAATTAATAATCTTAAAAATTACTAAAGTAAAACTTAGGAAAATAAATATTTCATTTGACATAATTTCTTGTACTATAAAATATATTTTAAAATATGATGTATGCCAATACTTAATTTTTCTAATGTAAAATTTCTAATATTGTCAAATAGCTTATACAAATACATGATATATCATTCAAACTGTATAAAATGGTATTATAATGAAGTCTCCTACCCTTGTAGAATTACATTTTTAAATAATATTTAAAAAATAAAGTATAGCACTTTAAAGTATTTATAACATGCTTGACACTCTAGATCAGTGATGGCGAACCTATGACACGCGTGTCAGAGGTGACACGCGAAATCATTTTTTTGGTTGATTTTTCTTTGTTAAATGGCATTTAAATATATAAAATAAATATCAAAAATATAAGTCTTTGGTTTACTATGGTTGCAAATATCAAAAAATTTCTATATGTGACACAGCATCAGAGTTAAGTTAGGGTTTTTCAAAATGCTGACACGCCGAGCTCAAAAGGTTCGCCATCACTGCTCTAGATCATACTAGTAAATTACTAAGAGCTTTGCATACTTAAATGGGAAAAGGATTCTATTCTTAATACTCAAGTCATTTTTGGACTTTGTAACATTCTGATATACTTTCTTATAATTGCTGAGTTTATATATGGAATAATGCCATTATCAAGCTCATTACATGCATGGTAACAATGAAATCTGTGAATAAGAATCATAAATTTTGTGTAGTAGTAATCCACCTGTGGCTTTATGGTTTTGGAATTCAGCCACAATTTTTCAACACCAGTGAAAGTGCACCTGTCTATCAGATAGAAAAACGCAGTGGTTATTAATTATATTCCCACTTTCATTATCTTATGGGCTTGAAACCATGAGTGTTATTTACAGAACAGATTTTGTGCTTGATTTAAGACATGTTGAAAGCTCAGCCCATGTGTGAGTTACTTTGGCACTGTCATGGTTTGATCATGTTGTGCAGGCATCAGAAACCAAATGTCCTTTGGGTTATATGAAGCTCTGCTTAAGCTATTCTTTAAGAAGGGCAAAGATCATAAAAAGTGTTGCCAGTTTATACCATGCTCAAAGTTTCAGGAGTTCAATGCACCTTTTACTTATCAACTTAAAATAGAGGCCTGAGGAAGGAGGGAGAGAGGAGAGCAAGGCCTTCAGGCAACAGGATGGATTTCCACGCACACAGCCTATTAAGAAAGAAACATGCCTTCAGAATAGTGGAAATGGAAGTGTGGCACTTTCTTTGAAGGAGAGAGGATTGTCTTTCCAATATTCCTTTCTTTTAAAATGTATTCATTGAAAATTTCAGGTTAATATTTATTACTTGCAATTTGCCTAAATTACTTCCATTGTTTTTGTTACTCTGCCTTCTCTATAAATATCAGCATTGCTGTTCACAAATTTTTATTCATTAGAAACTTTATTGACAAATAAACAAGGACTGTGAAAGACACAATGAAGAATGAGAGAAGAGGAAAAGAAGGAAGGGCAAGAAGAAAAAGAAAAAACAGGAAGAGACAGAAGTACAGCAAGAACAGGCTGAGATTCCCTCTCTCAATATCTAAAATAGTCCCATGTACAATTACCGCTAGCTGAAGACAGTGCGTTATGTACAGTATGTTCATTTACTAGGGGCACCGAAACAAAGTACCATGGACTGGGTGGCTCTAAACAACAAACATCGCTTTTTCACAATTCGGGAGGCTAGAAGTGCAAAATCAAGATGTGAGCAAAGTTGATTTCTTCTATGGCCTCCCTCAGGCTTGGCTTGTAGAAGGCCTTCTTTCTCTGGTGTCTTTACATGATCTTTCCTCTGTTTACTTGTGTCCTGATTACCTTTTCCTGTAAGGACAACAGTCATATTGGATTAGGCTTTGCACACAAGACTTCATTTTACCTGATTACCTCTTTGAAAGCACCATTTTCAAATACATTAATATGTTAAGTACTGGAGGTTAGGAGTTCAACATATGAATTGTGGGGAGGGAACACAGTTCAAATATCTGTGACAGATTTTTGAGCAAATGGGGTTATGTAAAGAATAGAATAATTCGAGTCAAAGAAATTTTGAAGAGGTTTATTGTAGAAAAAATTCATTCTTTTTTTAAAATAAATTTTATTGATTTTTTACAGAGAGGAAGGGAGAGGGATAGAGAGTTAGAAACATCGATGAGAGAGAAACATCGATCAGCTGCCTCCTGCACACCCCCTACTGGGGATGTGCCCGCAACCAAGGTACATGCCCTTGACCGGAATCGAACCTGGAACCCTTCAGTCCCCAGGCCGATGCTCTATCCAGTGAGCAAAACCGGCTAGGGCAGGAATTTATTCTTAATGTCATCACATAATGACAGGTTTGAATTTTAGGTCTCTGGGCATTTTTTTAATCAATATTTAACATATTGAATATAATAATGTCATATATATGAATAGGATTAATTTTTCAGGAAGCAAGCTAAATGTAATGTCCTCAGTTGCTACTTATGCAGGAGAAACATTGAAATATTCCAAGACCTCCGTATTAACTTTGAATTCAAAGAATATTCTGTATTAAAGATTGTTCTAATTATGAGCATATACATAGGCTTTTCTCCCAACTTATTTTCAAATGTATGCATCCTAATATGGTTACCTATAGTTTTATCTCTTTGCTACCACTTTGTAATAGAAATTTGAAATGCAAAAGAGGCCCTAGCCAGTTTGGCTCAGTGGATAGAGTGTCAGCCTGTGGACTGAAAGGTCCTGGGTTTGATTCCAGTCAAGGGCACATGCCCAGGTTGTGGGCTCAATCCCCAGTGTGAGGCATGCAGGGGGCAGCCAATCAATGATTCTCTCTCATCATTGATGTTTCCATCTCTCTCCTCCTCTCCCTTCCTTTCTGAAATCAATAAAAATATATTTTAAAAAAACACAAAAAATAAATGCAAAAGAGTTGAGTAGTTTAGTTTAACAGAAAAAAATAGCCCATTTTTAAATCATGTTTAAGTTTTTAAAAATTAACAAGTTTAAACCAAGAAGTGCCAAATGATAAAATTATGCATTCTAATTTCAGCTTTCTCATTTTTGCTAAATATTAAATCTTTTTTTTTAAGGGAATGCTGTTATTTATTTATTTATTTATTTATTTATTTATTTTTTGTAAAACATTTTTTGTTTTATTGACTAAGACCTCCTCTTAGGCTAGCGCTTCATCAATGAGCATTGAAGTAGGGCCATCTCATTGACACTGTTCCAAACCCAGATTTAGGGCTATCCATGTATCCTCCTTACTGTCCCTTCCCCCCAGGGCAGAAAGGATGTTTTTAGGTTTTTGTTTTTGTTTTGGTACTGGGCGATAGTGTTTGTTGCCGGTCCTGCCATTTACCCACTATTTTAAGGTTCTTTTTTAAATAGGGAAATGAAAGAAAGGATCTGGACAAGGTGTTATGCCTTTTCTAAAAGTGGTTACTCTTCGACTCCAATAGGCCTGAAACTCATGCAGCTTTCTCATGGCCTTTGTTGGTCTTTTATTTTTTCTTTGCAAGAAGACCCTTAGAGCTGGTATGAATTTCTCTTGGGCATGTGGTTCCCAAGTGTTTTCTATTCTTTTGCCATCCCATAGTCAGCATTCAGTAATTTGTTAAAAAATTCTAGGTGAATTCTTCTTTCAAATGTTCATTGGTCTCTGCTCCATGTAAGCAAGTGCTTGTATTCTGTCTGTCTTTGGAGATGCCTGCCTTTCCTTAGATTTCATGCTAATTTCTGACTTTATCTCTTAGTCTTAGAGATCAGGGCAGTCTTAGGTTTTTCTAGGTCAACAGTAATCAAATGAGATGGTCTATAATAGCCCAAAAAGGGAACAGGTAGATAAATGGTCAGTGGTGTTATTTCCATTCTATTTTTATCTGATTTTTATTAGAAATAATCAAAATGTAACATTATTTGCTCTTTGAGACACATGAGTAGAACCAATAGGCAATAGGCTAAGTGAAAAATTGTCTCTTTTGGAGGCAAATCTTACAACAGAAAAGAAACAACAAACAAAAACCATGGGTGAGAACTGTTAAGTTCTTCATAGAACATTAACATTTAGTACTTCCTTCCATTTCATTTGATTGATTTTGAAACCATTCTTCAATATTTTCTCAATTACACATGACAAATAATTTGGGGAATTAAATGAAAGGGCCATAAATCGTGTAAAACAAGTCTACTTGGAAGACTGCTTAGGAGATTCTACCATTCAGCTATTAAGTTCACTCTTTACTCTTCAGGGGGATAAAGTGGATAATGAAAGTAGAAGTTGAACTAAATGCGAGGTGGAAATCCAACATAATCCAATTAATAATAGATCCTAAATGGGTCTTTGTCATTGATTGAGAAACTTAAAGCCTCCCTTTCTAAGCTGTAATTCTTGTGTAATGAGCATTGCAGTTTTCATTAGAACTCTGTGGCCAGCAGAAACCTCTGCTTAATTCATTTACTAGCAAGTATTTTTGTACTTTTACATAAATAAGTAAAAAAGACTGGCTCAAGCAGGCCTGTTACTTTCCTTTGGCGCTTTAGGTAGCAAAGGGCGAGTCTCAGTTTTAGGACCGTCCTCCCATACTGCCCATAGTATAGTCTCTGTCATGAGATATATCTCAGAGCTGTACTGTGTGAACTGTGTTCTTTCCACCTTCAAGAAGATAACAGTTAGCCAAGTTTGTGGAATGAAGGGAAAAACACATCTTCTTTTAGGACCCTTGTTGTCCATTAAAATTTTATCTGTCGCCCAAACCGGTTTGGCTCAGTGGATGGAGCGTCGGCCTGCGGACTGAAGGGTCCCAGGTTCGATTCCGGTCAAGGGCATGTACCTTGGTTGTGGGCATATTCCCAGTGGGGGATGTGCAGGAGGCAGCTGATTGATGTTTCTCTCTCATTGATGTTTCTGACTCTCTTTCTCTCCCCCTTCCTCTCTGTAAAAAATCAATAAAATATATTAAAAAAAATTGTTATCTTTCAAAGGGAACCAATATGTAGTTTACATAGTTTTAATAAAGAAAATAGTGTGCCTATATTGAATCAATTGTAATAGTTCTCGAACAGAAAATCAAATAGCATGATAGATTAATCTGTGTGGCTTTGTGAATTTTATTTTTTTAATTTTCTGTGCCCCAAGTCCTTCTACTTTCTTTTTTCTGTAGAGAAAGTATGGTTCAGATATTTGGCGGATTGTGTTTGTTAGGGCCACTGCATTTATTTATCTTTATACAAACTTATTATGGTTAATTTCTAAGTATAAAAATATATTTAAGCTGATTATTTTTCTGTGTCTGATCAGCATCAATGAGCTTAAGACTGTTTTCCAGAATCTAAAAACTGTTGATGGGCTCCTCTCTCCACTATGTAAGGAGTTGGTAACTATGGCCTAAGACCAAATCTGGCCCACCAGGTTTTTTGTACATTCAAGAGCTAAAAATGGTTTTTACATTTTTTGATTGATTAAAGAAAATCAAAAGAATAATAATATTTCATGACACAAAAATTATATAACATTCAAATGTCAATGTTCATAAATAGTGTTTAATTGGAACACTCATTTGTTTTCAAATTATTCATGGTTGGTTCTTGCTACAATGGTAGTGTTGAGTAATTGCTGCAGAACTATATGGCACACAGAGCTGGGAATATTATTATTTGA
Source organism: Myotis nattereri (assembly GCF_964212035.1). Taxonomy (NCBI): domain Eukaryota; kingdom Metazoa; phylum Chordata; class Mammalia; order Chiroptera; family Vespertilionidae; genus Myotis; species Myotis nattereri. Next base: position 178,937,364 of record NC_138075.1, on the reverse strand, counting down.
CAATTAACAAAAAAATGTTTGTTGACCTCTGCTGTATATAAAGTATCTAGATTGATCAAGATCAAGAAAATATTTCAAGGAGAAAGAAATGTGCCAAACAGTAAATAATGCAAAGGTTTGGATATTGTAATTATGATCATAGAATTCATGACTTTCTAAAACATATTGGTATTTACAAAATAATGTAGTTGACATTTGTAGTTATATGCTGCCAATCCTGATACTGTTCCAATTATGCACACACTATGCTTTGGATTTTATTAATTTCCTTTTTTTATGAGAATGATTACTCAAACCACACATAGAAATTAATACTACTTTTCTATCCTCACAACCCATCACTGTTTGGTTTTTCTTGTGTCCTGGTAAGTCAGTTTTTAATCTTTCTTCATTATTTCTCATGACAATCATTGGAAAGGATTTTTAAAACAAGAAAAAAACAAATTTATAATTGAAAGTTTAATTTTTAAAAATATCTTATTAACCAAAGAATTATTTAATATGCAAAATTTAGTAAAAAGTAAATTTAAAATTGTTTTTCTCATGACTTCAATCAATTAGATTTTTCACCCATGAGAGATATCAGTGTTTTGGAATATTTCAGTAGGACATTTCAAATATTTACTGAAAATTAACTTATTTCTATAAAAAAATATATTCTTTTATAATCTACCCAATGTAAAGACACTGCTTCTTTCCTGAAAACTTCTATATTTCATAGCAGAGATAAGATTCCATCATTCAGTTTGCTAGTATAGTATTAGATATTAGCAAGTTAATTTGGATATTATTTCATTGTTAAATGTTAGTTCTAACTTTGTCACAAAGTCAGTTTTCTATATTCCCAATCTCAGTTGAATTCACTGATGTTGCCTCAAGGACCCATGTTCCACAGCATATTTATAATGTAAAAAAAAGGATAATAAAGAATGTCTAAATGATGTGTTTGTGAACCTAAATGATATTAGTACTGATATAACAACATTTGCCATCCCTAAGTATTTATTATTTTGATTGTAAAAAATGTATGTTGGTCATGTAAAGATGATATATTGTATTGTAAAGATGATATATTGTCTAAGGCTAGCAAAACAATGATAATTATATGTCAAATGACTAGAAAACAGAGGTAAGCTTTCTTAAATATGGGTAAAATCAGGGCAAATTCTATTGGCCCTAAAAGAATTCCTATAATCTTCTAAATATTAAAACAGCAAGAAAGCACTATTAATGTTTGTTTTTCTTTGTACTGTCCTAGGTTTTTACTCTTAAATTAACTCTTGAAAATAAATGGTAAAACTCACTCAAATTATTTTGAAAATATATATTTTTATAAAAAATAACAGTCATGACTGCAAAAAGACATAAAACTTGATTTGTGTAATACCCGTGTCTAAAACTTTCTGTGTGTTTTGTTTTGTTTTGTTTTTCAGCATGGTTCAAATCACTTTAATTTACTAAATGTTTTCCAATGCCTCTTATATGCCAAACACTGTGTTAGGGTCTGAAGAGAATAAAAAGTTGGTGGATATGTAGACCTGGTTCTCAAGGCACTCACAGTCCAACCATTGATGTAGAATGTAGACAATATTTACAATGGAAAATGTATTAGGTGGGGTCATGAGGAAGAATATTTAAAGTGGTAGTTTGAGATCTGAGTAAAGGGAAAACATTGAATAACATGATTATAATTTGAACTTTATTCTGTAGTCATTAAAAACTTTTGAGGAAATGGCAATTATGATTATGGTGGTGCTTAAAACCCATAGGAAAAAAAATTGAGCAAAGTTGTCTTTTGTCTTTGTTTGGTTTTATTGTTATTTTTCTCCTTTGAACTACTATTCTCATCTATGTTAAGTAATGGGGAGGAGATTAAACTAATAATATTGACTATTGTATAATAATGACAGTTTGACACCACCATCATTCCATTCTTTCTTGAAATGTTTTATTGTTTTTGTTGTTATAGACAGACTTTCCAGTAAACATAGCAAACTGGAACATTTTTATGTCAATGTTACAAGGATGTAACAAATAGAAATAATGATGATTTACATGACTTTTACACTGAATTTATTCAGTAACCTAATTAATTCCATAACTTGAGTCCATATTTTATTCCTGAATTTCCATAGCTTTATTCACCTTAATATGGACCTTGTCCTCTTAAGCTTTAATTTTTTTTTTAATTACAAAACCCCTCTAGATCCCATTACAGTATTTTTAAAATTTAAGATTATGTTTTGGATTAGTTTGCCCACAGCTGCAGACAACTTCTTCACAAGTCTAAGAAACATGTACATGGCCAGAGAAAAGTCATGGTTTAGCTTCCCCTGGTTTAGTTAATTTAATGACTTCCACAAACTCTTCATAAGGATAGATGTCTTGTTACATTTTCAAATTGGTTCAATATTTTTCTGCAATGAACACTCATAGAAAATCTCCAACCTTAATCTTGACCTTCAGCATTGTTAACAATGTATGAAATAATCTGGAAGTGAGAGAAATAGGGGTTATTACTCTTTGCATCGATCATTCTTTTATCAGAAAAGCAGAACTACTATGAGAATTATGGGATAGTGGACTCATTGTATGAATAAGATCTGACATAGTCGTGGAAGATGCTGAGGAGTAATTAGGAGGCTGGAAAGAAGAAAACGTAGAACAAGGGAGAGCATCTACTTCTACCATGTCTAAGCACAACAACATTCAAAGTGCAATAGCTACTGCTTAATTTCCCATTTCCAAACGCTGTGCAAATTTAATTTTTCCTTAACTAATCTAGGAACTCTACAGAGAAGGGGACTCTGAGAATCACAGTTTCAGCTTAGCCAAGTTGACATAGTATAAAACAATCACGCTGCTATTTTTAAGATCATTTACATATTCATTTTTTCAACTATTATTTAATAACCACATACTACTTGCCAGGCTCCTTGTTAATTGATGGAGATATAATTCTAAACAAATATGCCCTCTCTCCTGAAAATTCAACTTTTTTCAGGGACAAAAATATAAGAAGCAATTAAAATTAAAGTATAAGGAAATATATAGGTAAAAATGGAGCAATTAGCTAAGCCTCTTCCAGAAGAATTCACCAGGGACACCTTGCTAGGCAATGAGACTTCTAAACTGATACCTGGTGGATGGGCAGATGTGATGTACAGGGGAGCAAAGAGGGGCAAGAAGGGAAAGTACTGTGTGAAATCCTCTTGGTCCAAGAGCTATATTATGGTGTCTTGGGAGAACTGAAAAAATGTTCAGAATCAATGGACTACTGAGTCCCCAGGTAGAATGAGTAACCTGTAATGAACAAAGTACTGGGTGTTTTTCTTTGTAGGATTTTTTTGTAAATATAATTAATTTTATTCTTGCTCCCATACTCTTTTTGGTAGTAATTCAGTTACTGAGGATCATCTTTTTAAAAGTCTCTCTGACCCTAGATAAGAGTATGTTTCAATTGGTATCATTGTCTCACAGCAGATGTTTTAGAAATAATTAAATCAGATAAGAATGCATTTTTAAATCTCAATTTAAATGTGTCTAAAAGTATAATATGAACAAGAACACAAGTTTAAGCAAACTTCTTTTCTTTTTTCATGTTCTACCAACAGCAGGTCCTTTACTTCTGGGTGGTCACTATTGTGGTCTTTGTTTTTATACAAAGGAAAATATAGGAGGATTCTCCTATAAACTAAGCTACAGTGGAAGTTTGCTTAGCATTAGACAACTAAAGAAACCACACTCGTGTATTGCTTCCTGTGTTTATTAAAAGCATCTTCAATCTCTCATTATAATGATATGCTGCACTGTTCAAAACTGAAAAATTGATATATTTGTATGGAAGGGGAAAGAGAGAATGCTTCACCTTAGTTTCAAATACCCTTACTACAAACACTAAGGTATATATGCAATGAAGCACAGTGTATAAAGAAATAAAGCAAAAGCTTTCCTCTATTTCTATAATAACTAACTGGGAGTTTTGTGCAGTTTTAAAAGTGTTTAAATGTTTGTTTTAGGTGTATTAGCCTGTGTTAGGAGAATATAAGAGGATCTTGTATAGTAAAGTAATTGATGAGTCCACAAATATCAAATCAATAGGACACTAGTATAGAAATAGATAGGCAGATTACTGGAGATGTGTAGAAAACACAAGCACAGGTTTCAGTGTTGTATGAAAGGAGAGAAGGCTATCACTCCCCTTAACAAGGAAGGAAGAGGCTCTCAGGCCTAACAACACGCAGAGATAATTAGATTAAGAATTTAAAATTAGTATTTTTAAATGAATAGATTTTAAAATAAATAAATAATTGGATCTGTAGAGCAAGACACTATGAAAATGTTAAATTTAAAAACAACTAATGTGAAGTTCTAAAAGGAAATAAAAATATTTTAATTAAAAGAGAAAAAATTCAATGGACAGATTAACATTAAAGAAACTGAAGAGAAAATTAATAATTTGGAATATGGAATTGGAGAAATTACCCAGAGTGCGGTATAAAGATATAAAACTTGGAAATTATAAATGACACACAAAAAATATAATGAGATGGTGCAATGTACATCTACTACAAGTTTCAGGACAGAATAGAGAGAATGATGGTAGGCGATACTTGAAAAAATAAATACTTTTAAATAGATGAAAGTCATGAGTCTTAATATTTGTGAAGCAAAATGAGTTAACAGCAGGATAAATAAAAAATAAACCATCACCCAGACACAAGTTAGTGAAAATGTATAACACTAAAGACAAAGAGAAAATCTTCTAAACAACTGTAGAAAAAGTCTAGATCACCTAGGAAGGAAAAACAACTATACTGACAAGTTAAAATGTTTGCAGTAGTCTAAAATGTCAACAACAATAGAGATAAAAAGACAATAAGAAATAGCTTAAACTTTCAAAGGGAAAATAAATGTTATGCTATTTATAGTATTCAGTTGTATCCTTCTTATGACTTTTATAACCTGACTTATTGGTCTATTATTGGATGATTTTCCTTCTTTGGAAGAACTTAAGTTGATATTTCTACTTATTACTTATCAAATACACTCTCCTTTATCAAAATAGACTATTTTTGTCTTACCAGTTAATTATTACTTTTTTAATTGTCCTATCTACATCTTTGTCAAATTAATGTTAGCATTTCTGTTTTAAAAGCCAATGCTGTAATTTCTAGTAACATTCAGTATTTCTGGATGTACCCAATTTGTTTGCCGTGGATATAAAAATATATTTAGTGTTTTCAGTTTTGCAGGTGAAAGCATTTTCATAAGTGAAGTCCAAAGTGCCATCAACATTATTGGCACCCATTTTATTCCCTTTGGGAAGGATGAATCATCAGTAACCAAATGTAATTAATAATGACACCTAAGATTCTAAAACAGCTTTTGAAAAGCTCAGAAATTTCCACAGATGAGCTCAAGAACTGTGTGGTACACCTGAGACATAAGAAGGCATCAACTAAAGTAACGCGTACAGGTTACTGTTTGAAGTATAACTAGCTTAGCCTGAAGTCAAGGAGATTGTTCAACAATAACAAGAGAAAAATTAGTAGAAATATGAAAAATTCAACCCATCTAAAGGACATTATATTCATGTATGCTAAATAAAACATTTTGATTGTAAGCTGAACTTTATAAATTGTCTGGGTGCTCCATACTGTACAAAAACTAGCATAAAATAAGTAGCACCATTAAAGATAAGATTCATATTTAAGCATGAAGATTTATTATTCACCAGGTCTATTCTATTTGCTTTGCCAAAATAGGTCCAATATTGAACCATTACAAGTACACAGAAACTTTTTTTTTTTTTTTTTTTTTGCCATGGGAAATTGAAAGTGTTGCATTAGCTGAATACATTCTGTAGCATTCCCTTCTGGTGATTCATTTCAAGTCAAGACATATTAAGTTTCTATTGTGTACCAGGCACTTTGTTAGATTCTGGGGTCAAGAGTTCAAGACACAGATATCAAAAATAAAACTGACTTAAAAAGCCCTGACATTAAGGAGATAACAGACATGCAAGCAGCCACATACAGGGTAGGATGAAATCTGCCTTAAAAAGCATTCAAATAACATATACTGTGGTCATTCGGAGCATAGAGTGATCAATGCTGTCTGAGAGGACCCAACAAAGCTTTAGGCAGGAGACATTTGCATTTGATCTGAGGTGAGCAGGAATGCTTTCTGAAGGTGGAGAATAAGTAGGTGAGCAGAGCAGATTAGATTACCTTAAGTTAAACTTTTGATAGATTCCAATATAGTCAGTTGAAAGAAAAACTTAAGGTTTTGCTATTTTCTTGGGGAAAATGATATCTATATATACATGTCGTTAAGTGCTTACTAGGTGCCTGACATTTTACTTCGGCTTAGAATTATTGCATTCAATTATTGCATTCAATATAATGTGGTATGATGTAGGTATCATGACCCTATTTTACTGATGCAGAAACTGAGGCTCAGTGAGTCTATTACAGAACTTTTACTAAAGGTGACTTATCAATCAGTGGCTATCTTCGGTTTATATTGTCAGATAACAAATAATCATAAACTTAGCAGCTTAAAACAATTCCAATGCATTATCTCACAGTCCTGTAGCTTAGAAATACAGATTCAGGTTATCTCCTGCTCAGGGTCTCTCCAAGCTGAAATCAAGGTTTTAGGCAAGGGTGATTCTTATCTGAAGCTTGGGAACCTCTTCCACGCTCATTTGTTGTTAGTGGGATTTATTTCTTCCTGGCTGTGACAAAGGTCCCTGTCTTCTTGCTGGCTGTTGACTGGGGACCACACTGAGCAGCTAGAGACTGTCCACAGTTCCTTGCCACCTGACTACATGTGGGCCTTTGCCTTCTTCCAAGCCAGGAGGAGCCTGGACACACCTCTGTAGGCTGTTATGGCAGAGTCTTAGAAAATGTAAGGTAATCACTGAGTGACAATCCTATCACCATTTGGCATAAAATTCAATCTGAAAAAGATTTACTACCCATCATGTTCACAGGTTCCACTCACATTTGAAGTGAAGGGACTATACAAGGTGTGTATACCAGGAGCAGAAATCTCAGAGGCCCCCTTTGAATTCTGCTTACCTTGCAACATACACTGACTGGCTTTCCTAGATTCCCAAAGACTCATCCCAATGCAGCATCAGCTGTATTTCAAAATCACATCACTGAAATATAAACTTATAAATCTCATCAGGTCAAGCCACAAATTGTATCTAAATCTCCTTAAAGTAAACCAACAACAACTACAACACCACAAAATAATCTCATCCTTTTAGTCATCTTCATCAGGTGCAGATGAGGCTCCTGCTATAATCCATAAATACAACTCCTGGGGCCCCATTCCTCTTAATCTGTAAACCTATAACAGTAAAGAGGCAAGTTTATCTTCCCTCAACATTTCCCCCCGCCCATACTTGTTGAGACAGGCATAGCATTAAAGGTATGAACACTCTGGTTCATAAAAGGGATATGGAAATAAAAAGGAGTCACTGGTCCAAAGCAATATCCTAATCCAGTTGGCAAATGGGAGTTTCTTGATAAGTTTGTAAAGACGGTGAATAATGCCTCCTGGCTCTCAGTTCCACCCTCTGGGTACTTGGTTTTACTCTCTGAGTCACCTTTCCTTTTTATGAAAATCAGCACATGTTTGCAATTGAGAAGTAACTCTCATCAGCCTGCCTCCTGCCTTATTTTTGGAGATGGGGGTGTGGGGTGTGGGTGTGTGTGTGGTTCTGACAACCTCCTTTTGTTTCTATTTCTTCTGCCCTTTTCAGGTCAAGCTTGAGAGTTTGTGGGCCTTCCGTAAGTTTCCATACCATTTGCCCCACAAAACAAAATACTTAAACATCTTTTTGAGATAAGCCGCTCTTTCTTTTTGACTCCTCTTCTTAGAGGTCCTCTGATTTCCATGAGATGTGGAAGTTTACTCCTAATCTCTTGAAATAGCTTTTGGATGGACTCCTTTGGCATTTTACTTTAAGCAGCAAGGAGAACCCAGGCAGCACCTTCCGCGCATTGCTCAGGACTCTCCTCAACTGTATGTCCAAGTGTATAGATTCAGAAGCTTAGCTTACTACATAACTGCAGGAGACAGGTTAGCTAAGCATTCTGCCATTACAAAGATCTCTCTTCCTCTTTGTAAGAACAGAATAAAGTACATATAAAAACTAATGAATCTCTGTACTTCCACTCAAACCCCTCCAGATACACAGAGGTGTATTCCATCAGACTTTTTTTATCTGCTAATATAAATATATTATACATGTATAATATTTATGTACACATGTATACATATGTAATGTTTATTTTGTCTTTCCTATAAAATGCACATTTCTTTGAATCAAGATGTTAGCCATCTGCCTCCTCATTTGGAGGCTCAGCTAAGGAAGTTTTTGCTTCCAACCTCCCTCAGATTGTTTGCAGAATTCATCTCTTTTGGTTGTGGGAGCAGTATCCCTGTTGTTTTGCTGTCTATCAGGGAAAACTGTCAGCTCCTGGAGGCTTCTTTCAGATTCTTGCCACATGCTGTCCCTCCATAGGCCTTCTCACATTTCTAGTCTTTCTGGCCTTAGGAACAAGGAATGGTCTGGTCCATTTTTTAAGGGCTCAACTAAGTAGGTTAGGCCCACCTGGGTTTTCTCCATTTTGATTAACTAAAAGTCAACTGATTAAAACTAAAAGGAGTGATATCCTTTTATATCCTCAGGTTATGTCCACTTTCAAAGGGAGCAGATTATAATAGAGTAGAGGCCCAGTGCACAAAAATTTGTGCACTCGGCGGGTGGGGTAATCCCTCAGCCCGGCCTGTGCCCTCTTGCAGTCTGGGACCCCTCAGGGGATGACCACCTGCTGGCTTAGACCTGCTCCCCAGGGGATTGGGCCTAAACTGGCAATCAGACATCCCTCTGGCAGTCCGGCAGCCCTCGGGGGATGTCCACTTGCAAGTGGGGAGCAGACCTAAGCTGCCGTCGGACATCCTTAGCGCTGCTGAGGAGGTAGGAGAGGCTCCCACCACCACTGCTGTACTGGCAGCCATCAACCTGGCTTGTGGCTGAGCAGAGCTCCCCACTGTGGGAGCCCACTGACCACCAGAGGGCAGCTCCTGCATTGAGCGTCTGCCCCCTAGTGGTCAGTGTGTGTCATAGTGACCAGTCATTCCCAGTCTTTCTGCTGTTAGGGTCAGTTTGCATATTACCCTTTTAATATATAGGATAGAGGCCTGGTGCCTGGGTGGGGGCCAGCTGGTTTGCCCTGAAGGGTGTCCGGATTAGGGTTGGGGTCCCACTGGGGTGCCTGGTCAGCCTGGGTGAGGGGCTGATGGGTGTTTGCAGGCTGGTCACACCCCCTTCAGGGTGGGGGTCCCCACTGGGGTGCTTGGCCAGTCTGGGTGAAGGGCTGAGGGCCATTTTCAGGCTGGCTGGTGACTGAAGCTCCCAGCCTCTCCTTTTTTTCTTTTTTCTTTTTTATTCTGGAATTTATTTACCTTCTATAATTGAAACTTTGTTGCTGTCACTGGAGCTGAGAGCTGGCTCCTGCTTGCTCCAGCTCTGAGGCCATGGCCTGCTGAAAGCAGGTATCTGGAGTTTATTTAGCTTCTGTAATTGAACCTTTGTTGCTTTTGGAGCTCAGAGCTGGGCCGCAGCAGGCAGGGAACCTTGGCTTTCTCCATCACTGGAGCAAGCAAGCCTCCTGCTCACTTCAGCTGCGTGGCTGCCGGCCACCATCTTGGTTGCGTTAATTTGCATATCATGCTGATTAGCCAATGGGAGGCGTAGCGAAGGTATGGTCAATTACCATGTTTGTCTATTATTAGATAGGATATGCATACCAGGAAGTGGGAATCATGTGAGCCATTTGGAATTATGCCTACCACAGTGGCATAGTTATCATGCAGTCCAGATCTCTTTTACTCTAAAGTTCCTTCTCTTAATATCATGCTATACTTCCATCTCCTGTAGTTATTTGGAAGCATATTTCTTTTTTAGTTGTTGACACTATTACAGATGTCTCCCATTTTCCCTATCCCTTTTCCCACATCCTCCTAGCCCCTGCCCCCTCCTCTGGCCTTCACCACATGTTTACTGTGTCTATGTATTACGCATATATGTTTTTCAGTAAATCTCTTCACCTTATTTTCTCCAGTCCTCCTCATCCCTCTGACATTTGTCAGTCTGTTCCGTGTACCCATGCCTCTGGTTCTATTTTGTTAGTTTATTTATTTATTTTTATTAGGTCCCACATATTAGTGAAATCATATGGTACTTGTCTTTCTCTGACTGGCTTATTTGACTTAGCATAATAATCTCCAGGTTCATTCATGCTGTCGAAAAGATAAGAGTTTCTTCTTTTTATAGCTGTGTAGTATTCTATTGTATGAATATACATCATTTTTATCTACTCATCTACTGATGGGCACTTGGACTGTTTCCAGATCTTGCTTTTGTAAATAATGCTGCTATGAACATAGGGGTGCATGCATTCTTTCTCATTGATATTTTGGGATTCTTAGGATATATTCCCAGAAGAGAGACAGTTGGGTCAAAAGGTGGTATAGTTTCATTTTTTGCATGTACCTGTCCAATTTCCCCAACACCATTTATTGAAGAGAATATCCTTTCTCCATTGTATGTTCTTGCTTCCTTTTCCAAATATTAATTGACCACAATTGTGTGGGTTGATTACTGGGGTCTCTATTCTCTTCTATTGGTCTTTATGACTGTTCCTGTGCCAGTATCAGGCTATTTTGATTACAATAGCTCTGTAGTATAGTTGGATATCTTGCATTGTGATCCCTTAGACTTTGTTCTTCTTTCTCAAGATTGCTGGGACTATTGTAGGTCTTTTAAGGTTCCATATAAATTTTTGGAATATTTGCTCTAGAACTGTGAAATATGCCATTAGTATTTTAATAGGGATTGCAATGAATCTATAGATTGCTTTGGTTAGTATGGAATTTTTTAATGTTTATTCTTTCAATTCATGAATACAGTATACACAAAGATACTTGTTTGTATCTTTCTCTATTCTTTTTTTTCAATGTCTTGTAGTTTTCAGAGTATAGGATTTTTATCTCCTTGGTTACATTTATTCCTAGGAATCTTATTTTTTGTTGTTGTCGTAGTAAATGGGATTATTATTTAGTTTTTCTTTCTGAGAGTTCATTATCCTATATATTAAAGAGGTAATATGCAAATTGACAGTCACACCCTCACACAAGATGGCTGCTCCCATGTGGGCACAAGATGGCCACCACAAGATGGATGGCAGGGGAGGGCAGTTGTAGGCAATCAGACCAGCAGGGGATGGCAGTTAGGGGTGACCAGGCCTGAAAGACATCCCTACCTTGTTCCAAATCTTAAGGGCAATGCTTTTAGTTTTTGCCCACTTAATATGATGCTGACTGTGTATTTTTCATATATGGACTTTACTATGTTGAAGTATGGTCCCTCCATTCCCACTTTGCTGAGAGTTTTTATTGTAAATAGGTTCTGGATTTTATTGAATGCTTTTTTCTGCATCTGTTGATATGATCATGTGATTTTTATATTTCATTTTCTTTATGAGATGTATCACATTTATTGATTTGTGAATATTGTACCAAATTTGTATCTATGAAATATATCTCAGTTGATCATTGTGTATGATCTTTCTAATGTATTGCTGGATCTGACTTATTAATATTTTGTTGAAGATTTTAGCCTCTATGTTCATCAGGGTTATTGGCCTATAATTTTCCTTCTTTGTAGTGTCATATGGTTTTGGAATTAGGATAATGCTGACCTCATAAAAAGAGTGTGGAAGCCATCCCTCCTCTTAGAATTTTTGGAATAGTTTGAGAAAGATAGGTGTTAGTTCTTCTTTACATATTTGATAAAATTCATCTGTGAAGCCATCTGGTTGAGGATTTTTGTTTGCTGGAATTTTTTTGATTACTGCTTCAATTTTATTAGTTGTCATTCTATTCATGTTTTCTGATTCTTCCTGATTCAATCTGGAAGATTGTATGTTTCTAGGAATCTGTCCATTTCACACAATTTGTTAACATATTATTTTTCATATTTTTTTCTTACAATCCTTTGTATTTCTGTGATGTCAGTTATTACTTCGCCATTTTCATTTCTGATTTTATATATTTTGGCCCTCTCTCTTTTTTATTGATAAGTCTTGTTAAATATTCATCAATCTTGTTTATCTTTTCAAAGAACCAGCTCTTGGTTTTATTTAATTTTGTATTTTTTTATTTACTCTCTCGGTCATTTATTTCCACTCTAATTTTTACTATTATTTTTTTCCTTCTGCTTATTCTTGGATTTTCATTCTTTTTCTAGTTCTTTTTAGGTGTACATTTAGATTGTTTACTTGTGATTTTTCTTGTTTCTTGATTTTGACCTATAATGCTATGAACTTCCCGCTCAGGACTGCTTTTGCTGTATACCGTAGATTTTGGCTTGTTGTGTGTTAATTTTCATTTGTTCCAGGTAATTTTTGATTTTTTTCCTAGGTCTCATTGGTAACCAAAACTTGTTTAGTAACATGCTATTTAGCCTCCATATATTTGCATGCTTTGGGGTTTTTGTTTGTTTGTTTTTGTAGGTGATTTCTAGTTTCATGCCATGTGCTCTGCTGTATTGAAGCATATTTCTTAATTTAATTTGCCAAAGTCAACATAGATGTAAGTGCTTTTTCAAAGTATCAGGCACAGGCCAAATTTATTTACATCCCACCACCAAAGAAATTAATACACATTTACACAGAAAGACAGGCATCTGCTATAGGAACATTTTACATATGTAAATATTAGTTACAATACATTTGAGTTGGTACAATCAATATAACTACATCTTTCTCCTACCCAATCATTTCAATTGAATAAAATCCATTATCTCTTCCAACCAATGTAAAGTAGATTGACTTGTTACTGTGCATCTTTTCAGCTTATATCCTTGTTAGAAATCTACTCAACAAGTAATAAATTATAAAGTACAAGATATGATTTTTCTTAAAAAATCTTGTCTTCTGATGGAGAGTGATGTTTTGATGTATAATAAAATATACATAATTCAAAAGTAAAAGAAATTCCTTAAATTATCAGGGTGATTATAAACATCTAAGTCTGATTTGGTGGCCCTGTGGTGCTAGGGACCTAAGTTTTGTCTATGCTGATGCTCAGTCATGCTAAATATATGTTTTCCATCATGTACTCTAAGGTGGCCCCTCCAGCCCTTGCCATAATTCCAGCTAACATTGACAAGGGGAAGAGCAGATAAGGAAAGGACATTTTTATTTAAGAGTGTAGATATAAGTTCCTTCCCCTACATTCCATTTTTATAGAGCCTGGTCTAATGGTCATTCCTAGCTGCAAGGGACTCTAAGAAATTTCATCTTTGCTGAATAAAAATATATCCAAAATTTGTATTTTTACAGGAAAAAATGAAATTGGAGGACCATTAACAATGACTGCCACATGTTTTGGAATTGCTGCCCTGAGTTTTGTTGGCCGGTATTTCAGGTCCTTATGATCAGTTTTGATGCATCATTTTTTGGCTAATCAAAGACAGACAAATAATAGTGCAGAAGAATCACACAGGATATGAGAAGCTTTTACTGGCTTGGGGCCAAGGAGCATCTGTAAGGTTCCAACCAAATAAACAGATGGTAAAGATCAGTAGTCAATATAAAATTAGTGGAAATTCTTTGCTTTATGAGGGACATTACAAACATTGATACGGTCTAAAGAAAAATGGCAAAATATGTCAAGAATTCCCAGAAAAAAAGTGTGGTATCTGATTGCTTCAGGGGATATGAAGTAAAGAGGATATGACTGATCATATAAGGACATAAGAACGCAATTGCATGGGAAACAGGTACTGTTAATCTGATTTAGCTCTGATTCAGAAGACACTCCCATTTCAGGAACTCATTCACTGAGCTAAATAGAATCACTCTTTATAAATCATTAAACTAAAATCTTACACATAATTATATTGATTTTTTCTATAAACACTTGAGAAAGCACTATTTTCTAATATGCACTGTTGTTTTTTATAATTGTTGGTCACATGATTTGGATGATATAACCTCAGAATCAGTATAGCTCTGAGAGTTATAAGGAATGTAATCAGATATCATTTAAATAATCTTAAGAATTGTGGCCTGGCTACACTGTAAGATATAAAACAAATTCAGAATAGCATGAAGCAGGAAATAGATTTCATTCAATTCTAGTAAGTGGTAGAGTGGTATGAGGCTGTTGATTCAAACCAGATGGAAGATAATCTCTGATAGTTTTTTGAGTTGAAAGGCATAGTAGTGCTATTGGACTTGAATCCATGGTTGTTATAGTGACTAGAGAAAGTGGTCCATTTTGTCCCTCAGTGCCAAGGGAAAATTTCATCTAGATGATTGAAATCCATTTTTTAACTGTCATACTGTAGAAATGGTAATCTTAATTTTCTTTTTTCCTTTGTGGATAATTTTCTTTAAAACTTTGGAAATATTAGAATTGCCAATACAGATGATAAAATATAAATTGTCATACAGACTTACTGTGTTTTTAATCTAGAAGTGGAGGGGTTTTGTTGGTAATACTTTCATTAATAAGTTTTATTTGACATTTTATATCTTTTGATAAGGGAATTGGGAATAGTAGGGTTTTTTGCAGGTTAACCTTAGATTCCAATTAAGTAATATGCATACTTTTTTAGGAATTGCAAAGTGTAAGTCAAAAGTTATAAAATAATTTTTCATGTTATTAATGAGTCTTATATGTCACTATTTCAGAGTTTAATATATAAGGATAGCTAACATTATTTAAATAATCTAGCAAATTGCTTAATTTGGAGTAATTGAATTACTTTCAAAAAAAGTTAATATATATAAATGAATTGTAGTTGAAAGTGTTTCAAAGAATTTAAGTTGGTAAATGGTGTAGAGATTATTAAAAGATTTCAGTTTGTTTACATTAGACTGATTACACATTAAACAAAAGCTCTCTTGAAAGATGTTAAAAGTTACTCAATTTATGGAAAGAAACATGAAAAATACAAAACAACTTAAAATTTGAACTTAAAACCTTAAGTAAAATACATCTGTGAATTAGTGACTTTATTAAATGTAATATTAATTTCCATGTACAGAAATTATTCTCAGGGCCACCAAAATTTTGCATAGACAAATAGGCAAACCATAGCAATACTTATATTTTTAAAAACAAAAATAATACCAATTTAAACAAAACAAATAAACATAAAAAGGAAATAATCTATTAGCACTTACAAACGCGCCCTTCTAATGGCATATATCCTTTCACACTTTTTATCTGCTAATATAAATATTTACATCTATCTGTATACATAAACTTTATTTTCTCTTTTAAAAAAAGACACTTTTTTTGGCAAAGATCTTAAACAAATAGTCCACAAAGAATTACAAATGGCCAATAAATATATGAAAATATGTTCAAACTCACCTTTAATTAAATATATATTAAGATAACTATATAATTTTCACATTTTAACTGGGCAGTTGTTTAGTAAACACTGTTGGCAGAATTAGTGATGTGAAATGAGCACTCACATACATGGATGATGCCCCTGAAAACAGTCAGGTCCTTTGCCAGGTAACTAGCTCAGATTGTCTCTACATTGTGTGACCTAGTGTTATCCACATGCTGTGGGCTAGTGTTTCTGTTTCTAAATATTTATGGACAGTGATATTCTCACAGTCATACTTATAAAAAATTAGTATAAATTTAATGTCCAAAGAAAGGACTCACTAAAAAATAGTGTTTTTATTTGTTGAACTATGATGTAGCCATTAAAAACTGTGTGTTTAGAGTAATGACATGAAGATATTGTTTTCTGGGAAATCTAAGATACACACCTATATATAAATGATATAAATATAAAAAATTTATGTATATCTTCTATGTAAACATTTTTAATTTTTAAAAATGAATATATACTATGGGAATATATTTATACAGTATAAAAGAAGCCAGGAAGGTATAATTTTAATATCTCATGGTGATAGACTTACAAATTCTTAAATATGTATTCCTTATGCATCTTTGTATATCCAGTTTTTCTTCAATGAACATGAGTTACCTTAATAATCACAAATCAAAAATTATTTATAATTTAATAATAAAAATGGATATTAATTTATTCATTAATTATATTCACTAATTCATAACTAGGACTTCTATCTATAATGCACCAAATTTATTTTTTTGCTTTTCAGCTGTCTTTATTTTTTAATTTATTTTTAAAATATATTTGTATTGATTTCAGAGAGGAAGGGAGAGGGAGAGACGGAAACATCAATGATGAGAGAGTATCATTGGTTGGCTGCCTCCAGCCCACCCTCTACTGGGGATCGAACCTACAACCCCGGGCATATGCCCTTGACCAGAATTGAACCCAAGACCCTTCAGTCCACAGGCTGATGCTCTATCCACTGAACCAAACCTGCTAGGGCTCAGCTCTCTTTAGTTGTATTTTTAGATCATCTAGTTAATCAGTTTGGGGAATGAAATCAGAACACAGTCTTCCAAATTCCAAGTAAGTATTCTTTGCCTAAGACTACACTGCAAAATAAGAAAGCATTTGAAAATTAACTAAAAGAAGCATTAGAACACTGAAGGGGGGGTGGGTGGGGGAGAAGTGCAACTATATTTGTACAAAAGTTTAACATCTTGGGCTTATGAGAATTTTGGAGAATATTTTTGAAAAACTGGCCATCCAAATAAAACAAGTTTGTCTGGGATGCAAATTTATAAACAAAAATGGTTGTATGAAGTGAGAAAGGCATGAGTCTTTGTTTGCTTCGATATTATTTTTAACACATTGAAATATTCCAGTAAGTGACTTGAATTGCAGTTTAGGAACCAACTGAGTCAACAAAATAAATATGACAATTTGATGCCATTTGAGGATATTGGCATTTTATAAAAGGGATTGTCTTGTAGAGTAGATGGTGGTTCTGGCTCAGGTTGCATCTCCTTTCCTCCTATTTTTCCACCTGGATGGAGATGGTTGCCACCAGGTTCAAAGCATTCTCTTGCCAATTCTAACACCATGGAAATAATTTAAAAGGTGCAATGGATGAAATGCTTCAAGGTAACAGAGGCTTTTACAACGTTTTAGGATACAAGGATGTCCTTGTACAGGTGAACAAGAGAGGGAACATACAGATA
The DNA here is from genome assembly GCF_964212035.1 of Myotis nattereri. NCBI lineage: Eukaryota > Metazoa > Chordata > Mammalia > Chiroptera > Vespertilionidae > Myotis > Myotis nattereri. The sequence continues at coordinate 178,920,162 of NC_138075.1, read as the reverse complement.
TATCATACTAATTTGGCAATTTTCACAGTTAATTTAGGGCCATTGCCAGAATTTCATCAATCCATGCTTCTATTTCCCCTACAATGTCAGGCCACAGTGGTGCTCAGCCTCTACTTGAATGTTTCTAGAAAAGGAGACTGTCAATCTCTTCCAGGTTCTTACCTGGGAGTCATAAATGCCATAGACATGTCTAAATGAGTCTCAGGGATCAGATAACGCCTTAAAATTTCATGCAGTTTTTTGGATATGTTGGTAGGTTTTCCTATTTTAATCAGATTCCCAAAAGTGACATTGTCCTCCAAAGAATTAAGAACCACTGCAGAGGTAGCTGATTCCATTTTCAAATAGATCAAAAATTGAAAAAAAATACAACAGATAAACATAGTATTACAATAACAATTTCTACCTTTCTACCCCTCACGAACCTCCTCTGGGACCACACATAATAAATCTAGTCACTTGATTTGATTATAGTCCTAGAAATGAACCATTTTCTATGAAATCTCCTTTACTCTAACCACCCTCATTTTCTTAAGCATTTCCTTTCTGATGACTGGTTGCCTAATCACCATGTCCACTCTCTTGTATATACACTGCAATTTGAACATTTATTGATTATTGAAGTATGATTCCAAGAATGTAAATTTGAGGTATGATCTAAACCAAAAAGGATTACTCTTTTCTTCTATTATTTACACTTATATTAATAGAGAAATGGTTACCTTTTGGAGAGAGCCCCAACAAATGTTCTCCTTCTTTGAAAGCCAAATAAAGTTTCTATATATTCAGATACAATATTTGCTATGGCTCCACAAAGGATACTGAAAGTGTGTATCCCCCTTTCCTACCCCAGTATCTGCTCTGTTCTGTCATTAGGACATTTGATTGTTTGACCTCACCCTCTGTTGAGTCACTTGTGCTTGCTTTTGACTTTTGTTCAGGCCAGGCAAGGTTCTCTGTTTATTTGCATCAGTACTGACCTTAAGCAAAACTTCCCAAATTTGCTATCATGGCATATAGAGAAATACAAGTCATCTACACTAATAAAAGAGAAACATGCGAATTGGTGTCACTCTGCTATGCCCACCAGCCAATCAGAGCAACTAATTTAACCCAACGAAGATGGCGGTTAATTTGCATGCGCAGGGCAGGTGCAGAGTGAAGACTGAAGGCTCCGGCCAGAATGAAGACTGAAGACTGAAGAGGCTTGGCTTCTCAGCTGCGGCCGGACCAAAGGCCTGGGTCCCGGTGCCGGAGGAAAACCGGTGCCGGCAGCCAGGGGAAGGAAGGCCTATTGTGCAAATCTTCACGCAATGGGCTTCTAGTATAGATATAAAACAATGAAGTTGGAATCTATCACTTATTAGGTGTATGAATTTGCACAGTTTAGTTAACATTTCAAAGTATCAAGTTCTTCCTCTATAAAATGGAAATATTACTATCTAATTCATAGTAGTGTAAGAATTAGGAAAGATTATCTATACATAACTCTCTAATACAGTTTTAGTCTTTTCCTCTTTTCTACATTCAATTTTTAAGCATTTATAGTTTTATATTATATACATGTAGAAAACTGAGAGATGCATATGGCCCTCATATCATATGCATTCCTTCACCTTTTAAACTACTTTCCTGCTGTTCCTAAAACACCTAATACAAACTCCCATTTGAAGACTTTTGATTTGTTATTTACTTTGTCTATAATACTCCCTGCTTCCCTCTACATACCCCCTATAAAAAAAATAAGTATTTCCTCTCATCCTTCATGTCTTATTTTTCAAGTGAAGCCAGCCTATCAATATCACAACACCTTCCCTTCCAAGGTAAACATCTAGAATACTTTGCCATGACAAAAATCAAGGGAACTATCAAAAAATTCTGAGGGAAAGATAGTTCCATAATGAATAAGAAAAAATTATATGTAAATGAAACTTCCACTTCTGACTATTATGGAGTAATCTGTATTAGTCCATCTCTTCTACTAGGTATCATTTAAGGCAAGGTTAAAAAAAAGGTAAATAAATAAATGCAAGTTTCTTTTTTAACTTTATTTTTATTATTGACACTATTACAGATGTCCCCATTCCCCCTTCCCCCATATGCCCACCTCCACCCAGCCCCTGCCCCTTCTTCTTCCCTCTGGTCACCACTGCATTGTTGTCTGTGTCTATGCATTATATGTGTGTATGTGTGTGTGTGTGTGTGTGTGTGTGTGCGCGTGCGCGCGCGTGTGTTTTTATTAATTCCTTCACCTTCTTTATTTAGTCCCCTCCTCCCCCTTCCCTCTGATAACTGCCAGTCTTTTTCCTGTAAAGTTAATTAGTGAATGACCAAAGCACCAGAATTTGAGGGTCTCATGTTTCAGAGAGAAATTTAGGTGAGCCAACTTTCTCTGCCATTTTTCCCCATGGAGTATTAGCTTATTTTCAGGCATAGCACTAAGGCAGTGGTTCTCAATGTTCCTAATGCCACCACCCTTTAATACGGTTCCTCATGTTGTGGTGACCCCCAACCATAACATTATTTTTATTGCTACTTCATCACTGTAATTTTGCTACTGTTATGAATCGTAATGTAAATATCTGATATGCAGGATGTATTTAGGCAACCCCTGTAAAAGGGTCGTTTGACCCCTAAAGGGGTCGCGACCCACAGGCTGAGAACTGCTGCACTAAGGTGAAATAGAGAGTGGTGACCTAAAGCAGGGATCAGCAAACTACAGTGTGGGCTGAATCTGGCTTACAGGGCACACCCTGCTCACTGGTTAATCTCTTTGGCCACTTCTGCAAGACAATTGCAGAGCTGAGTAGTTTTATCAGATTGTTTGGCATGTAAAGCAGAACTTACATCCATCTTACAGACCTGGAAGGACAAATATTAGATTTTAGGTCTGCCAGTGAAAGAGTCCTGTAAAACATACCAGTATTTCCGCTGAGACCTCTAAAAGGCTATCTTCTATGAATAAGGCAAGCTCAAAATAGACCAGCCTTGATCCATCTCAGTCCTTGCTTAGATCAAGGTCCTTGATTTATGCCAGTAATTATTAACAACTTGAAGAAAAGTAAATCCTCTCTGGAATAACAGAACTTTATTCAGAACTGCTATAATTTTTCGTACTCAATGCCTGCATTTAATTAATAATTACCGGAATTGTCAGGAGGTATTGTAGGCACTGGGAACAGCACTGGTATTAGACTGGTGTGGTCAGACCAGACCTAGATTCAGCAAACTCAGTACCTGAGTTCTGGCTAGGAAAGATTTCAGAGCCAAGATTCCAACTATAAGAGAACATTTATCCTATATAATAAAAGGCTACTATGCAAATAGACCAAATCGTGGCACAGCCGGTTGCTATGACCCGGCAGCAGGTGTGAGCAGGGCCAGTGTTAGAGCCACCACTTGCACCCACTGCCAGAATCAACCCCACTCACACCCACAGCCAGCACTGGAGTTGCTGCTCGTACACTCTGCCGGTGCCCAGCGCCGGTTCTGATCACTTGGCACCATCAGTGGGTGCAAGCGGCAACTGCTGGCCCTGATCACCCCTGAGGGCTTCACCACCTCCCCCTGCCCCTGAGGGGTGATCAGGGTAGCAGCCGCCACTTGCACCCACTGACAGCACCGGCCCTACTCACACTCACTGCTGACGCCAACCCCAATCGCTCCGCACCATCAGCGGGTGTGAGCGGGGCCTGCGCCATCATGTGTGGGAGCAGCAGCATTGGGAGCGGGGCTGCTGGAAGACAGGAGCCATGGCAGGAGGGGCTGGGCAGGGTCACGGAAGATGGGCCTGGACCTACTCCTGTGCCTACCGCAGCCTCGTGGCCCACAGTTCCTTTCAAGGTGCACAAATTCGTGCACTGGGCCCTTACTAACTATATAAAAGAATTAGGTCCAATGAGAGGCCTAATATGACTGTCATAGGAGTCCTAATATGGAGGAGATAATAAGGTGGAAATAAAATTTGAAGAAATATTAATTGAATGTTCTTTTTAAATTATTAATGAAGAGTTTCACAAATTAATGAAACCCTATGAATCCCCCAAAAATGATGAATGAAAAGAATCCATAACTATGTATCCCATAATTAATCTTCTGAAAAACCTAAGATAAAGAGAAAAATTGTAAAACAGCCAGCCAGAAAGAAAAATAAAGTAAATTTCTCTCAATGAAGCTGCAGTAAGACTGACAGCTGACTATTTACCAGAAACTATGGAAACCCATCTTCTAAATACAAATACAGAAAACACAACAGTATAGAGCAGTGATGGCAAACCTATGACATGCATGTCAGAGGTGACACACAAACTCATTTTCTTGGTTGATTTTTTTTTGTTAAATGGCATTTAAATATATAAAATAAATATAAAAAATATGTCTTGCCCTAACCAGTTTGGCTCAGTGGATAAAGCATCAGCCTTCAGACTGAAAGGTCCCAGGTTCAATTCTGGTCAAGGGCATGTACCTTGGTTGTGGGCACATCCTCAGTAGGAGGTGTGCAGGAGGCAGCTGATCGATGTTTCTCTCTCATCAGTGTTTCTAGCTCTCTATCCCTCTCCCTTCCTCTCTGTAAAAAGTCAATAAAATATATTAAAAAATATATATAAGTCTTTGTTTTACTATGGTTGCAAATATCAAAAAATTTCTATATGTGACACGGCACCAGAGTTAAGAGGAATGTATTCTCTGTATGTTACCAGGTCTAAAATCAGCCAAATCCAGAATGTCAAAAATTTTAATAGCACATGACCTAGTTTATTCATCAGACAGAAGAAAAAGGAGGAGGTGAAGGGGAAAAAGAGAGGCATAGGAGAACAGAAGGTGGAGGAGGAGGACAAGGCAGAGAAAGAGGACAAGAAGGAGGGGGGAAAAAGAAGAAGGAATTATTTTGAAATGCAAATTAATCAAATGCAATGTTGCTTGTGTCCTGATTTCAATAAACTAAAAAAAGACACTTATGAAAGAATTGAAAAATTGTGGGTGTGATAATCCTATTTTGAATATATATTTTAAAGCCTTTAACTCTTAGAGAAATATACTGAACTAATCACAGATAATGTGATATTTTAAATTTACTTTAATAAAATTTAGTGGTGATGTGGCTGCGTGGATAAATGAGATAAGAGGTTGATGGATATAGGAAGTCCATTATACTATTATATCTATACTTGTGTTTTTGAACCTTTGTATAATAATGACACAATTATGGAATGAGAAAAACTTGCTTTTAGCTATTTGAGTTGAACAAAATAAACTTACAAAATGGACTTGTTAAGAAAATTCATATAAAAAAAGAGGCCTGTCCTAAATATTTTCTCAGAAATATTAAAAGTCAAAACAACAATTTTAGATTCCAAAGTTCCAGTCCCCTCATACAGGTTCAGAATTTTTTAATTTCCTCTCTCTTTCTAATTTGTGTTGCAGAATCTTGTTCAAAATTTCCTAGCTGAAGTGCAACAGCCATTTAGAAACCACTTGCACAGACTGCTTTATACAGCAATTTAGAGAGTAGCAAGTCGCCTTGAGTGCCTGCATCAGCCCTTAGAGCTGCCCTGTAGGACTTAGAAAGAAAGGCTTTTTCACTAGAGAAGGCGCTTGTTTGGGGTCTGGGCTCCAGCCTTTGCGGGTCCTTCCACTGGGTGTTATCGTGCAGTGAACAAATAAGCAAGCTCTTAGGACAGACAGCTTTAGGGATTGTGGAATCTTTTCTCCATTTCCCAGTTCCACTGCCAGTTTAGATGATTTTTTTTTTTTATAGAAAATTACTGATTTACTGCCACCACCTCTTCCCACTGGTTTGCTACATCCTTCTTCACATAGTGCTGGTAGAAACTGCTTTTAAGCCCTTAATAGATGACTCTTTTCTCCACATCACTTGAAATTCTCCCTTCCACTTCAACCAGTGAACTGCAACACAGCCATTTGTTCCACAGATTTATAAAGGGATAGAGGACAACCCACACCTTTCTAAAATTATACTTTGTGTTTTGAGATAATTGTAGGTTCACATGCAGTTGTAGGAAATGATTTCCTTTGCACCATTTTCCCCAGTGCTAACCTCTTACAAACGATATAGTACAATATCACAACCAGTATCCTGACATTGATACAGCCCATCAATCTTATTCAGCTCTCCTCAATTTTACTTGCATTCTCTTCTGCATATGAATTTAGTTTGATGCAATTTTGCCACATGTACATGTTAACCCACACATTTTTACTTGTTTGCTTTTTCACAGTTACTATGCCTTAGCTGAAGTATTATGAAAACAATAGCTAACACATATAGTATTTAATGTATAACCAGCAGTGTTCTAAGCATCTTATATATATTAACTCAGTACTAAAACCATACTTAAAAAATAGATACAGCCCGGCCTCAGTGGCTCAGTGGTTGAGCATTGACCTATGACCCAGGAGGTCATGGTTCAATTCCCGGTCATGACACATGCCAGGTTTTGGGTTGGGTTCCCAGTGTGTGTGTGTGTATGCGGGGTGGGGGTGGGGGGCATGCAGGGGGCAGCTGTTCAATGATTATCTTATCATTGATGTTTCTTTCTCTACCTTCCTTCCTCTCTGAAATCAATAAAAATATATTTTAAAAAATAGATACAGTTTATTATCCCCACTTTAAAGATGATAAAACTGAGGCACAGAGGGGTTAAGTACCTCATTCCCATGTCACATAGCAAACGAGGGACACAGCTGAAATTCGAGCTAGGCATTCTGACCCAGTGTCTGCTCTTAATCTCTGCACCATAGGCCCTGAAAAGTTGCTTTATTTTTCAGCTTTCCCATATTCTCTAAACGGGCACTAAATGGGAGTTTGTTGAGGCAACATCTCTACTCAATTTATCATCTACTTCTGCCACAGAGACGCTATTTTTTGTGTGTGTGTGACTCTAACCTAAGGCCGCAACCCAGCCAGCACCCAGCTAGCTATAATATCCTGCTTTAGTGGAGCAGGAGTAAATAAGATCAGGCAAGTCACCTGTCCGACTCAGTGTTGGAGAGAGAACACCAGGAGTTATGTGCCTTGCCTTCCCTTTGAGTCTATTATTCCTTCTCCATTTCGCCACAGGTAGGTCCAAAGCCTGTAATTGCACACCTGCATCCCTTTACAATAATAAAGCCAGATGTTCAGACATTGCTCATCCATACACTGCCACGGAGTGTGGCCCTTGTGTCTTCTTTTAGCCCTGCCAGCCCTGTCTCTACTCTCAGCCCCTAAGGACACTGCTTCTCCTTTTCCTTCACCTGGAACACCATTTCCTAAATCTCCACCTTGTCACTCTCCCACTCAGAATTATAGTGCCTGCTCCATCTTCGGCTACCAGCTTTTATGTATGTATGTATGCATGCATGTGTGTATGCATGTATTTGCTTATGTATTTGTGTTCGTGCAGTAGTACTCTTATTTGAAGAAAGCATGTGGAAAAGTCAAGTATGTGAGAGGTATTGGCTCAGAGCTCCAGGTTCTATGGGACAGAGCTTAAAAACACCTCTACTTGTGATAATTTCACTTGTATATATTTACTCAACTTGTTTCACCCCTCTGGACCTTCCTCTCATCCTCCCCACATTCCCACTTTTGTTTCCATGGTTTTTCATTTTTTGCTTTGATTCATACTTTTTATTCTTCCCTAGAATGTTCTCCTTCCTCCTGTCCACATTTACAATGCCTTTTAATTCTTCAAACAAACTCTAAAAGGATTTCTAAAACTGCCTCCGCTCGCTCCACACCCATGTCCTTGTTTTCCTTACAAGCATCTCTTTGGCTACTGTTGCCTGCACCAATGCATCATTTTAGCATTTATAATATTGCCTTTGATTGGGATTCATCCCTGCTGATGGTCTCTTCGTACCCTAGTAAGGTCTTGATTGGCAGGGCCACTTTCTCAGAATCCCATCTTTATTATCTTAGCCAAATTACTTCTTTCTATTCCCAGTACAATTTTCTCAGCACACCACATATATGGCCCACTCAGACATTTTTGTTAAATGAATACCTAAAATGTTCACAACATTACACCATGGGGTATAGAAATTATATGATGAAATCAGCGTTTAAAGGAAACATCATTTAAATTCTTTGTAGCTTTAGAAACAAGCAATTGATTCTTATTGGCCTCACAGTTCTCATAAAACCAATAGTCTCCTTATCTACAAACTTTCGGTAAGAAAAATGTTTGATCACATGCATGGATGTATTGCTAATGGCTTATGCTAATGGAAGTTCAAAAGTTGAGCCTCTATATATGCCTATACAACTGAATTTGGCAAAGAAACACATATAAAAATAATATCTAAGCCTTTTGATGATTACACCATTGATGACTAAAGTCTTTTATTATGGTAGAAATAGATTATGTAATTGGTATATATAAAAATCTAAAGAAAAAAAGGGTTGATAAGTTGATTTCCCCCCAAGTATATTATGCCTATGAATTGAAACCCAAACTCATGTAGTATGATGCTTAAGCTGATTCTTTGTGGTGACCTCCTGCTACAAGAAATTTATATAAAATGTGTTTTACATAATTATCACATTAATAATGATATTAGATAGCATTATCATACCATATGATTTTTTAAAAAGATGGCTTATATTTAATGAAGTTTCAAGAAGCCCTGGTATGAGACAGTAAATAAAGGAAGAGGAAAATTCAGATGCCCTCTACCATCTGTTATTGTTGATGGATAATTTAAAAAACCCTGTTTTTAGGGAAAAGTAATACCATTTTTCTTGTTTCAGGGAAGATAACATAAAGCAAAATTTTTGCATCATTATAAGAACTGATTTATTAGTATTATTGATCTTGAAGAACTTGGAGTGGTTTTAATGATTACTTACAATTTTAAAGTGGTACCTCAAAAGAAGTACCACTGGAATAAGAATGAATTTCAAACAAAGGAGATATATGCAACACTGATATATTAAATGGAGAGGGGGAGGTAAGCACCTATACTTTTGTATAATTGTCTAGAATTGCAGATTGTTTTTTAGATTTAATTCTCAAGGAATAGTAATATAAAGAGCAGAAAGGACAGCCAACAAAAAATTGCCTGTCACAGGCTCAATCTAGTCTGCTGAAAACTGGAATACGACTATTTGTAAAGACTGAGGGGGGATTTATTAAGACTCATTGTTCATCCAGTAATTATAAGGGAAGGTTTAGTTAACAAGATTAAACATTGATTTTTCTATAACCCAGCTTATGTTAGGTATTTTATCATACTTAAACATTTAGGTGTCACAGATGAGTAGATAGGGTAATTAAAGGAATTGACCAGATTACACAGGGTAGGGGTATAATTTAGGATAAAAGGAGTGGAACAGATGCAGTGTCTGAATAACTTCAATTGATGAGCCACAGTAAAATAATCATTTATAGGGTTTCTTAGGGAGGTAGTATACTAAGGTGATACAGCATGTGGGCTCTGGACTCTGACTGGCCCTCCCACGGACAGCCGTGCAATTCTGGGCAAGCCACTCACGCCCTGTGCTTTGCTGTCCTCTGTGGGATATGATAATATTATTAACTACTTCATATGATTATTATGAGGCATGGGAGATAATATCAGTTTTTGCCCAGCATCCATTTTACCCTTCTCCTAATCACAAGACCTTAGTGCCCTATCTTTCCTCTGGTAGCTTCTCCCTCCTCCACTTTGATTCTATATATTCACAAGAGGAAGCCTGGCAAGTGATGCTCTCCTTCTCTGGCTCTGTGATTCATCTGAGACACTGACATTATCCAGTCAGAGGGAAAGTGATACAATGAGAATGCTTCTGGCATTGTTGAGAGAGAAAGGCATTTTCTTCCTCACTGGACTGGAACCTAGAAGAATGTAAGGCTGAAGCTGCTAGGAGCCATCTTATCATGAAGACCTTGCGAACTAAGTAATATGGGAAGAGGGCAAAGCCCAAGGATAAAATGGGAGCAGAGAGATATTGTTTAAGCCCCCGGATCTAGCAGCGTGTAAAACAAGCTCTTCCTTGTACTTTTAGTTACTCAAACCAACAAATTCCTTACTTAGCGTGGGTGGGGAGGGCTCAGCTTAAGCCAGTTTGAGTTGGGTCTTCTGTCACCTGAAACATGAAAAGATGCAACTATTTGAGGAATGAGGTTTACATGAGATGGTTTATCATATACACATAGTCTATCCCAGTTCCTGAAACATACTAAGACTCCTTGTTTATTCATTATATTCTAGAAATCATTCTATTGGCTGCACATAATTATCTCTAATCTTTACAACCTTCCCAGGCAGGGTATATCAGTTATGCATTGCTGCATAACAAATTACACCAAAGCCTACATTTATTATTTCATTGTTTCTCTATGTTAGGAATTTGGGAGCAGCTTATTTGAGTGGTTGTGGCTCATAGTCTCTCATGAGGTTTCAGTGGAAACATTTTGATTGCTGATATCTGAAGGCTTGACTGGGGCTGGAGGATTCACTTTCTAGATGGAAGAGTGAGTGATCCAACAGAAGTTTCAACATCTTTTATGACTGAGTCCTGGAAGTGGTCCTCTGTCACATACATAGCATCTTATTGGTTTCACAAGTTAACCCTATTTTGTGTAGAAGGGGAGTGCACAAGGATGTGAATACCAGGAGGCAGGGATCATTGGGGGCCATCTTGGAGACTGGCTACCCACTCAAAGAATATTATTGTCTCCAGTTTGTAGATACAGAAATTAAGGCTTAGAAGGTTTAACTATTCTGTCCAAGGTCACATCACCGTTAAGTTATGGAACAAGATTTTAGACCTAGTTAGACTTATTCCAAAACCTGTTCTCTTAAGCACAATGCAATGCTTTTTAGTAAACTGTTTCAGTAAAAGTTACCCACTTTTACTTAATTAAAATGTATTCAGCAACTCATTCCCCCCGCCCCCCCCAAAAATGGATGTAAAATTATAGAATGTAAAACTTATTTAATGTTGGTCTTTATCACTTTAATGCTTAAATATGTCTTTTTTTAAAAAATTGTAACAAATTATAGTAAGGCTTAAAGCAATGCATTCTTGCAAAAGACTTTCAAAAAAGATGTTAGATATATCATGGCATTTGAAATAGCATCTCTGGTGACACCATTACCCAAACCTAATCAGAAGCCAGCAGTGTAGAAACCTTGAGTTCACGTCTCAGGTCGGTCTTCAGGGGATGGCGCCAGGCAGATAAGTTCCACAGAGGCAAACAAGACAAATGGTCCCATATTTTAAATTAGTAAGTAACTTACTTGGAAAGAAGCACATTGTAAGTAAAAGTGAAAAAAAATAACCCTATGTGGAGCACATTTTTTCTTTAAAAATATTGTTTTCTTCTTGTGTTTTTTTTTTAATTTTTTTAGAGAGAGAGAGAGAAAGGGAGAGGGAGAAGGGGGTGGGGTAGAGAAACATTGATGAGAAAGAGAACTATAGATTGGCTGCCTCCTTAATGCTCCCTTTGGGGATAGAGCCAGTAACCTGGTCATGTGCCCTGATCAGGAATCAAACCTGTGACCTCTTGGTACACAGGACAATGCTCCAACCAACTGAGCCACACCGGCCAGGGAGAACATTTTTTTAAGGGATCTTCCAAGAAAAGTTTAGCTCCTCAAAATACCCTGAATAATTAATATTTCATCCTTGTTCATTATTCTTGCTTTAAATAGCCTGTTTTTCCTCATCCTTTGTGTGTGTGTGTGTGTGTGTGTGTGTGTGTGTGTGTGTGTGTGTAGGGTACCAACAGTATATTCAGAAGGCTTTGCCCAGTTCATAAAGTTAAGAGTTTAAGAACTATTTAAATGTCTGTGTACTCAGCTGTCAGCACAGCATGTTCTATATTACAAAACTGGAAAATACTTCATGATTGATAAAGAAGACAGTTGTATCAAATAATTTTATTTAATAAATCATATTAATAGAATCAGGTTGGCTGATACATTCTACCAAATTTCAATATCTTTTTGTAGTGAGAAGCTATGTGTAAAAGACCAAAACCTCTTAATTAGTTTTCCTTTTTGTTGTAGCTTTAGCATTTCATGTTTGCTTGTTATCTGTAATTATTTTTTGGCTTTAACCTAAGATTCTTATTTTACATGTATTAACAGTTCCCGTCTGAAAACATAAGGATATCGATACACGACAGCCTATTTTCCCATCCTTACCAATGCTGTCCCATTTACCACTCACTGTCCTTGAGTGAAGATGTTCTGTTTCCCATAAAGCCTAAAATTATTCTTGTAGAGCATCCCTAGGATCCACCATTTCCTCTCCATTTCCAAGGCCAAAATTTCAATCCATACTCTAATCACATCAGCAATTCTCTGCTGAGCTCATGCGTTAAATATCCCAACTATTTTTGTTTACTGAACGTAGTGAAAATATGGATTTATGGGCTCTGATGTAGACAAACTTGTTTGACTAACAATGAAATAGCAATGCTCTGTTGATAGTAAGAATCATTAGACTGTCTTTTGGGCAGGAGGTCCGGGTAGAAGTTGATAGATGAGGCATATACAGCTGCCTACTGAAGCATGTAAATAGATGTTTTTCCCAGTGATTACTAGAGTTAATATTTTCTGCAATGTAATTTTTTTTTAATTGGAAGAGTCTATAATTGGTTTCATCAATATACAAAGCACCTTGCTTCAAAACACAGTGAAAATAATTCAGAGCAGTAAAATAATATTTTTTGAGGTATCCTTCTTGAGTCTGGCAATAAAATTCAATGTTCAGGGCCAAGCAGAACAGAATAATGAAAAAAAAAATAAAAACCTCATAATTTTTTTTTCTTTTAATGTCAGAAAAGACCACCACATATTTTCTAGAATCTTGCAATTTAGAATTGCTATTGTCTTTGGCCCTGATTTAACTAGTAAACTAGCTGCCCTGAATTCTAAGACACTCATGATAGACGTGTGGCTAGTGAAAGCAGACACTCTGTTTAGTGTCCTATGGTTTCTGCAGAAGGAACTATAGTCCTCCAGGCTATTTTAATGTCATGGTTTTAAAAGGATAAACCCTAGTGCAATTAAGTCATAGTTTGGAGTGGAAAGGAGGTGGAGAAAGTGATATTAAAACCAATGAAAACACTGCTGACCAAATTACTTTGGTTTTTTGATAGAGTAGATACGGCAGATTAAAAAGTGGTGATTTGCAATACCATGTACATAGTACAGTCCAAGAGGGTTTGACTTTCAGATTAATAAAATTGTAAAGAAAAATTGCCCCCTATGTGCTTGCTTACTTTTCAAATATAAAATACTTTAAAAACTAAAGTCTAATTATGGACTATAGGCCTCCTGTGAACATTAATAAAAGTTTGACCAAACTGAAATTATGCTTTCCACAACCTTTTAAAAGTCAAATGAAAAAAAAAAAATCAAAACAAAACACAAACCTCAACCAATTATAGTAACAGTGCTGTGTAGGAGGTTTGCAAATATATGATACATTTTGACAGCTGTTTTTTACTGGAATCCTATCAAGACAATCACTAAAATATTTTGGAATGCTTAAAATGAGGGAATGCTAAATTTGTAGCTGTGCCTAAGCCACGGGAGGCCCGGGAGTTCGAAAGTGTTTTTTGGTTGCTACAGTGCTACCAATTCTTGAAGTCAGCCACATTCTGTAACCCAGATTCCCCAATGATTAATACAAAATATTTACTTTAAAGTAATCCCTCACTGTTCAGCATTGGTGTGAATAAGTCTATTCTTCTGACACACTTGATCAATAAATGGACAAGTATGATATTCAGAGATTGTCCCTATAAAATGGGTTTGATGATCATATAATAATACTCCAAAACTTGTAAATAACAAATTGCTATGAAGGTACAGGAAGGAAGGAATGGGAGTGTGCAGAGCTGCTCCTTTACCCGGTCACTGACAAGAGTGTCTCAGCTAATAGTGAAGTAGAGATAATGCCCTCTTTCCTGCTCAGTGAACTGAGCATCTAGAGTAACCATATAATAGTGACATATATTCGTGTGGTTACTCTTAATGTCCCCTTTGTTATCCTGGGTGTTACTTAGAATAAAATTAACCTAAACCTTAGTTAATACCTTTTCCCATCCTTCCTTTCTTCTTCTTAATCTCTCTTTGCTTTAACTCAGTCACCTTTGGTTAAATTGTCACAGCCCCGCTGGATCCCAGGGCCCTACCCCTAATCTAGAAGCACCTGAGTCTGAGGCTTCCTCCTTCTGATTCTTTCTCTGTCCCAGCATTTCCTAATTGGAGAGCAAAGTATCTCCCTTGTATGACCTACGAGGGAGGTCCCGGGAGCCATGACCAGTAACTGTCAGATGGCCAACAAGAAAATATCAATTCCAGGACCTTTTCACAGTGAGTCCCTGAAGTTACTTGCTAGAGCCCTCATACCATGCACTGTGTGAGGCAAGGCTTAAAATCTCTAAGCCGCAGGGGTCCTCAAAGTATGGCCCACGGGCCACATGCAAATACAAATATTGTATTTGTTCCCGTTTTGTTTTACTTCAAAATAAGATATGTGCAGTGTGCATAGGAATTTGTTCATAGTTTTTTTTTTTGTGTGTGTGTTTTTTTAAGCTATAGTCCGGCCCTCCAACCGTCTGAGGGACAGTGAACTGGCCCCCTGCTTAAACAGTTTGAGGACCCCTGCAAGGCACAAGCATAGACTTCGCCCCCAATCTAATTCTAGTTTGTCTGTTTAACATCCCCTGCCTCTCACCTTCAGTTACTAGGGATATCAAACACACAACATGCTTCCCTCTGTATTTGTTACTATTGTTCCTTCTACCTGGGGGGGAGGGGGGGAGAGGTGGGGGAGGGAGAGAAGGGAAGGGGAGATAAATCTTTTCAGACCAGGGTCAAGTGTCAGTCCCTCAAGAAGCCTTCTCCCACAACTTCAAATTCTGTATGTTTCCTTACAAGCTCTGTCTCTTTAGGCCACTGGTTCTCAAACTTCAGTGTGCACCAAATGAAGTAACTGGAGGGCTTGTTAAAGTACAGATGGCTGAGTTTCTGATTCAGTGGATCTGAGATGAAGCCTGAGATTTTGCATTTCTAACAACTCCTTAGGGGCAGTTAATGCTGATAATCTAGGGACTACACTTTGAGAATCACTGTTCTAGATTTTAATTAAACATAAAAAATGCTAAGACAATATAGTTTACCCAACGCAAATGTAAACTCTTTGAAGGTAATATACTTGGCCTTTCTCTCTTTATAGGTACTTTAAGTACCCGAGCACAGTGCCTGTCAGTAGACAATCAATGCTGAAAAATAAAAGCTTATAGACGGGAGTTAAGCAGAAATGCATCTGTGACTTTATTGTACCAGGAACGAGCTGAACTAGCTATTGGGTAACTTAGGTAACTAACTTTAGTTGTCAAGCTTTTAGTCTCCTCTTCTCCTTTAAAAGCTTAAAACTAATACCATGCACATCTGGTTATTTTGAGAAAATTAAATTAAATATATTGGCATGTATGTCATGTATGTTACATATACACTGAGTGGCCACATTATTATGATCACCTGACGTTTATAGGTAAATTAGCTATAATTTCACGCTGAAGTTGCTAGAGGGCCAGACCATTATAAATAGGGAAGCAGGTTGTTTACCACGACAGTAGAAGTGATTTTTTTCTGAAGATATGGGTAAACAACATGATTTAACAGCCTTTGAACGTGGGAGATATATATATATATAGCAAATATATATATTTGCTATAATCCTTTCTGTGGGTTTGGGGGTGTATCTGTGTGTGTGTGTGTGTGTGTGTGTGTGTGTGTTGATGAGTTCATTGCTTAGTACATTTTAAGTACTTAGTCATTGGTGTTTTATTTGAATTATGAATAAATTATTTTGCAAAGTCTCTCTCTCCTAGTCACTAACCATATGAACTACAGAGTTTACACTGGCCAGTTTCAGTGGGGGTGGGGGTGGGGAAGCAGGAGGAAGAGAAAATCCATATAGAGGACAAAAGGACACATATGAGGCCTCTGGAAAATGATTTTCTGTGGTAACTGGAAAGTCCTTGTTTATTGAAAGTGGTTTAGGGTTAGACAATATGTTCTTGAATTTTCAAAGGTTTGGTTTTCGTTGGAATGGGCAAGCCTTTAAATTAAATGTGGTTGATGAATATAAACATCTAATACTTTCCTCATCTCCTGTATCTGTTCTCCTCGGCACACTGCCCAGTCACTTGAGGGTTCTGAAATACAGCTCTTGAATAATGATTAACATATAGCATGAGGTTACTTTTCCATCTGGAGATTTTATATGATGTGCAAACTAAAATATGGAGGGATTTTGATTATGAAAACATCTAAAATTCTAGGGAAAATAGGTGAACAGCTGTCATCTGATAGAAAGGTACCGCTGGCTATTCTGACCAGTGTGGGACAGGAAGGAAGGTGCTGCCTGCTGCCAGATCTTTGAGATGTCATTGAGGTTGTGCCTACCGCAGGAATTCTGCAAATGGGCATGCCTTGGGAAATAGCCTATAAGAAATTGCGCTGATTGGAAGGGAGCTCAGGTTAGGTTTTTTTGTTTTGTTTTCTTTCTTTCCTTCTTTCTTTCTTCCTTCCTTTCCTTTCTTTCTCTTCTTTCTTTCTTTCTTTCTTTCTTCTTTCTCTCTCTCTCTCTCTCTCTCTCTCTCTCTCTCTCTCTCTCTCTCTCTCTCTCCCTCCCTCCCTCCCTCCCTCCCTCCCTCCCTCCCTCCCTCCCTCCTTTCTTTCTTTCTTTCTTTCTTTCTTTCTTTCTTTCTTTCTTTCTTTCTTTCTTTCTTTCTTTCTTTCTTCTTTCTTTCTCTCTCAGGTTCCCAAAGGCCTGGGCCCCCATGAATAGTAGAGACCTCTGTCTGCCTATGTGAGGAAGGAAGGGCTAGTGTGAGCCCTGGGCTGCTGTCTGCATGGGGCTGGTGTCCTCCTGTGCTATTAATACAAATAAAACCTGAGGCAGAATCTTCTGAGGGACTGGGGTGACTTCAATACCAAGAATAAACTGATTTATTAGTATATGTAGGTAGAGGTTTTGGAGGAGAGCAGCATTAACTTTTAGGAAGGACTATTGATTTACGTTAGAATCTGACCTGTCCTATACTTTAGATAACCTCATTAACTTGGGTAAAAATTAATACTGATACAAAATTCCCTGATGTAAAATTATTAGAAGATGATTTTGTTAATACTCTGATAAATTATTCTGCCCTAAACATCCTTATAGAGCAATGCTTAGTTACTGTCACTGTCTGTGAATGAATAACCGCACATTATTAGGCATGAACTATGTTTCAGGATCTTTGACATACATTTATTCTTCACATGGCTATTCTGTATCACTACCTTTGAGATGAGTAAACAGAAGTTCTGAATAAGAGAGAGTTGCCCAAGAAAATAGCAGTACTTAGTAAGCAGACTTGGAACAATTCCTGACTTTAAATCTAGAACTCATACATTTCAGCTAACTCCTCATCAAGCATGAAAATATACTAACCTTTTCACATATTTATAAACTGCATATGAACTCTTTTTGTACGTTAGCCATGCAATTAGACTGCTATCCTAAGGTTTAATTTGCCTTTAAAAAATTAGACTTACCCTCTACCCTTACATATTTAACTTCTAATGGGCAGTAAAGTAAGTACTAATATATCTACTAGTATCTTAGGAATCATTAGGAGACTTGCTCAAGATTATCCAACAAATAAGTCAAAGTCTACATTACTATCTTTTCTCCCCACCAATATTTTTTGCCTTTTCATGTGAATTCCTGTTATAATTATTTTGTGCATAAAGTAAAACCAAATGTTATTTTTCTTGGAACATTACTATAGTTTACTATCTAAGAATTTGAAAACCACCACATTGCATGTCATTTACTTATTATTTATGTATTTATTTATTTATTTATTTATTTATTTATTTATTTATTTGTTTTATTGATTTCAGAGAGAGGAAGGGAGAGGAGGAAAGAAATAGAAACATCAATGATGAGAGAGAATCATTGATCACTACTTCCCGCATACCCCCTACTGGGAATCGAGCCTGAACCCTGGCATGTGCCCTGGCCTTAGTCGAACTGTGACCTCCTGGTTAATAGGTCGACACTCAACTACTGAGCAACACTGGCCTGGCACCACCAGGTTTACTTTTATTTATTTTTTATTTTTCCACATTGGCTGGGCCAGGTTCCCTTTTAAATGCATAGGTTTTCTTGAAACATGAATTTACCAGTGGCAAGATATGTTCAACTTCTACATTATCTTCTGGTTCACACCACCTCTTTGAAATTTCATAGTTATAGTACAACACAGGTAGATTTCACAAACTCTAAATTTAAAGTCTGGCTCAGCAGTCATGGCTCAGTGGTTGAGGATCAACCTATGAGCTAGAAAGTCACGGTTCAATTCCTGGTCAGGGCACATGCCTGGGTTGCGGGCTCAATCCCCAGTGAGGGGCATGCAGGAGGCAGTCGATCAATGATTCTCTTTCATCATTGATGTTTCTATCTCTCTTTCCCTCTCCCTTTCTCTCTGAAAACAATAATATATATTTCAAAATATATATATATATATTTTTTAAAAAAAGAGTAGTAGTGAAGGTTAAGTGAGAACATCCACATAAAGTACTTAGTACCATTCTTGCACAGTCTTTAATACATATTAGCAATTATAGCAATTACTGAGATATAGTACATATTTTGATAAGGTAGAAGTAATCCTTCATGTACATTAGAAGCTAACACTGAAATATGGGAATGAGCATGTCACCATTTAAGAGGAAGCCAAAATAACATATGCTTTACTACACCTTTGCAAAACTTTATATACCTGCAAGCTGCCTTTAGAATGAAAACAGGTCTAAGGAAACTGGCCAAGGAATGGAGTTAAACTTCATTATTACTTACAAAAACAATCAATATAAAATGTAGAATCTCACTGATAAAGGAAGTTGAAACCATATTTCCTCACAGAATATTGACAAATATATGTTTGAAATGCATAAACTCTTAGTAATATGTTTCCTTTTTTATTTCTTTTTAAATGTTATTTTTAAAATTGATTTTACAGAGAGAAGAAGGGAGAGAGAAAGAGAGAGAGAAACATTATGTATGAGAGAAACATCAATAGGTTGCCTCCCTTACCCCAGGGATCAAACCTGCAGCCTGGGTATGTGCTCTGACCTAGAATCGAACTGGTGACCTTTTGGTGCATGGGACAATGCTCAACCAACTGATCCACATTAGCCAGGGCTCCATATGTGTTCTTAGAAGCATGGAAGACAACATTGATAGCAATAGGGTTATCAAAAATATAAACAACTTTGGCAAAGAGCTACTAAACAAAAAATATATCGCATCAGTTGAAATGAGTAACTTCATGCCTCGATAAATTTTACCTGAAAATGTAGATGTAGTCGTCATTATTATATAATTTTCTGAATATCTTGACATTTTTATCAGATAATTTTCCAATATGATAGTTACTACATGGAATCTTAAAGTCTAATTAAGTCAAATAAAAAATTTTCCTCCTAGTGGCACTGAGTTGGTCCTTTAACATTGAAAAAAAAAAAAACAAAAAAAAACAAAAAAAAAACAAAAACACTATCCCACACTATTTTTTATTAAAGCCTTTGCAGACATTATATCTGGGTTGCTTTGATTTCCCAAGTAAGTTGACTTTTCTAACTGAGTTGAAGTAGGATGTATTATGTTTTTTTAAAATTAATTAAATTTATTGGGATGACATTGGTTAATAAGATAATATAGGGTTCAAGTGTACATTTCCATGATACATAATCTGTATATTGAGTTGTGTGCCCACCACCCAAAGTCAAATAATCTTCCATTACCATAGAAATGGCCCCTTTTATCCTTTATTACCCCCTTCACCCCTTTCTTCTGGTAACTACCATGCTATTGTCTGTGTCTATGAGTTTCAGTTTTATGTTCCACATATGAGTGAAATCATATGGTTCTTAGCTTTTTCTGCATGACTTTTTTTTTTCACTTAGCATAATATTCTGAAGGTCCATCCATGTTGCTGCAAATGGCAATATTTCATCTATTGTTATGGCTGAGTAGTATTCCATTGTATATATGTTATGGCAAATTTCCAAGTGGCAGGAAGACAGACAACCAGGTACTCGGACAATTCAGAAAATGCACTTTTAATTACAGGAAGCACCTGCGCTGGCTCAGGGGAATCGGTACCCAAAGCTCAGCACTGAATGCGATGGGGCTTTCACTTTTATCCCCCTAGTTCTTTTGTCTCCCAAATATGGACTAGGCTTCCAGACTTTTTGTGGGCTTTTGCAGCCCCTCTGACGGTTATAAGGGGGGAAGTGAGATAGCAACCAAGACCCCTGTCTGGCACCAGCAGTCAGACCCCTTGTGGGGCTGTGTATGGTTTTATGGCCCCTGTAAGATAAGCATTCAGGGAAACAGTTTTTGCAAGGCTAGCTAGGACACAAGCTGAAAGGGGGTTGGGACTTAATTACAGGCTAGCAAGCATATACATCAGAATGCAGGTTGAGGGGGGCCATGGAGCCAGGCTGCCAGCCCAAGCTGCCAATTATATATATTATATATATATATATATAATATATATATATATGTATATATATATGTATATATATATGTATATATATATATATATATATATATATATATATATTATATATATAACATCTTTTTTATCAAATCATCTGTCAAAGGACGCTTTGATTTTTTCCATGTTTTGGCCACCATGACTAATGCTGCAATGAACATAGGGTGCATATATCTTCGTGAATAAATGTTTTCAAAATTTTCAGGTAGATACCCAGGATAGAGATTGCTGGGTCATATGGTAACTCTATTCTTAATTTTTTGAGGAACCTTTGTTTTCCTTAGTGGCTGTACTAGTTTACATTCCCACTAGCAGTGAATGAGGGTTCCCTTTTCTCCCTATTCTCTCCAATGCTTGTCATTACTTGTCTTGTTGATAATAGCCATTCTATCAGGTGTGAAGTAGTATCTCATTGTAGTTTTTATTTGCACTTCCCTAATGGCTAGTGAAATTGAGCATCTTATCTAATAAAGATGGAATATGAAAATTGACCATACACACCATAATGGTTAAGATGGCTGGGCCCACAGCAGAGGCAGGGATTCCATAACACAAGATGGCTGCACCCACAGCAGAGGCCGAGTTCCCCGTAAAGAGCCTCAACAAGCAATCAGCAGGGACCTGAGGCTGCGTGGTGCTGGGCCGGGTCAGGGGACCTGAGGCTGTGCCCCTGCCTGATGGGGCTTGACAGGGGACCTCAGGCCGTGCCCCCCGCCCTGGTTTCAGGCTGGGAGACCTCAGGCCAAGCCACCCCCCTGGCAAGGCTTGACGGGGGACCTCCAGCTGCATCCCCCACCCAGCGGAGCTTGACAAGAAAACTCAGATGACACATGACACCCCCCACATGACAGGGCTTTATAGGGGACCTCAGGCCGCACCCCCCACCCCGGCACTAGGCTAGGGGACCTCAGGCTGTGCCCCCATCCCGGCAAGGCTGGACGGGGGTCTTCAGGCCGCACCCCCCACCCCGGCGCCAAGCCGGGGGCCCTGAGGCTGTACCCCCTGCCATGTGGGGCTTGATGGGGGACCTCTGGCCATACCTTCTACTGACAGGGCTTGATGGAGAACCTCAAGGTGTGCCCCCTGGCCCAGGCCGGGAACCTCAAGGTGCACCCCTTAGCCCGGGCTGGGGGACCTCAAGTCATGCCCTCTGTCCTGGTGCCAGGCCGGGGGACCTGAGGGTGTGCTGGGGGGCCTGAGGCTGTGCCCCCTGCCCGGCATGCATCGGGGGACCTGAGGCTGTGCTCCCCCACCCAGTGGGGCTTGACAGGGGAACTGAGGCTGCGGCCCCAACCCGGTGGGGCTTGACAGGGACCTGAGGCTGCGCCCCCAACCCGGAAAGGCTTAACAAAGGTGGGGCTGGCCGGGTTTGGATCTCACACGATTTTGAGGAGCCGCGGGAAGGCAGGGACTTGACTCTGGGTCCCGCGGCGCGCCCCAGCCTCTGACAGGAGGAAGATTTTCATATACATTTTACTAATATTCTTTCATCTCTGACACATCTATTATAGAGAAAGGGAAAATAGCAATATTAAAATATTTCCTTTAATTAATCCCCTTTTAATGTGCACGAATTTAGTGCACTAGGCCAAGTAGTCCTTTTATATAGGTCATTTGTATGTTTTATTGGGAGGAGTGTCTCTCTCTTCAGGTCCTCTGCCCATTTTTAAATTGTATTGTTTGCTTGATGTTGAGTTATATGAGTTATTTATATATTTTGGATGTTAACCCCTTGTCAGAGCTGTTTGAAAATATCTTCTCCCATTTGGTTGGCTGCCTTTTTATTTTGTTGTCAGTTTCTTTTGCTATGCAGAAGCTCCTTAGTGTGATATATTTCCATTCATTTATTTTTGCCTTTACTTCCCTTGCCTTTGAGGTAAAATTCATAAAATCTTCTCTAAGACCAAGGTCTATAAAGTTAGTATCTATTTTTTCTATGTAATTTATTATGTTTTTGGATTACATTCCTAAACCATGAATGATAGACTAGACAAATAAGTACTAAAATATACCTCCCAGATATAAGAACCCTAAGAGGAGGTAGAAATGCATTAGAACTCAAAAAAAATGGGGATGAAATTTTAATGCTGATATTTGATGCTGTCATTATAGTGGTTATGAATTTTAAACCTACTTCATTTAAATGTTATTTTTACAGTGGTTGTGGGTTTGAGACAGTATTGATAGGCAAATAGTCAAAGGTTGTTAAGTAAATCATACCTGGAATTTTTCTTTTTTTATATTCCTATATAAATAAGGACTGTGTGTGGAAATATTTGTTCAGGTAGGATTTCTACATTTATCCCTTCTGCAATCCAGTTTGTTCAGGCAAATTTGATTTTTACAAGATGACCATATATCCATGTACATCTCCTAGTTCTTACTGAAAACTTGATCATCCAATGTTTTGTGTATGTTTAGCTGTGTATCAAAGGCAGATTTGGAGCTTGGTCCTTCCATATGTTTATGTAGAAGTAGGGATATAATAATATCTAATTTGTTGTATGATCGTGTAATTGAGGGCCATCTGTTTCTTGTTTAACAACAAAAGCAATTAATTTTGAGCTTTAAAAATCATTTTCATGCCGTAACCGGTTTGGCTCAGTGGATAGAGCATAGGCCTGTGGACTGAAAGGTCCCAGGTTCGATTCCGGTCAAGGGCATGTACCTTGGTTGTGGGCACATCTCCAGTAGGGGGTGTGCAGGAGGCAGCTGATTGATGTTTCTCTCTCATTGATGTTTCTAACTCTCTATCTCTCTCCCTTCCTCTCTTTAAAAATCAATAAAATATATTTTTTAAAAAATCATTTTCATTATGCTAAATGACTACCTAACTTTTGAAATTATGGTTTTGAGAACTCTCTACTTGAAATGGTTATTACTTCTTTACCTCCAAAATTATAAAATAGACTCTATAAATAAAAAAATGTAACATTGATTTTATCAATAAAATGGGTATCTTTATCACTGTATTATAAAAATTTTAGTAAGGATTCAAATAAAGGAAAAATAGCATTGTTAGTCTCTACTAAAAAACTAGTAAGCTGTTCTTTAAATTCACATACATAAGGGAGAATAAAGGCTGTATTTTAGAGTATTTGCTCCAAGTCAGTCTTATGAATTACTAAACCAGACTCATGGTAAGTAGAAGAAATCACAATAGGATGCCTATCTTGTTCCACTTATCACCCATGAATTGTTTGCAGATTCTTCTCAAGTTCTATGCAGTTATGGTATCAACAGGAAGAGGGACATGGAGAGCAAATAGATTGTCAATCAAATTGGAATAGACAAACCTTTGTGTAAAAAGAAGTGCCTCTAACTCTTCAAGCACAGCTTAAGTAAAATCTCAAAACCATTCCGCCCAAAACACTCTGGTTTCTCACATTTAAGCTCCTGTGAAGTTCAGTAGAAATGCAATCCTTATGTTTCCAATTCATTTCCAGCTAATTTAGCACAAGAGTGTTTTGCAAGCACTTTTTGATGTCAGAGAAACATGTTGTGTTGTCTCCAGAAAGCCATCTTTTTCTTGTTGTTGTTGGAGCAGGAAGTCACAAATTAGCATAGAAAACAAAACAGTCCTCTTCAAAACATGATTTAAACTTTCAAAGTGAATTAGCCTAAAACTCAGCAAAATGTGATTGACATTATCATTTAATTAATGAGTCTGAAAACATTCTTATCTCCAATTCCTGGTGTGTGTCAAAACAGAAGGACTAGCTGCAGGATTGTAGGAATAGAAAGAGGACATAAATAACTAATTGAAATTTATTTTGAATGCAATGGGAAAGAGCTTTTATAGACTTCTCCATTTTGAGGCCTGGCTTTACTCAAAAGATATGTTTTTAGAAGTGGCTGGGTGCTTTGAGTTGTGATATATATGATTATGGTATTCTGTAATTTTCAATTTTCATTCTTATTCTATCATATTTTATTTTAAAAGAATAATAGAATTATGGGTTCTCTAACACATGCCTTTAACATACTCTCATTATTAGCTGTGCTATGTTGGTTTGTTAGTGGTCATCCATGAGCACTTTAGGCATTCTCTCCACCATCTCAGAAACTCCCAGATCCACTCCACTCCCTCTGCCATCAAAAACAGCCTTTGATATTTGAAACCTCCACTGTTCGGAAGAAATTCTGGGAAAATGATCAATATTTGAAATGAGTCCCATCATTTTATTTTTTTCCATCTCCCTCACTCAGTATAATTTCAAAAGATTATACTATCTTTCACTTGGCCTTTCCTTAATACAAGCATTTTGTGTCCATTTAACTATAATGTATTTCATAAGGTTAGAAGTATTACATAATTTGTTTAAACAAATATGTAAGCAGCTGCCATTCTAACTTATGGCACTTGCATTATTAATTTGTATTAATTTAAGTAATCTCTCATTACTTTTATACTGAAATTTCTCATTAACCTTAAACCAAAACCTGGACACATCCTTTACTAACAAAAAGTTAAATGGCAGGAAAGTTAACATAAAAAATATTACTTTTTCAGGAGTGTCAAATGGTCTGCAATAGAATAAATGCAGATTTAGCTCAACCCCTTACATCATCTCCACATTAGAGTTCAAATAAATTTTTCAAATGTACATATCTAATGAATAATGAGGACATAATTTAAAACAAATCTGTTTGATTCCAAATTCTATTTATGTTCATTTATTCCACAAACACTTATTAACCCCATGTACAGTTTGTGAGAGGAGTCACTGTCTGTTTTAGGAGATAGACGTGTACCAATGATTGCAATATAGTGTGATAGGGAAACCATTAACATGCCCATAAACTTGAGGACATCATCAGTGAAGTAGTGATCAATGCTGTCTGGATAGATCAGAGAAGAGCTCCTAAAAAAAATTAAAAAAAAAACAAACAAACACAAAACACCACACTGAAATAAGTTTTGAAATATTACTAAGATTTCACCAAGAAAATCAAAGATGGAAAGGCTTTCCAATGAAGAGATTAGGGCGTTTAGAAGTCTGAATTGTGTAAGAGCATCTCAGAGGCTAGGTCAGAGAGTGAACCACAGGCTGATTCAATGACCAGCAAAGAGGCTGAAGAGGAAGGTGAAAGAAACATAGCACTAGTTACATATGTAATTTAAGTTTTCTAGTAGCCATAACAAAAATAAAAATGTGGATAAAATTAGTTTAAATAATAAAATTTAAATTTAATAATAATATATAGAATATAACACATTGAATTTTATACATGATATACAAAATAATTTTATTTAACTCAATATACATATGCTGTGATCTCAACATATAATCATAATAAAATTATTAATGAGATTTAAAAATGTTTTTATACTAAGTTGTCAAATTTCCATGTATTTTTTACATTCATGGCATATTTTAATTAGAATTAACCACCATTCAGGTTCTTAATTTCCATATGGGTCACTACCATACTGAATGATTCAGCTGTAGACAATAACATGTTAAGTAGGGGAATAATATGACCAATTTGTGTTACTTTGCTGGCAGTTTGGAAAGTGGATTAAACGTGGACAGATTGTAGGCAAAGGGATTCCAATTGGAGTCTGAGAAGTTATTGCAGTAGTCCATGTAATGATGGGGAGAGCTTGAACTAAAGCAGTGATCATGGGGGTGTCCTTGAAGAGTGGATTGGTAGCAGAGCATAATGAACATTATTGATCAATTTGAAGAGCATGTGAGGGAACAGAAGGTCCCAAGAATGGTGCATAGTTTCTGATCTAGAGAGATTCATGGTTGGTTGTCTCATTAACCCAAGTGTTTTGTGTTTGACTTTGTGTAGCATGTTATAGTGGTGAAGAGAACAGACTCTGGAGTCACTCCTCTTGGGCTTGAATCTTGTCTCTAACACTTTCTAGCAGTGAGTCCCTGGGCAAGTTACTTAATTTATCTGTGCTTTAGCTTCCCTTCTGTAAAACTGGGAGAATAATAAGTTACCTTCTTCTCAGGATTGTTCAGAGTGTCAATTGAGTTAATAAATGTAAAACATTTAGAGCAGTGCTTGGCATCCTATCTAATAAAGAGGGAATATGCTAATTGCCCCTCATACTATTGCAAAGATGGCGGCACACACAGCCAATAAGGAGGGAATATGCTAATTGACTGCCATGCCCTCAAAGATGGCGGTGCCCACAGTCACAAGATGGCCATCAGGGGAAGGCAATTGTGGGCAATCAGGCAAGCAGGGGAGGGCAGTTAGGGACGACCAGGCCAGCAGGGGAGGGCAGTGGGGGTGATCGGGCCAGAAGGGGAGAAGTTAGACATCGATCAGGCTGGCAGGAGAGTGGTTAGGGGGTGATCAGGCTGGCAGGCAGAAGGAGTTAGGGGCAATCAGGCAGGCAGTCAGGCAAGCGGTTGGGAGCCAGCAGTCTCTGTGAGAGGGATGTCCGACTGCCGATCCCCTGTGGGATCAGGCCTAAACCAGCAGTCGGACATCCCCAAAGGGGTCCCAGATTGGAAAGGGTGCAGGCTGGGTTGAGGGACACCCCCCCCCTCAGTGCACAAATTTCATGCACAAGCCTCTAGTACTATTATATGAATGTTAGTTGTAACTTTAAACACTTGAAAATTGATCATTTATATGTAACTTATGAGGTAATAACATTCTAATAAAAATAATTCAATTAACTAGAGCACTCACTACCCATCTAGCTAAATGCAAATTTTTTGATCTTTTTTTTTTTTTTTTTTTTACCTTTGTACCTAATAGTGGAATTGTTAATGAAATTAGGAATCTACCTTTAAAATGGTATTGTAAACCATTCTGTGAGTATAATGGAGACATACTTATTGTAAGTATATTAGCAAATGTAATTAAACTTAAGAAAATTTACTTTATTCTTATCCCTATAGTTACATTGAATTCTGTTGTAGTTTATAAAATTTTCATGGAGGTGATACATAAAATTAACTGTTTAGCTATTGACTCTCCCATGCTTCTCTGGTGAATAGATATCATTTCTATTGATTTATTGTAATTTTAGATGTTCTTTATCTTTATTATTTCACATAATTTATCTCTAGATAATTTTAATAAGCAACAATGCCAACAAAGAGGTATTGCTCATTGCTGGTGGAAATGACAGCCTTTCAGGCACTGAGGAAGATGGGGGGAAAGTAGGGGAGAGGGGTGCCATATGCCACAGTATCTATTCATACAAAACATGCACTTCCTCTTAGATGGTGTGACATGAGGACATCTAAATCCTATTAGAATAGTAAAAAACACCAGGGGATCTCTAGGGCATATCTTATTAATTTTTAATGATCTGAATTGTTAGCTCTTCTTTTAATAATTATAAAAGTATAGACTCAATTATATTAAGTATGCTTTGAAAATAAGCAAGAATTATCTTTGGGCTCATTCATAAGGTATGGAGATTGTTAAATGAAGGGTGGTGGTTTATAGATATAAAGTGCTTTTTCTCTTAGAAGCAAATTATCCACTTTGAAACAGGGTTTTGTACTTTAGAGAAGAGATTTTTTTTCTTTAAATATATAAACTTATTTGGGAAAGGAGTAGTTCATAATGAGGGTGACAAATAAATACACTAATACACTGTGGTACTCCATTTTGCCTACAGAGAAAGCCAAATATTTTATTTTTTTATTTATTTTTTTTTAAATCTTTTTTTTATATATATATTTTATTGATTTTTTACAGAGAGGAAAGGAGAGAGATAGAGAGTTAGAAACATCGATGAGAGAGAAACATCGATCAGCTGCCTCCTGCACATCTCCTACTGGGGATGTGCCCGCAAACCAGGTACATGCCCTTGACCGGAATCGAACCTGGGACCTTTCAGTCTGCAGGCCGACGCTCTATCCACTGAGCCAAACCGGTTTTGGCTATTTTATTTTTTTAAACATATATTTTATTGATTTTTTGCAGAGAGGAAGAGAGAGGGATAGAGAGTTAGAAACATCCATGAGAGAGAAACATCCATCAGCTGCCTCCTGCACACCCCTTGACCAGAATCGAACCTGGGACTCTTCAGTCCACAGGCCAACGCTCTAGCCACTGAGCCAAACTGGTCAGGGCAAAAACCAAATATTTTAAATAAAAATTATCTTTACAATGAAACATAGGATGCATGTTGTAACTGTATAACCATCTTAAGAATCACAACATAAGACTTGTGATTTTCAGAGTTAATTTAGTTTAGATTCAAAATCCATAAATAGATCTGCCATCTGTGAAGCAGTTGATATTGCATATCCATACCATACCCTGTGTAGGTTGTACTCATTTGTCACAAAGAAGCACCAAAGAAAAATCAGAAATTATATAGAGGCTTTGCTTAATGCTTTAAAAATTCAATGATTCAAATACAACACATAAAATGACTCAATTTTTAATAAAGAGGCTTCAGTAAGAAAATACACTCTTAAAAAACTAGTCTTTAATAGAGTCTCTGGGTACCTACTAAGGGCCCAACGGACTGAAAAGATGCTCTTCTTTTGCTTTAACCAGTTTGAAGAAGGGCTTTCATGTTAAAGAAACATGACAAAGGGCATTCATAAAAAATTCTGATGGTCATTTACTGTCTCCCCCAGACTGACGAAATTTTTCAGACATTTCAAAGCTTCCATGCTAAGGAGCCTCAGTCCAGTAATGATGTATCTTTGGGTTAAAATAGAAACATAACTTATTTCATTGTCATAATGAAAAGTTGTTGGGGGGCATCTCACCCTATGTCAAAATTTTGCATGCAGATGTCATAAACAGGAAAAAAACAAGAAGAAAACCTACCATAAATCCTGAGCAATTTAAGCACTGTTCATGAGAACAGAAAACAAAGAGAGAAATAGCATTGTATTTATAATATGGAATTTTAATAATCTTATACATAAATAAAATATTTTATATGTAAGTATTAAAAGTTCATAAAATTATATTTCAGTCTTTCCATTTTGATAATGAAATATTGCAATACTGAAAATTTAATTTAGATGCTAAATTTTTCTAAGAGTATATATTTACCATTATGACAAATCCATATTTGTCCAGAGTTCTTTGGTTACTAATCAAAATTCTATCTGAAGAAGAAACTTGGCATTCACAGATCATCATATGCTGCTACCCTTCATGAAAGCATTTGCATGCAAAGGGGTGGAAGCATTAGTTTAACTCAAAATACCAAACTTAGTAAGGCGTCATCAATATGAATTTTAAGTTATTTTCCTACAGAATAGCACCATAATTTCATAAAAAAATGTTTAACTTAATTTTGAGTTCAAATGTTTGCTCCATAACACTCTACAATACATCCTTAATTCTGATGTGTAGGAATTTTTTTTTAACTTTGTGAAGTAAAGATTTTTGATTTCAGTATATGTTACATGGGCTGCCATAATGCCTTTGCATGGAGTATGTTGTGATCCCTTCTGACTTTCCATAAAATAAGCATTCCAAAGCCACTAGCCTGCCCTTCTATGTGCTGCACACGTTAGACATTAACTAATGTGATTTTTCAAGCATCTCCTCCATGTGACACATTTAGGACTAAATGCTTGTGAGGGTCTTGATTCTAAGAGCCCCAATTACAGGTTAGAATCCATTTCCCTTTTTTATTTGTGGTTCAGTTTTAATGTGGTCATGGCACATAGTCACATGATTTACAATCAGATGAATTCACCACTGACTTATGCCTCACATAAGCATTATAAATTCATATGCTTACCTTCCAGATGCAGGGAAAATGCAGAGCCATTTTCATAATGGATTGTTCAGACCATTTTGAGTGGGGAGAAACCAATCCAAAGCGAAAGCAGCTTTTACATATGGCATCCATAGCTGTAACGTTATTTTGTAGAAAATGCTAGATGAAGCAAAAATGTCCTTGAGAAAGACAAAAAGAAAACCCCAACACACTATTTATAGCTAGAGCCCGGGCTGTCAAATTTAGAGTCAACCTTTTGCCTCTAACCACATTTGCTGCAGAATACCTCTGGCTAATTGCAGGCTACTCCTGCTTTGAATGAAGACATCTGCGCTGTGGCACACCCTGTAATTATACGGGAAAGGATCACTCATGATTTTGTTGATAGTGTATTATAGCTAAATATTTTGGGTAGAAATGGGAGGATGGCATTGTTTTGATCCAGGTGACAAAAACAGAAACTTTTAAGGAAGTAAAATTGCCCACAAAATAAACCATGCAAGTGTCCTATGATAATATGCCAAACTTTTTCTTAACCTCATAGAGATTCTTTAAATTCCATGAAAAAGAGGGAAAGAGGGATGGCTACACAGCATTATTTCCTCCAGCATATTTCGAAATGAGTCATAATTGCCACCACACCCTAGTCCAGGCCTTTATCACCTCTTTACTATTGGAAAAGCTTCTTAGTGCAAAAATGTCTCATAGACAGCATCAAAATCCCCATTCTCCAATCTCTCCTGAACATTAATCATTGGCACTATTTTTCCAACTGTTTCTATTATGTTAAATGTTTCTATTATGTTACACATCCTCCCAAAAACAATAACTCCTACTTTATACAGAAGAGAGACCAATTTCCCTTACCTTCCTTTAACAAACCTCAACAGTTGCCCCCAAACTTCCTTCCAGCTGTTTCCCTTCCTCTAGTGCCATATCATTATCGAGCTTAGAAACACCTATGGCCTCCTGAATTCAGATTGTACAAGTTTGTGGTCTAGTCATCACTAACAGCTACATGCCCGGGGCCAGTGGTTTAACATCTCAAGGGCTCAATATCTTCATCTATAAAGTGGGTCTAAGAATTACATCCATATCTTAGGGTTTTGATGAACATTTAATGTATTAATAGAGAGGGTGAAGGGCCCTAGATGAAAACTGTGAGGCGATTACCCAAAGAACATATATTCATAGCCCATGGACACAGACAACAGTGTGGTTAAGGCCAGAGGAAGAGGGCGGGGTAGCCTGGGAGTGAGTAAAGGAGGGGAACGGGGGACATTTGTAAACATAGTGTAAACAATAAAAAAAGAAAAAAGAATAATACATTTGACAGTGCCTGGCACATACTAAGGGCTCCCACATAGATGGCTACGTTATTGTTGTTGTTTATTGGGGGGTACCCTGTGTATCCTCCAGGTGAATGTTTCCTTCAGTCATGTATTAGCTGTCAAGCCATGTTTCAATTATTTTTTGAGTTTTCATATTTTTTAGACTGATCTTGCTTTCTAATAACTTACTCTTTACATTTCTTAATGTTCCCTACTGATTCCTTGAAGGAAATTAATCAGAGTTCTCTGCCTCTGTGAGCATTGTCCTGTCCCAACTACAGTGGGTTGAACAATGTCCCACGCAAAGTTCATGTTCATCTTGAACCTCAGAATGTGACGTTATTTGGAAATAGTGACTTTGTAGATGTAATTGGTTAAGAATCCTAAGATGAAACCATCTCAGATTTGTTGTCTAAACCCATCGACTAATATCATTCTAAGAAAAAGAGAGGACAGAGAGAGACACCGAGAAGAAGACCGTGTGAGACAGACAGAGATTTGAGGTATGATGTATCTACAAGCCCAGGAACCCAACAATCACAGCAACACCAGAGGCTAGGAGAGATGCATGGGATGGTTTCTCACTTAAAGTCTCCAGCAGGAGCCAATTCTGCCCACACCTTGATTTTGGACTTCTGGCCTCCAAAAATGTTAGAGAATAAATTCCTGTTGTTTTAAGGCACCTAGTTTGTGGAAATTTGTTGTGCAGGAGCCTCAGAAAAGCAATATGTGAGCATCATTCTATCCATCTTTCAAGTCGCAATTTAGTTCCCACCACGTGGGGAAATCTCCACCAGTTAAATCAGCCAGCCTGATGTAAATGCTCTTTTCTCTGAAACGGGCCATCTGCCCCACTCATTTGGTTTCTGTTTGTCTGACCTTGTTGCCTTTATACATGCAAGTGTCTTTGTTCCACAGTAGGACTATAAGCCTTGAAAAGATGAACACTGAGCCATCTGTATTTTTTATACCCTTTAGACTAACTTTAATTCTGTATGTCATGGTAAAGGTTAATGGATTGATGCGAATCACCTCTCAACTCTATGAATAATGTGATTCACTGCATGTATAAAAAATCTGCCATAAAACAATTCACTCACATCAAAATCATCTTTTACCAAGATATTGAAAGTATACAAATTGTATATTTAAGATATACAAAATGTGTATTTACCTACCTTTTTAGTGCTAATCTATCACATTGATAATAAGAAGCATATTTATCCAACATCAATTGCAAAAAAAATGTATATAACCCAAACAAATATACATATGTATGGCCATCATAGTATAGATATTCTTTAAAACATGACTTAATTGTATAAATTGTGATTAGCTATGATAATAATTTTTCTTATACAATTTTTAAAATGTATTTTTTATTGATTTTAGAAAGAAAGAGAGGGAGAGAGAGACAGAAACATCCATGATGAGAGACAATCCTTGATCAGCTGCCTCCTGCATGTCCCACACTGGGATCCTGCCTGCAACACGGGCATGTGCCCTGACTGGGAATTGAGCCATTACCTCCTGGTTCACAGGTTGACACTCAACCGCTGAGCCACGTCAATTGGGCTGTACACATTTTTTATTCATTAGATGAAAATGTTTCCAAGCTTGAAAATGTGTAACCCAGATTGGCCATCTAGTTAATATGAAGGGTGTAATGGTGACTGTTTCACTGAGTTGTTAATCATTAGTGCTTCAAGGATCATGGCGAAGGCCATGGGTTTGTTCTCCTTATGGCCTGGTTAGTTTGCAGCTGCAGACTGTCCCCCTATCACAGTTGGCTAACTCACAAATCTGTGGTCACTAAGGGTAGTGACCTACCAACACTGGGTCAGTTGATTCTGCTTTGTTTTCAAAGGGCATTGAGTGGAGAAGCTGCCTTGCTGGAGAGCCTGTTGTAAAGAACTTCAAAGATTAAAGATAAGGCATCTGGCACTTCAGACTTGAGAGGTTGACACTAGGACTGAAGGTCCAGAGCCAGAAAGGAGAGCAGATGTAAAAGCACAACAAAACACAAAGGGGAAAACTTGGAATGAATCAGGAAATTGAATGAATCGGGAATAAAGCAGGACTGTGGGGCGGGGTGTGGGGGGGTAATATGTAAAATTGCAATATATGAAGTAGCTGGGAAACAAAAGGGTTACATGAAAAGGGACTTCAATAGCAGCCACATAGTTTTAATAGTGGGCGATGTAGTCTCTTTTTAATGAGATAGAGAGTAATGTACTCATACATTTTAAAATTTCAAAAATGAAGCTTGTGAAATGGTGCATAGTACATGTTTCTCATCTGTACTTAGTGAGATAAGTTGACCAACGAGTCACATCTGGAACTGTTTTCTGACTGCCTTGATTTCCCCCCCCCCCAACATTTATTGATCATGTTTTATGTGCCAGAAGCTTCTCTGTAGACATAGTCCCTACCTCCCATGAGACTGCAGAGGTGGAAGGGGAAATGGCAAGTGTTTTGATAGAGGTTTTTACTCATTACATAAGAAACTCCTCTCCCTTAGCCTGGGCTTGACAGGGAAAGCTTCCCAGATGAGACAACAATTAAACAGAAGAAGGAAGCTTTAAAAAGTGGTGGAGCTCTAACCAGTTTGACTCAGTGGATAGAGCATCAGCCTGCGGACTCAAGGGTCCCAGGTTCAATTCCGGTCAAGGGCATAACCCCAGTAAGGCATGTGCAGGAGGCAGCTGATTGATGTTTCTCTCTCATTAATGTCTTTAACTCTCTATCCCTCTCCCTTCCTCTCTGTAAAAATCAACAAAATATATCAAAAAATAAAATAAAAATAAAAAGTGGTGGAGCATGGCTAGTATGGCTTGATGTTTGAGCATGGTCTCTTGAACCGGGAGGTCACTGTTGGATTCCCAGTCAGGACATGTGCCTGGGGTCTGGGCTCGATCCCCTGTGGGGATGTGCAGGAGGCAGCCGATCGATGTTTCTCTCTCATTGATGTTTCTATCTCTCTATCTCTCTCCCTTCCTCTCTCTAAAAATCAATAAGAATAATAATAAAAAAGTGGTGGGAACACTAAAATTTGTCTTGAAAAGTAGCTTGCATTTATTTTATCTATTTACTTAGTATTTTTTAAACCTCCTACTTTCACCTACAAAAAAATATTCATTTTAAAAATGAAATAGCTACAGAGAAAATATTTTAGTAGGCTATAATTTACATAAATGATTTTCACATACTTTATTGTAAAGACTGGCTAAAATATGATTGAGTTTGTTGTATTACTTATTACAATGCATGTTGGTTTCATATTTCATATTTCATATTTGAATCTAATGGCATCACTAATGTTTTTATGGACATATTTATTGAAGTCTGTGGACATTGCTGTAAGAGATTATTGACATTTTCCATGAAGCATTATTTTCTATCACAGTGTTCTATTCATATTTTCAGAAAAATGTTAAACTACAGGAGAAAAAAATGTGTTGCCTTAAAACTTTAAAATATTTTAATTGAACACTTCATAATATAAGAATAATGTGAAAAATAAATCATCAGATATTAATTATTGAATTCAGCAGACATATAAAATATTTTACCTGTATACGCAAATAAAATACGTATGTAAAATTTATGTACTTAATTAAAATACACTTATTTGCACATAGAAATAAGTTTATATCCTCAATGTTTAGAATGTCATTAACTAAATAAGAAAAAATGTTATCTTGGGTCTTTGGTATAATAAATTGGGAAGCAATTCTATATCACTAGATTTATGTAAGGCAGATTTCCATGAACATCTGGAATTTAGACGTTTATTCTTATTACATATTAAATTCTTTAAAGGATGCTTTGTTGAAAACAAGGAGAGCTTTCTATGAGACAGTAGACAATGGGTCAAAGCAATTCTCTCTCTATTTATGGAAAGGATGTCTTCTAGTTCTCCTATCAGATTTGTTGGAGGTAGGTATCTTGTCCAAACAATAAGCCTTCTTCTGGGTTTGTGATAAAATTGATGGCTCACCAATTATATCTGTACTAAAAGTGACAAACTTGCATGAATCAAAACCTTAATTTAATTCACATAGAATCTTGAAGTTTAAGAAACTGGAATTAAACATCTATTTTGAGGAAAAATATATGAGTATCCATACAGGCATTATAATACAAATAAAATAAAACAACAACAAAAACACAAAAAGAATGACACCATTAAATTATTGCCAGAAATATAGTTCAGATTTAAGACCAACCCAGAGGTAGCCAAACATTTTATCTAATTTCGTACCCCCCCCAAAAAAAAAACAACACACCCAGCAAATTTAAAAGAGTATTTAAAAAGTTCTTAGCTTATTGTGAAATCAGTTTGATCAGTTTGCCTGAATTTATTGTTATTTCTAAATAAAGGTAGGCTGCATTTGATCTTATTTATTTTCCTAAATTAATAAATTACTTTTTCAAATGTTAGCATACCTTATTTGACATATTACAATCTTCTGTGATTGCTTATATGTTAGACACTTTTCAAAAGTACTGGAAAGTTTTATTTTAGCACCATTATTTTTCTTCTGTCTTCTGTCATTGCTCTCTCCCAAGAAAACCACTGCTTAAAGCTTTGTAAAGTGTGTCTGAACAGGTTGAACTCCATTACACTTCATCACTTCCCTTAAACAAGTGATCTAATGATGGCCTTTTCCTTTAAAATGTTTGTTCAGATGTCCACATGTGTTCCTCAGCAGCCCCCCAAACTTGTTAAAAGCACGTGCCTATTTCATCAAGTACTTGATGTTGTACTTGGTATCAAACACAGATGGACACAAGTGTCATTGTGTCATTAGTAAACCCATGAGAGAGGCATTTTTCCATGTTTATAGTGGATTTTGAAGACCTATAGATAGTTTAATGAAATGGGAATACTTGAGCCAGAAGATACATTCCAAAGAAAAATATTCAAGACAGCAACTTCCCAGTGAATTTTATGTTCATATTATTTTTTCTAAGTTTCTTTGTAAATTGGGAATAATTTTAATGTCTCCAACTGGTTTAAGTGATTTAAGATACTTCCTTGGAGTATTGAGCAAAAGTAGTTATTTTTACTTGCTTTCAGCTATTAATTAAAAGTTTAAAACAATCCTTGTTCCTTTCTTAACAAAGAGTTTGTCTGACAGGAACTCCCAAGTGAATATTGATGCTAGAAAAATAAGACGGGTGAAGTATGAGGTAACCTTTTATCTCCATAAGGACAATTTAGGGAGAAAAAAAATAAGGAACAAGATTTGCTCCTGGGAGAAATCTGCATTGAAAATTCTGACCCAGATATGAGGACAGTGCCCTGAGAGGTAGAAAGTCCAGGAGATATACCAGATATACTATCCATACATCTCAAATGCATACATAGTATACACAGACACACACACACACACTCACACACATATGCACATGCACACGCACACACATATGCACACACATGCACACACCACAAAAAGTCGGCCAAAGCAATCAGTTCCTACATTTGCCAAAAGCAAACTGGAGTTACCGTGTACGAATATGAACAAATACACCAAACTTGCCAAACATTTGATGAAAACCAATAGTAAAGAGAAGTGCCAAGCTCAACAAACTGAAGAATTAACAACCAAAAAGTTAACAGTGAAAATAAAGAAAAAATTTTACAATTGGCATTTAATGTACTTAGAGCTGAGAAAGTATTCAATCTATAAAATAAAGTTAGGCTACTATGAAAGAGAAATACAAATTTCAAAATTAAATATATGATGTGGCAAATACTCTAGGTTTCCTCTCCCAACTTTATTCCCTCTTTTTTGTTGCATGAATTGAAAATTCTGACTAGTGCATGCTAGTCGGGAAAGCCTGCATTTCTCAGACTCCCCTACCACTTGGGTTCTGTGTGGGACTTAGCTAGCTTCTTAAACGGAGAATGCAATGTGTGTGGTTTGGAAGGAAGAAATGAACATACTGAGGTAGAGGTCACACTTGAGCTGCTTTTGTTGTGTCCGTTGGCAAGTATAATCAGGGAGGCATTTGGCTTTTCTGGGGCAGCTCTAGAAGAAGTCCAAGTGCAATTCACCCTGCACATGATTTGGAAATGGTTCTATATAAGACTCTTTCAAATCTAGAAGACAACATGTAAATTATAAGAAAGATAAAATAAAAATATAGATTGTACAATTAGCCTGGAAAATTTTTGAGAAAAATAGACTTTATCAAGTGTATCTTCAGCAGCAAAGGAAAATCTAATATAGAGAATGGTTTAATGGAACTATCTCAATTTGAAAGCAGGTATCTATTAGTATTATCATTTTTTTCCCTGACACTATACAAATAAAGAAACCTTCTGGTATCGATTGGTTTCACAAGGAGATTTTTTTCCCAACTTAGTAGAACATGAACTGTCAGCCAAGACAATATTTTGGTCCTCATGTAGACTATATATCTCAGTGAATATATATATATATATATATATATATATATATATATATATATATATATCACTCTCTTATGAATTGTGTAAATGTGAATCCATTCCTTTTGTTCTCATGAAAGGATAAATTGATAAATTCAGGAGAAGAATGCACTATATATTTACTTAAAGACTTTGGGTTGTTTGAAAACAATTTAGCCATTAAAATCATTCTTCAGAAAATATCATTGTGCATACATGTTAGTGCAGATTCATGATAGTTTCCTTAGGATACACTTCTTAGTATAGAATTCCTGGAGCAAATAACATGCAGCAATTTAAGGTTCTTATTTCTTAATTTTCCTCCAGAAAGGTTTGACTCATTTGGTAAACAGACATGTTTGAGAATTCATGCTATACTTGGAGAAACTATTTATTAAGCTATGAAAATATATCTTGTTTTAACTTGCATTTCTTCATAACAAATGAGATTGAATATTTATATGTTTATTGCATATTTGTGAATTTCTTTGATGAGCTACATATTCACTTGTTGGACCGTTTTTTTCTATCAGGTTAAACGTAGTTTTCTTATTAAATTGAAGAATTACCTATATTTTAAGAATATAATACATAATAAGGGCTGATAAATAAATGGTAACATAATTGACATGGAAATGGTATACTGGTAGACCAGTGGGTGCCAACCTTTTGGACCTCATGGACCACCAATGATCCGTGAATCACCAGTTGGCTGCTCCAAAGGCTTCCTTAAACCAGCGGTAGTCAGTCTTTCGGACCTCATGGACCATAGTTTATATATTGTACAACAAGGAATATATGACCAAATTAAAATTAGTTTTATGATACCAATATGAATATGCTAAAACTACATTACAAAGGGAATTACTTTAATGTCATCTTCTAGATCCCAAAATACAAATTAGATTCCTTTGGTATTATTTCTTATACCATCATGCAATTTTTCCTCACAGATCTTATCATAGATTCTAACTGTATAGTCATCTGTGTAGATATCCTATATAATAAAAGCATAGTATGCAAATTTTTCCCTCAACCAGAGTTCTTCCAGGAGTTTGACCAGGGGGCTGGCCGGCAGGCCCGCCAGGGAAAGGGAGGGAGGCCCTGGAGCTGGCAGGCAGCTGGAGGAAGGCAGGGAGTACCAGGCTGGCAGCTGGCAGCCAATAGGGACCCTACCAGTGCACATTTGTTTAATAAAATAACAAATTATTTAATCCCACTAGACTGGAAACTCTATGAGAGCAAGGATCATTAATGATTCACATGACAGATATGGTATATAATATGTCGTTAGAATTATTTATTGTTCAAAAGCATTTTTGTAGGTAGATTCATATTTGTCTCCAATTTTTCTTTATCTTTTAACTAGAGGCCCGATGCATGAAGATTCGTGCAAGAATGGGCCTTCCTTCCCCTGGCTGCCGGCACCGCCTTCGCTCTGGCCGGAGCCACCTTTCTGCCTTTGTTCTGGCCCAGAGAGGCCTTTCAGCCTTCCCACTCTGCCCAGAGGCCCAGAGTGGCTGGGGCAGTGGGGAACGCCTGTGTCGTCATGGTGACAACACAAGTGTCCCGCCCCGCCCCAAGCCGCTCTGCGCCTGCATATGCAAATGAACCCCACCATCTTTGTTGGGTTAATTTGCATGCACACTCCTGATTGGCTGGTGGGTGTCACAAAGGTAAGGTCAATTTGCATCTTTCTCTTTTATTAGTGTAGATTTTATCTATGTCTTGAATATTAAGGTTTAAAAAAAATTTATGATTAAATTGTTTTCTCAGTTATGGCTTTAGTGTCATTCCTCATGTTTTTCTCACCACCCCAACTTTCTTCAGCTGCTATTATTTTCTTCTAGTGCTTTTTATAGTTTTCTTTTATATATTACTAGAGGCCCAGTACACAAAAATTTGTGCACTCGGGGGGGTCTCTCAGCCCAGCCTGTGCCCTCTCTCAATCTGGGACCCCTTGGGGGATGTCCACCTGCTGCAGGATGTCCACCTGATCCCCGGAGGATCAGGCCTAACCTGGCAATCAGACATCCCTCCGGCAGCCCAGGAGCCCTCAGGCGATGCCCACTTGCCAGCGGGGAGCAGGCCTAAGCTGCAGTCGAACATCCTTAGTGCTGCTGAGGAGGCGGGAGAGGCTCCTACCACCACCGCTGTGCTGGCAGCCATCAGCCTGGCTTGTGGTTGAGCAGAGCTCCGCCTGTGGGAGCGCACTGACCACCAGGGGGCAGCTCCTGCATTGAGCATCTGCCACCTGGTGGTAAGTGTGTGTCATAGTGACCAGTCATTCCCAGTCTTTCTGCTGTTAGGGTCAATGTGCATATTACCTTTTTATTATATAGGATAGAGGCCTGGTGCACAGGGGGGTGGGAGGCGGCTGGTTTGCCCTGAAAGGTGTCCCGGATCAGGGTGGGTGTCCTGCTTGGGTTCCTGGCCAGCCTGGGTGAGGGGCTGAGGACCGTATTCAGGCTAGCCACACCCTCTTCAGTGTGGGGGTCCCCACTGGGGTGCCTGGCCAGCCTGAGTTAGGGGCTGTTTGCAGGCTGGCCAAGCCCTCCAGTGGGGACCCTACCCCATGGGGGTGTGGCCAGCCTGGGTGAGGGGCTGAGGGCTGTTTTCAGGCTGCCCAAAGCCCCTTCAGGGTTGGGGAATCCTGCTGTGGTGCCTGGACAACCTGGGTGAGGGGCTGATGGCAATTTTCAGGCTGGCCATGCCCCCCAGTGACCCAAGCTCCCAGCCTCTCCTTTTTTTATTTATTTTTTTCTGGGATTTATTTATCTTCTATAATTGAAACTTTGTAGCCTTGAGTGGAGCTGAAGGGTGGCCAGGGCAGGTGGGAAGCTTGGCTTCCTCCATTGCCAGGGGCAACCCAAGCCTCCTGCTTGCTCCAGCTCCATGGCTGCCCCCATCTTATTTGGGTTAATTTGCATACCCGCTCCTGATTGGCTTGTGGGTGTGGCTTGAGTGTAGCAGCGAGATGGTTAATTCGCATGTTTCTCTTTTATTATATAGGATTTAGCTTTTATCTATATGCAATGAATTTCAATTTTAGAAGACAACCTTAATTTAAATTTTTCTTTTGTGTAGGTCCTAAAAGTTATTCAAATGCTTTTATTACATAAACAGTCCTTTCATCACTGTTTTTGAAACACTGCTCTTCTATCTATTAAATTATTTTGTATGTGCTTAGGTCTATTATATTTGGCTCCATTGCTCAATCTGACAACATCTTGGCTATTAGCAGAATAGTAAAGTTCAGCCACACATGCTTCATTATTCTTCTCTTTAACATTTCATTAGATTCTTTCATTCTTACATTCTTTCAAGGGAACATAAGGAACTGTTTTGTCAAATCCCCTTCATCCACCAAAAAGAAAAATAAGACAGAAAGGAAAAGAAAATCTAGATGTTCAACAATTTTCTGAAATTGGAGAAAAAAACAGATTAAAGAGAGTTGTAACAATAGACATTTAGAGAGATCTGACACAAGGAATTAAGCAGTGATTTGTCCCATTAAAATGTGCCTAGGACCATAGAAATGTACCATTTACTTCAAAATTATTTTAGAGTTATTTCAAACAGTAAGCATAAATAAAATCAGAAACAACTAAATCCTATATAATAAGAAACATGCAAATTAACTGTCCCTCTGCTACACTCAAGCCATGCCCACCAGCCATGACGACCAGCCACATCCCCAAGCCAATCTGAGTGACTATGCAAATTATCCAATAAAGATGGCAGTTAATTTGCATAGGTGTCAAGTGCCCCAGGGGGCGATGGTGGCCATGGCTGTGGGCTCCCAGCACCTTCACCAGCCCTGGGAGGTAAGGCTGTAGCCACCCCCATGGGCTCCTGGAACTTTTGCTGGTCAGGGAGCCGAGGCTGCTCATGCCTAGCCACGCCTGTGGGTTCCTAGGACCTTGCCAGTGGAGAGTAGGAGGTTTGGAAGACTTTGCAGAGCAGGAGACTGCTGGACATAGAGCAGAGCAAGAGAGAGGGCAGCTTGGAGGGTGCTGCTCCCTCTGTCACCCCAGCTTCCTCATCACAGCTGTGGAAACTGACAGCAGGAGGGAGGAAGTCCCACCCCGCCAGAATAAGCCTTAGGTCAGACAGCTATCAGCAGCCTGACAGCCAGGACTCTCACTCACCTGCATCTCAGACCGTGACAGTAGAGAGGTGGGACTATGTCTAAAGAACAACTGTTGATACAACGTAGCTCTGTAGCCAAAAGATGCCGGCGTTATCGACAGAAAGTGTCTGCAGAGCAGCGTGCATCTGATCTTGAAAGAAAGCAGCGCCTACAACAGGATGTATCTGAACACCAGCTACTGGAAAACATCACTCTGAAGCCAAAAAACACCGGCGTTATCGACAGAAAATGTCTAAAGACCAACGTGCCTTTGAAGTTGAAAGAAGGCGGTGGCGATGACAGAATATGTCTAGAGAACAGTCATCAACAAGTACTACCAATACTGGTAGGAACTGCCTTCTCAGTGAAAA
The DNA here is from genome assembly GCF_964212035.1 of Myotis nattereri. NCBI lineage: Eukaryota > Metazoa > Chordata > Mammalia > Chiroptera > Vespertilionidae > Myotis > Myotis nattereri. The sequence goes on along the minus strand of NC_138075.1, from coordinate 178,877,616 downwards.
TGGAGTACATGAGGATGCAATACTCATGAACATAGTTGTGGTGGAATGACAGTTTGATGTGAATTTTGCCTATCACTAAATTTCTCTGATAAAAAACCATCAGATGGGAAATTTACTCGATGTTGTAGCAAAGGGAGTCTTTCCAAATGATATACATTTTCCAGATTACCCAGCATATTTAAAAAGATTAATGACAAACGAAGATTCTGACAGTAAAAATTTCATGGAAAATATTCATTCCATAAATAGTTCTTTTGCTTTTGCTTCCATGGGTGCTAATATTGCATCGCCATCAGGATATGGGCCATATTGTTTTTAGAATACACAGACAATTTTATCACCGTACGGGAACTTTACATCCTTCGGATGGTGTTTCTCAGAAGTTTGCTCAACTCTATATTTTGGATACAGCCGAAGCTACAAGCAAAAGATTAGCAATGCCAGAAAACCAGGGCTGCTCAGAAAGACTCATGATCAACATCAACAACTTCATGCATGAAATAAGTGAATTAACAAAATCATACAAGGTAGAAAAGGAAGCCAAATCTGAAGCAGCAGCAAAAGGTATTGCTCCCTCAGAAGTAACAATGGCAATTAAATACAAACATAACAGTGACCCAGGTAGATATAATTCTCCCCGTGTAACCAAGGTTGCTGTCATATTCAGAAACAAAGATGGAGAACCTCCTTTTGAAAGGGACTTGCTCATTCATTGTAAACCAGATCCCAATAATCCAAATGCCACTAATATGAAACAAATCAGTATCCTGTTTCCTACATTAGATGCAATGACATATCCTATTCTTTTTCCACATGGTGAAAAAGGCTTGGGAACAGATATTGCATTAAGACTCAGAGATAACAGTGTAATCAACAATAATACTAGACGAAATGTAAGGACATGAGTGACATAAATGCAGTATTATGGATTTCATCTCTCTGTGTGGGACACGTTTAATCCTATTTTAAATGCAGGAAAATTAACAGTTTATCGTGGATTCGTATTCAAAAATGGAGGCCAATCGGATAAATTTCATCAAAGCAACCCAATCTAAGTTGAGAGTTGAAAAATATAGTGGTTTGATGGATTATCTCAAATCTAGATCTGAAAATGACAATGTGTTGATCGGTAAAATGATAATACTTCCATCATCTTCTGAGGGTAGTCCCAGAAATATGCAGCAGTGATATCAGGATGCTATGGCAATTGTAATGAAGTATGGCAAGCCCGATTTATTCGTAACCATGACGTGCAACCCCAAATGGGCAGATATTGCAAACAATTTACAACGCTGGCAAAAAGTTGAAAACAGACCTGACTTGGTAGCCAGAGTTTTTAATATTAAAGCCAGAGTTTTTAATATTAAACTGAATGCTCTTTTAAATGATATCTGTAAAGTCCATTTATTTGGCAAAGTAATAGCTAAAATTCATGTCATTGAATTTCAGAAACGCGGACGGCCTCACGCTCACATATTATTGATATTAGATAGTGAGTCCAAATTACGTTCCTCTAATTCCCTTTCAATATGCACGAATTTTGTGTACCGGGCTACTAGTTATAAGATAGTCAGAGAAAGACAAATATTGTATGATCTCATTTATATATTTATATATAAAAAAAGTCAAACTCATAGAACCAGAGACTGGAAAGGGGGCTAGTGGGAAGGTATTGGTCAAAGGGCAGAGATCTACTGTATAGTAGAGCTGTATAAGTCTAGAGATCTATTGTATAGATGTGATGACTGTAGTTAATAATACTGTACTGAATACTGAATATGCTAAGAAAGTAGACTTCAGTGCTCTCCTCACCCCCCAAAAAAGGTAAATATGTGAAGAGATGATATATTAATTAGCTTGACTTTGGTAATCATTTATGTAGTAATCATACATAAAATTGTTATGTTTTATATCTTAAATACATATAACTTTATTTAATAAAAAACCATGACCTAGTAATCCCTGGTTCAGGATTGGGGACTACATTACCCACAAAGAGCGTGTTCCACCAAACAAGACAGAATTATATACTATCCTGACAAATGGTGGCTGATGAGCCATCCCATATCTCTGCCTCTCCCCCACTGCAGTCTTTGCATTGCCTATTTTAAATGTGGTCCTTTTACCCACCTTTTTAAATTTAGCTTATGAGGTCATCATGATATCAGTCCAATTGAATTAAATGAAAATCACTGACTAGAATTCTTAAAAGAAAAGAAAAAGACCTAAACCACTGAAGTGAGGTAAGCTGAGAGGTTCTCTCTCAACAGGAAATGGCCTGTGAGGGGAAGAAAAATTCTTGAACTTCACAGTGTTTTAAGCTGGGCTTGAAAAGTGTACATGTAACTCAGAGTGAGCCAGATGGCTGCTTAGGAGAATTGATGAACATGAAGGGGTATGATTTTCTTTGATTTAGGTATATTAGGAAGTCATTGTAGGTGAAATTGATTTAACATGTGACAAGAGAAACCTGAAAGTGATCACACTTGAGCAATCAATCCTCAGCTAGGAGAAGAAGCTATATAGGATTTATGAGGGCTTTGAGTGGGCAACAAAGAATTCAAAGTTCAGAAATGATCTGTCTGTGAGCTGGAGATTTTTCGAACAGCCACAGTATGAAAATACTGCCTAAAGGCCCAGTCTTGTGAGGGGAGTGTAGGCAGCTTGGGAGTTTTGGTTAAGAGTTAACAGTGTATTAGTTGAAGGAAGAGATAGAATCATCAACTGGTAGGTTTTGGAGACTGTCAAAAGAATGGAATCAAACAAAAGATATACTAATGAGTTAACCATGCCAACAAGAAATAAGTTTTTAGGTCACGTAAGCCAGGTAGATGGTCAAGTAAAACTTGATTTCTACACAAGTAAAATAAATAAATAAATTCTAACTGTATGACTTAATTGTACCACTTATCTCAATAACAATAAGTACAGGAACAATAGAATTACTCATTTCCAGACCACTAGAATGATCTCCGTGAATACAGACCTTAGTCATTTCTATTCACCTAAACTGAATAGTGTATTGGGAAACATCTCAACTCATAAAAATAAAAATAAAAAAGCTTTTAGCTTGACTAAGTATTATGATTGTCTTACTATAAAACTAGCAAAACAAACACAGAAATGTTGTCAACATCATGTTCCTGCTATTTATAGAACTTTAAAAAGGCTCCATTCTTATGGATTCTCAAAGCCTCGGGAGATTAACTTCAAAATTCTCGACAAAGTTCTTGAGAACCAGCTGAAAAAAAATTCTTAGAAAACCTTTCTTTCTTTCTTTCTTTCTTTCTTTCTTTCTTTCTTTCTTTCTTTCTTTCTTTCTTTCTTTCTTCCCTTCCTTCCTTCCTTCTTCCCTTCATCCCTTTCTTTCTTCCTCTCTCTTTCCCTCACTTCCCCCTTACCTCTCTTCCTTCTTCCTTCCATCTTTCCTTCCTTTTTTTCCTTTTCTCTTTTTTGACCGCCTAGCAGTTTGAGAAGTGATAAGAGAATTACAGATGAAAATGGTCAAAAGAAATATTAAAAATATAAGGAACCTTTACACAAATAAGGCTTTCCTTGACTTCTAAACATAATATCATGTGGTTCTATATTTTAGTAAGTTTACATTTTCACAAATACGAAAAGGTATATGGTCACTCTAACATGTTGCACCATAACACTATGATGATATGGTGATTTAGTATCTGAATAAGTAATCATACTATGGTTACTTATTCACATATCTCTTCTTCTAATTAGACTAAAGACCAGGTATTTATGCTTTCATTCTATCATTGAATCAATATTTATTAAATTTCTACTATATAAATGGCTATTCCAGACACACAGGGCACAAGAGAGCAAAATGAAACAATGAAAAGCTTTGCCCTCTTAAGACTTAAAATAAATGATATCAGATTAATGAAAACAGATTCAGATCAGGATATTAAATGCCATGGAAGTAATAGAGAAATGCACAACTACAGTTTGAAGACCAGGAAGTCAGGGGCACATGCTCATGCTCTGTGAGTTTGAGGAACAGCAACAAGGCCAGTGTTGCAGGAGCAAACAAGGGGTTGGGTAGGACATGAGGGTAGGAGGGAAGGAGGGGCTGGCCTTAGAAGTGATTGTAGCAGCTGTAAGTAGAGGGATGATGTGATGTGACTCCTGTTCTCAAAGGGCTCCTCTGGTTGCTCTAGGGCAGTGTGGTGGCTGGGCAGAGGGTGGAAGAGCATCATTCTCTTTGTGCCACTGTCTTGTCTGACATGTTACTGGTACATAGTGTTGGTTCAATCAATGCTCACAGAGTCAGTGAAAAAATAAGTAAATATGTTTGTGACTGATTATAGATTTCATGAATATAATAAATAGCAACCTCTCAAATGATATAAGTTGTCATTTTGAATACTATAGGTCTTTAGGCAGAGAGAAATTTCTTAATCACTGAGAACCAGTTCAAACATTCCCAGAGTACTTAGTGAAGTAGTTCCAGGAAAGATGGCAAAGATGATCGCAAAACTGATTTACCATAAGACAACTGTGCTAAGTGACTTCTATAACTCAGCAATTCCTTCAGCAGAAATTGGTTTTGAATATTATAATTTAGATTTTAAACCTAAAATACTTTACTACCAGTGAGCCTCAAACCTGTGGCCTTCTCATGTATTAAATGGTACGTGGAAGCTCATCACATAGCAATCTTGATAAGAAAGCTCCGTTCTTATTACTGGGTCATTGAAAATGTAAGCTGGGGAGGAAAAGGTTTCAAATTTTACAAGATATTCGTTTCTTTTTATTCAACTCTAAGTAATAGACTTGAAACACAAAATCATCCCACATTATGGGAATGATTCCTAACGCCTTTAATAGTGCTCTCCCTTTCCCCATTTTTGGAAAACAAACTATACAAACAAACTTCTAAAGAAGAGAAATGCCTCAGACCCAGGCAGAGGATGTGTTCTTCTGGGAAGCGCTCAAATGAAAAAGCAGCGCACCTGCCTCCAGCGGGTCCCCCCTCGCATATCTCACACGGCCTCTCCATGTGAAGTCCGGGCCAAATCAAACAAGTAGCAATTTTAAAGTAGCACCTAAAGAGGAACTCGGGCAGAGTTTGCCAGCAAAACCCCAGACCCTAAAAGATCCTGCTGCACAGGCTTTATTTTCATTTCCTTGACCCGTTTGCAGAGAGTCATTACTGATGGCCGGCTGGGCCTCCCTGTACACAGCCTACCAATAATAAACAGAGGCCAGCTGACACCCAGAGACACCTGCAGAACACTCACAGTGCAGGATTGTTCATCCAAGGGGAAACGTTTTCTCTGGGGTTGGATGGGTAGCCAGCACTGGCTCAGTACACACACACACACACACACACACACACACACACACACACACACCTGAGAGAAGTTTACCAAGGACCCTCCTGAGGGCCTGCTGGACTGCCAAGAGAGCTGATAGAACAGAACCGCTGGCTGCGGGGAGCAGTGTGTGAAAAGGCCTCTGTATGCAGTCATCCCCTTGTACCCCAGACCCTTAGACTTGCTGAAATTAATTTTGCAAAGTTTTGGAGAAACTGCATGCAAGCTTTTGCACCAAGACTTTAAGGCATGGAGCTTATTATTCCAGTTCCTCGGGATCCAACTTCTTATTTATTCATAAATTACATATTTGCCAATGAAAATACTTTGTTGAAGCTCTGATCAAGCAGGTGCATTCAAGTAACCTGAAAAGCCTTCACTAACATTTGAAAACTTTTCAGAACTGGGTTTCTTGGAATTGACAACAAAGTTCTTTTTTTTTTTTTCTTCCATGAATTCAAGTTTGAAATATTTTTTCTAAATCAGAAAATATGATTTAAGTTGGTAATGGATCCATAGAAATATATATAATAACATTTATCATTTTATGAAAGTAACATTTCAAATGTATTCAAATACAATAATTAAGATCTTTAAGGACCCTGCTTAGTCTTTGATTAATATTCAGCATACTCAATGTTTTTGATTAATGGTTATTCATGACAGGAGAAATAAAGAAAAGCTGATTTTTATAACTTTGTAGCTTCAAAAACCCAAGATTTAATTCACTACAATATTTTTGACTAAATAAGATCTATGAGGGCATAAGAATAGGAAAAGATGGAACATAACATAACCAATGGCCATATAAGATGAGGACAGAGTTAGCATGGAAACTAGATTTCAACCTCTAATGCAATGTGCTCTTTCTGGGATATTATGCAGCCAATCTTTTTATTTCGTTGTTGACTCTATTACAAATGTTCCCCTCCCGCCTTTGCCTCCCTCCACCCTGCCTGTGCCCCCTCTCCCCCCAGACCTTCACCAAGTTATTGTCTGTGTTCGTGGTGGGCTATGCATATATGCAAATATATTTTTGGTTGATCTCTTCCTATCTTGTGCATGTCTTCCTTCTGAACTTGTCAATGATACAGTGATCTGCAAGAAAAATTAGTAAAATTGGATACTATCTTTACAATTGTTGAGATATTCCAGCATATTGAAATCTTTTGTTTTTGTCTCATTTCTTTTTCTCATTATCAAAATGCATCTTTCAGAGAGTCTTTTAAAATCACCTACATCAAGTCTTAGGAATAGTCCAAACCATTCTTGGACAAGAGAGAACACACCAGCTGTGATTTAAGCAGCAATGCAGCTGTAGAAAGTATGTGAGCAAGACCTTCAGCTGGGAAAAAGCCAGTGTGCCTTAAAAAACTCCACCTGGATTTACTTAGCACCTCCTCCCTCGCCCTAACCCTAAACACATGCCCTTGGACTCCTCGGGGACAGGAGTGGAACCTGGAGAGAGCAAGGGGCTTAGTCCTAGTTTGTGTTGGCAAGATCGTCCCCAGGCCCTTCTGTTTCCTGCTTCTCCTTAGTTTGGCCCTCCCCTGCCCCCCTACTTCTTCTCTTCGCTCCCACAGACAATGAGAACTCAGGATAGCCAGTAGTCACTGCCATTTATTAATAAATAAGAAACTATAGTATTTTCCCATATTGCATTTTTATTGTTTTAATGAAAGAAATCCAAGGGATATACTGGACACCTTTCATTGCATGTAACCAGAACAATTAGGATAGTAAACATATAGGTGCATTAGTTCAGCGATTTAAAAAAAAAGTTTGTGTTTACATTCTTCAGAATGCTTATCCTTAAATAGAAACACTGCTAATCGACATCCAACAGCTAAAATATAGATATTAATGTTCCTTTAGAATATCCATAAATTTTATTATACATTCATTTATGTATTCAACAAATGCTAATTGCTATAGCTTAAACTGACTGCATGTATCTATCTTGTGTCTGGTAATGGGTTAAGTATTCTGCACAGATTGCATCCTTTAAGCTAAGCAGTAAGTACTGTCATTATTTCCCTTTTTTAGATAAGAAAACTGAGATTCAAGGAGATCCAGTAACTTTCCCAAGTTCACCCAGCTAAGAAGTTATAGAATTAACATTTGAAAATAATATCTTGCAGAAATACTAATTATAGGATCTAGTCCCCAAGTGTGCAAGGGTTCACTGGACAAGGGTTCACTCTAGAGGCTAGAGGGAGGAGGGAATTGGTAGTTATTGTGTAATGGATATCCAGTTTCAGTTTGCAAGACAAAAAGAATTCTGAAGATAAATGGGGATGAGGGTTGCACACCAACATGAATATATATACTACTACTGAACTGTACACCTAAAATGGTTTAGATGGAACATTTTATATGTATTTTACAATAAAAATGAACAAAAATAAAGACACTGAAATAGTCATCCAGCTATTCCAGAATATGCTTAATTTTATTTTTATGGATTTTCGTCAAGTTTTTAAAAATGTAATAGGATTCTCAGTTGTGAAGTAATGCATGTGAGGACCATAGCGACACTCCACCCCCTCCCCTACTCCCAGCATAAAAATCACTCAAATGAAGAAATAATCACGGTAAAATATGATGTGTATTTTGAAGGGGACACATCCATAGAAAAGCAATCAAGTTTAGCCAAAGGGAAACATAATAAGCTTCCAGAGGAAAGTAAAGGAGATGTGGGGAGATGGATAAGTGTTTTAGGCCGAAGGAATACATACATGTTTATAGACCCAGGAGCAAAGGAGAGACTCTAGCACATTCCAGGAATGAAAAAATATTCAGTGTGGAATGGAGGTATAGTAAGGGACAAGCCTGGAGGCTTGGGCAGGAGCTAGAATAAGGAGGGTCTTGTAAGTCATGTTAACAAGTTCAGACTTTATCTCAAGGTCAGAAGTTAGCCATTGAAGGAGTTGGGGAGGGATAGGCATGTTAGATGTCTCTGACTGCAGCTAGGAAGAACAAGCCTGAAAACAGGGGACTCAGGTAATTGTAATCTTTTGTTAAGAGGTGATTGGCTGTTGAGCATCTACCTATGAACCAGGAGGTCATGGTTCGATTCCTGGTCAGGACACATGCCCAGGTTGCAGGCTTAGTTCTCAGTAGGGAGCGTGCAGGAGGCAGCCGATCAATGTTGCTCTCTCATCATTTATGTTTCTATCTCTCTCTCCCCCTCCAGTCCTCTCTGAAATCAATAAAAATATATATTATATATAAAGAAGAATAGATACAAGTAGTTAATACTTGAGCTAATTAACAAGTGGAAGAGTCAGAAAATGTTGACTACTTATGGGAAGAGTAAGAGTTAAGAATGGTAATATAAGCTGACTTTTTTTGTTGTTGATGCTAATCATCACCCAAGGATATTTTCCCATTGATTTTTAGAGAGAGTGAAAGGGAGAGGGAGAGACAGAGAGAGGTATAGATGTGAGAGAGAAACATTGATTGGTTGCCTCCCCGCATGAACCCCGATCAGGGGTGGAGATCAAGATGCAACCGAGTTATGTGTCCTTGCCCATAATTAAGCCCAGGACCCTTCCCTCCAAGGGCCAACACTCTACTCACTGAGCCAAACTGGCTAGGGTAAGAGCTGACTTTTTAAAAGTCTCATAAAGGCCCAGGGATTACATTAAACATTGCATAAATCATCTCATTTCATTTTACAATAATCTGTGAGGTAATTTACTATTATAGAGGTTCTGGGTAACATGTCCAGTGTTGCATGGATAGGAAATAGTAGAAATGGGGCTGCAAACAAGGGCTGTTTCCTCCAAACCCATGCGCATCACCACTCCCTCAACAGTCTCTCTTCAATGGGGGAGAGGGTGTGGCCATTTACTGAAGAAAAATGGGAGAGAATGTATTGGAGAAGGGGGTCAAGATAATGAAGATATTCTTAAAACATGTTAATGGAGTTGGATTGATATATAATTTGTTAGTTTCATGATCTAAATATTGAAAGACATTTTACTATTTCTCTTAAGTTAAACTATTAGGTCAACTATTAAAAACTTTTTAAAATATATTTTATTGATTTTTTTTACAGAGAGGAAGGGGGAGGGATAGAGAGTTAGAAACATCGACGAGAGAGAAACATTGATCAGCTGCCTCCTGCACACCCCTTACTGGGGATGTGCCCGCAACCAAGGTACATGCCTTTGACCGAATTGAACCTGGGACCCTTCAGTCCACAGGCTGATGCTCTATCCACTGAGCCAAACCAGTTAGGGCTATTAAAAACATTTAATAATAAATAGCAAAATCAAGTTTCTCAGCCTAGTTGTAAGTCACAATCACCAGTAGAATTTTAAAAATCTAGGCATGTCTGAACTTTACCCCATTTAGTAAATAGTCTATGGAGAGTATCTATATTTTTCTCAAATGTCTCAGACATGCCAGGGCTGCAAGTCCTTCTTGTTTACAGTTTACAGTAGTGTTTCTTTTTGAAAATGGAAGAGGAAAACTGCTGGAATTAGGAATTCTGGGGTAGGTACTTATTAAAATGCAAAGTCCAGGCCTTTTCTGAACTTCTAAACCAGAATCTCTGGGAGTGTGGCTCAGAAAGCATTTTAACTGGTTTCCCAAGTGACAGTTAAATATAATAAAGTTTTACAACTATTGTTATATGGTATTTCTCTGCATTCGTATTATACAGAAATTTTAATAATAAGAGCTATGCCATTCATCTTCCAAATGTATGACACTGATTCTATCCACTGAGGACATACCATTTTAGCATGTAATAATTTTCTGTTCCTTTCTGTTAACGGTTTAATAACATGATGCTCAGTTCCTCATTTTTCATCGTTCCCGGAACAGTCACTATTGTGTGAGAGAGAACACAGATCCTTGAATCAGCAGGAACTGGTACTTGTTGATGATGTTCCAAATAATCCTGCCTGTCACAACTGTACTATGCCCACTCATTAATCTATTTATTGGCAAAGTTACAGACGCTGTTTCCAAATAAGACTTCCACAGGAAACATGTCAGATTTGTTTTTCTGTGTCAGAACAATGAGCACAATGTGAATGGATTTTTACTCATTTGATACAGGGAAATATTTGTTGTTCAATGCTCATGGACATTAAGTCTCACCTGGAGCCTGCATCCCACGTGTCTACTAGTTAGAGTTGTCATGGACAGTGATGCAACCGGTGTTCTGTACAACTTCATGGGCACCATCCACATCGTGGCTATGAAGTGCAATGTAGTGTCAGTTCTCAGAGCCAGTAATTACACCCCCAGGGAATTTTTAAGTTCTGAATTAAGTCTTGTTTTACTATTTCCTCTTACATCACATTGGAAAACACGTTCATTACTCAAAGTGGTACATGTACATTTGTTGACTCGAATAACTTAAAAGCACTTGGGAAATAAAAGAAAAGCAAGACATGTATTCACTAAAGATAACATCATTTAATAATTGGTTTCAGGAGGAAAAAATGATAAAGACTGTGGCAGCTGGTCACAAAAACGTTTACATAATTTTCAAAACTATTACATTTTAAAGTAAATATATTCTGATTTAGCTTTCATTTAAAATGTAAAAGGCTAAGGTTGTTCATTTTAATCTTGATTGGTTAAACAAGTGAGTGATTTTTAATTCATTTCCAAAGTAGTGGTGTTTGCTATCATGAGAGCTCAAGTCCCACTTGGAGAAAGTGTTTTTTATTACAGAAATATCTGGTATGACGATTAAGTAAATGTGTTTGTCAAACAGAGATTAAACATAAATATTGTCACTTTACATTTACATTGAAAATAAGAAGATAGTATATATCAAATATTTCAATAAATTGAACATAATGTTGTCATATAGAGACATCTAATTTAAAAACTAATTTTTAAAAAATAAAATCAGGTGTTTCTCTTTTACTTTTGATTTGTTTTGCTTTTTTAAATCTTCTAGTCCAAGTGTTACAAAAAAACAAAAACAAATGCAAAACATGTTTAACTGGAAGATATTACATTTTTACTTTTGTGAGTTTACAGCAATTATGTTTTCTTGATCATATTCTTTAATTATATTTTACTTTGCTCAGTTGGCATTAATTAAGCAAAGCAGCTTTTGAGGTATTTAATGAATATAGTAACTAAAAGTGGGTCAGGTATTTCAGGTAATAAAAGGCATAGTTTACAATCCCATAAACCTATTTTATGAAGTACTATCATTTTGATTTCAGAGTGTTGTAGTGAAATGTACTACTGTTTTTGAACCTGAAATATATATTGCATATTGATAGTTAAAATCAATATATATTGCTTGCTTGAGGACTAAGAACCAATGAGATCCCCCCTAACACTCATCATGTCCTCTTCAACTACAAGTTTCATTGTACTTTATAACGTTATCAATAGTTATGGGAGGAGGGTGAGAGATTTTATGTACTGAAATTTCTATGAGCCACATAATGTGTGAGCAGGTGCTTTTCTGAAATCAAGAGGGGGAGGAGAATAGGCAAAACATAAGTGAAATAATTTTGTTACCACTGGGCAGCTCTACTTAGTTTCATAAGGAAACCCATTATTGATTGAAAGTAAGCTTGGGACTTTTACTCTATATTTCATACTTTCATTCTGATTCTTTCCCAATAGGCCTGACTACTTGATTATTGGAGGTATTTTTAATGAATATGCAATTTCAAATGCAAGTGAAGAGTTGAACTACCCTGCATGGAAACCTGTCTATGCTTATTGTAATAAAGGAAGAACTTCCTTTGTAGATGTGAAATAACATTTGATCTCTTAAGCGTTGACATGACTCCTACAACAATGTATAGGACAGCCCCATCTTAACCTTCTCAATGAAATCCAGGAATTAATTTTTGGCCCAGACTAGATTAAGAAATGGAAGTTGGCAGAGAACATCCCAAATGAGGGCAAGTGACAGAGTAGATGAAAGTTCACAAGTTAGAGTCCTAGGTAGAGAGGAAGAAAAAGGTAAAGCTCTTTTATTCATTTCATACCAGAAACGGTTGCTGTTTGCTAATTGTATGTGTATCTATAGAAGCCAAATGTTCAGTTTCTTGATGCCTTTTGTCTTGACTTTTCTTAAAAGTGCATGTTTATTCCCAGTTCATTCACATTGCCTACCACTCAATAAATAGATACTGAATGGGTGAACTGGTGAGGCCTCCAAGACTCATTTGTGATTAAAGTATTGGATGATGCCAAGTGAGGTAGAGACGTCCCAAAAAAGAAGTGACCGTATATCAGGTGTGCAGAGAAGGCCTTGGTCTACTCATCAGTGAAGTGCCTCCCTCCCTCTTGGCTATTGTGAGAGTTACTTGAGATCATAAAGCTCATTAGGAGAGAGTGCCTGGCATGAAATAAGCTCTTGATAGTTTCTAGGCTCACTATGTTATTGTCAGCACTACAGCTGCTAAAAATTCATGTGAGGCCAAAGTGTTTTGAAAGCTCTGAATTTTATGAGCAGAAGAATTTTCACTAGGAGTTTCCAATCTGATTTTGCCACTTTTCTGCCAAATAATTGAGTGGCTCCCTTATACTATTTTTTTTTTTTTGTCTTATGATGATAGAGGAAAGAATACAAATACTCAGAATATAGGTATAACAATGGCATGCCCATTATATTGGACTAACAAATTATACAGATTTGAGTAGTTAATTCACAGAGCAGTCCATATCAAATTTCACACATAGCAGGAGCTGAACTTTGTGGAACATTTTAGGTGAACCTGGAGCTTGTCATCAGTGCTTGGATCAGGGAGACTGGGCAGTGGACAGATGCCTGCAGAGAATAGTTTCAGAGACAAGGGCCAATCTATCTCCAAATATCTCTACCATTCTTCTCTTGTTCTAGAAACTTGTTCATTCCAACTAAAAATTTTTGTCCCTGTGGATTAAAATGTTAGTCCTTTAAATTATAAAAATTTTGATAAAATCTTATCTGCTGCCTTCTCACTTACCGACTCCTTATTTTCCTTCACTGATGGTCACCTTATCCACTCACTCATGGAGTTATGACAAGGTATGACCTTCAAATATTTCTTAAGCAGTGCTTTTCAAATTTTAATCCTATCTAATAAAATAGTAATATGCAAATTGACCATCACTCCAACACACAAGATGACCGCCCCATGTGGTCAAAGATGGTCACCACAAGATGGCCGGCAGGGGAGGGAAGTTGTGGGTGATCAGGCCTACAGGGTAGGGCAGTTGGGGGGCAGGGGGACAAGGCCTGTAGGGGAGGGCAGTTGGGGGCAACCAGGCTGGCAGGGGAGGGCAGTTGGGGGGACCAGTCCTGCAGGGGAGGGCAGTTGAGGGGAACCAGGCCTTCAGGGGAAGGCAGTTGGGGCAACCAGGACAGCAGGGGAGAGCAGTTAGGGGCAACCAGGCTGGCAGGGAAGGCAGTTAGGGGCGACCAGGCTGGCAGGGGAGGGCAGTTAGGGGCAATAGGAGTGGCAGAGGAACAGTTAGACATCTATCAGGCTGGCAAGGGAGTGGTTAGGGGCAATAAGGCAGGCAGGCAGGCGAGCAATTGGGAGCCAGCGGTCCTGGATTGTGAGAGAGATGTCCGACTGCCCATTTAGGCCCGATCCCACCAAGATCGGGCCTAAATGGGCAGTCGGACATCCTTTGAGGGGTCCCAGATTGGAGAGGATGCAGGCTGTGCTGAGCGACACACACTCAGCACAGTGTGTGAATTTCATGCACCCGACCTCTAGTGTACACATAAATCTCCTGGGGGAACTTGTTAAAATGCAGATTCTAGTTCAGTCAGTTTGGACATAATTTTTTAAACTAAATGCAACTGAGAATAGCACCCAGCTTTGGAGGAAAAAAGAATGATTATTATTACCAACCCTCCAGAAATCAATTGAAGTGGCCTGAATGGTGGCCCCCCAAAAAACAACATCAGGTTTAAAGTTTTTATAGAAAAAAATATATTAGGGTCTTGAAATGAAAAGGTTGTCCTGGATTATCCAGGCAGTCCCTAAACACCATCACAGGTGTTAAAGTGACAGAGGGAGATTAGACACATAAAGAAAAAGGGCATATGAAGATGAAGGAAGAAATTGGTGTGATGCAGCCACAAGCCAAGGAATGCAGAGCCTCTAGACCAGCCATGGGCAAACTACAGCCTGCGTGCCAGATCCAGCCCATTTGAAATGAATAAAACTAAGAAAAAAAAAAGACCGTACCCTTTTATGTAATGATGTTTACTTTGAATTTATATTAGTTCACACAAACACTTCATCCATGCTTTTGTTCCGGCCCTCCGGTCCAGTTTAAGAACCCATTGTGGCCCTCGAGTCAAAAAGTTTGCCCACCCCAGCTCTAGACACAGTCGTTCTCAACCTTCCTAATGCCGCGACCCTTTAATACAGTTCCTCATGTTGTGGTGACCCCCAACCATAAAATTATTTTTGTTGCTACTTCAGGACTGTAATTTTGCTACTGTTATGAATCGTAATGTAAGTATCTGATATGCTATATGTGTTTTCCGATGGTCGCGACCCACAGGTTGAGAACCGCTGCTCTAGAGGAAGTGTGGGCTTGCCAAAATCTTGATTTTGAACTTCTAGCCTTCAGAATTGAGAGAGAATAAACTTCTGTTGCTTTCAGCCAACAAGTCTGTGGTAATTTTCAAAGTAATTATAAAAAACAAATATACCAGCTTTAATTCCTATTTAAATAAAACACCCCTCATCATTCATTGTCATTTAAACTCATATCCTTTCCTGAGAACACTTTTCAGGTCCTGAAGGAGATGGGTAAAAAGTCTCTTGTACGATATCTTCATATCACTGAATGACGTAGTTTGCTCACTTTTCTCATTTTACTTTTCAGTTTTAGATACACTTACATATTTAGCATTGAGACATTTTTGTATCTCAATGACTGGGACTATTTACTTAATAGATCCAATTCATTCACTATTGCAGTTCTTTAATTGGCTCAATACTTTAGCACAAGCCAATATATAATTAAATATAGCATTTATGTGTGTTTTTCTAAATAATCTCTGGTTGTAATTGATATTTGAATAATCCCTTCTAATATTAAAATAAAGTAAGCATTCTAAATTTCTTGTTTTATTGTTTTCTATGCTGCTTATAACAAGTTAACACAAAGTTGGAAGCATAAAACAATGTGATGTATTATCTTACAGTTCTGTAGGTGGGTCTTATCTGAGGAAGGTATTATCATGTGAAAATCAAAGTGTCTGTTCTGTAGACTCATGGAGGGAAGACTTTTATAGCTTCTAGAAGTTGCCCACATTCCTTGGCTCATGTCCCCCTTTCTCTATGCTCAAAGCAGCAATGTTTCATCTCTCTGACACCTTTTCAGTAATCACTTCTCCTTGATCACAGCCTGAAAGGTTTTCCTCTCTTAAGAATCCTTGTAATTATACAGGCCTGGTCCAAACAGTTCCAGACAATCTTTCCATCTCTGGGTCCTTAACCTTAAATCACAGATTCAGAGTCCCTTTGCCACATGAGGTGATGTATTCACAGGTTCCAGATATTAAGATGTGGACATTTGGGGGGTGCCATTATTTGCCTATCATGCTTGCTATAGACTTTCTAGCTCTACAACCAAATTTTGATGATGTAGGTGGTTTCAATATTTCATATTACTTTTAGAAAAAAAACCAGCTTTTTAAATTTTTTATCTTACCTTTATTTTATAAAGTCACCCACTTAAAAAATATATTATTTAAAGCATTGATCAACTATTTTGTCTTTGTATAATATTGCCAAATACAATTCTACAATTTTGAGAATCATTGTTAGTAGTTTTTATACTGGAATTATTATATTTCTAAATTGGGGATACATAATAATTTTTAAACTATAGTCACTATGCTGTAAATAACTTCCCCAGAACTCATTTATCTTGTAACTGGAAGTTTGCACCTTTTCATCACCTTCACTCACTTTGCACACTCCCAATCCCCTTCCTCTGGAAACCACCAATCTGTTCTCTGTTTCTCTGAGTATGATTTCCTTAGATCCCACCTATAAGTCAGAGCCAATATTATTTGACTTTCTTTCTGACTTATTCCACTTAGAAGAATGCCCTAAAGTTTCATCCATGTTGTCACAAATAGTAGGATTTCTTTTTTTGTGACTGAATATACATGTACATGTACATGTGTGTATGTGTGTGTGTGTGTGTGTGTGTGTGTGTGTCCTATTTTCTTTATTCATCTAAGTGTCAATAGACACTTAGGTTGTTTCTGCATCTTGGCTATTGTGAGTAACGCTGCAGTGAACATGGCAGTGCAAGTATCTTTTCAATATAGTGATTTTGTTTCCTTTAGATACATGGCCAGAAATGGAATTGCTGGATCATATTATAGTTCTATTTTTAGGTAGAATTTTTTATTGATTTTATTGGGGTGACATTGGTTAATAAAATTGTATATGCTTCAGGAATGAAATTCTATAATATATCATCTGTATATTGTATTGTGTGTTCACCACCCCAAGTCAAGTTTTCTTCCATCACCATTTATCCTCCCTTAATTCTCTTCTCCTTCTCCCCACCCTCCTTACCCTCTAGTCATCACCATACTGTTGTCTGTGTCTATGTGATTTTCTAATCCCTTCACCTTTTTCACCTAGACCCCAACCCCTCTACCCTCTAACAGCTACCAGTCTGTTCTCTGTATCTATGACTCTGTTTCTATTTTGCTTGTAAGTTTATTTTGTTCATTAATTTCCACATATATGTGAAATTGTATGGTACTTGTCTTTCTCTGACTGTCTTGTTTCACTTAGCATAATGCTCTCCAGATTCATCCATGCTGTTGCAAAAAGTAAGATTTCCTTCTTTTTTACAGTGGAGTAGTTAGTACTCCATTGTTTAAATATAACATAGGTTTTTACCCATTCATCTATTGATAGGCACTTCGGCTGCTTCCAAATCTTGGCTATTGTAAATAAATAATGCTGCAATGAACACACGGGAGCATATATTCTTTCAAATTAGTGTTTCAGGTTTCTTTAGATGCTAGAGGTCCAATGCATGAAATTCGTGCAAGTGGAGGCCTTCCTTCCCCCAGGAGCTGGCACCGGCTTCCCTCTGGCACCCAGGACCTGGGCTTCCTTTGCAGCCTGGCTTCGTCTGGAAGGGCGTCTGGAAGAAGCCAGAAGGATGTCCATCTAATTAGCATATTACACTTTTATTATTATAGACTAGAGGTCTGGTGCATGAAATTCCTTCATGGAGGGGGAGGAGGGTGTCCCTCAGCCCGGCCTGCACCTTCTCTCAATCTGGGACCCCTAAGGGGGATGTCTGACAGCCCTGTGGGATCAGGCCTAAACCAGCAGTTGGACATCCCTCTTGCAATCTGGGACTGCTGGCTCCTAACCGCTCACCTGCCTGCCTGCCTGATCCCCCCAAACCACTCGCCTGCCTGCCTGATCACCCCTAACTGCTCACCTGCCTGCCTAATTGCCCCTAATTGCCTCTGCCTCAGCCCCAGCCCCCACTGCCACGGCTTCATCCAAAAGGACGTCCGGAATGTCGTTCAGCTGTCCAGTCTAATTAGCATTTACACTTATATTATTATACATATTCCCAGAAATGTTCTATTTTTAATTTTTTCAGTAAACTCCATATTGTTTTCTATAGAGGCTGAAACAATTTACATCCCCACCAACAGTACAAAAGGGTTCCCTTTTCTCTACCTTCTTGCCAACACTTGGTATCACTTGTCCTTTTTATAACAATCATTTTAACTGGTACAAGATGATATTTATATTTTGATTTGTATCTCCCTACTGATTAAAGATGTTGAGCAACTTTTTAAGCAACTATTGGCCACTTGCATATTTTTGAGAAAATGTCTATTCTGTTTCTCTGCTGATTTTAAAATAGATATTTTTCTACTGAGTTGTACAGTTTCTTTATACATTTTGAATATTAACCTCTTGTCAGATATATGACTTGCAAATGTTTTCATCCATTTTGTAGATTGACTTTTCACTTTGTTGATGGTTTCTTTTGCTGTACAAAAGCTTTTTAGCTTGATTGTAGTCCCACTTGTTTATTTTTGCTTTTGTTGCCTTTGTTTTTATTTTATTATTATTTTTCTATAGTTTAAAGTATTATATATGTCTCCTTTCCCCCCAAATTACACCCCCCAGGCACTCCCACCTTACAGGACAAGCCCCCACCACTCTAGTGTAGGTGTACATTGATTATGTTAATATGCATGCATACAAGTCCTTTGGTTGCTCTCTTACCCACCCCCTCTCCCCCCTGCCCTGCCTTCTCTCTGAGATTGGACTGTCTGTTCAGTGTTTCTTTGTCTCTGGATCTATTTTTGTTCATTAGTATATGTTGTTCATTATATTCCACATATGAGTGAGATCATGTGATATGTATCTTTCTCTGACTGGCTTATTTTGCTTAGCATAATGTCCTCCAGTTCTATCCATGCTGTTGCAAATGGTAAAAGTTCCTTATTTTTTACAGCAGCATACTATTCCATTGTGTAGATGTACCACCATTTTTAATCCACTTATCTGCCGATGGGCACTTAGGCTGTTTCCAAATCTTAGCTATGGTAAATTGTGCTGCTATGAACATAGGAGTGCATATGTCCTTTCTGATGGGTGTTTCTGGTTTCTTGGAATATATTCCCAGAAGTGGGATTAATGGGTCAAATGGGAGTTCCATTTTTAATTTTTTGAGGAATCTCCATACTGTTTTCCATAGTGGGTGGCTGCAGCAGTCTGCATTCCCACCAGCAGTGCACAAGGGTTCCTTTTTCTCCACATCCTTGCCAGCACTTGTCATTTGTTTATTTGTTGATAATAGCCATTCTGACAGGTGTGAGATGGTACCTCATTGTTGTTTTGATTTGCATCTCTCAGATAATTAGTGACTTTGAGCATGTTTTCATATGTTTCTCAGTCTTCTCTATGTCCTCTTTCAATAAGTGTCTAGTTATGTATTTTGCCCATGTTTTGATTGGATTGTTTATCTTCCATTTGTTAAGTTGTATGAGTTCCCTATAGATTTTAGAGATTAAACCCTTATCTGAGAAAGCATTGGCAAAAATGTTCTCCCATGCAATGGGCTTTCTTTTTGTTTTGTTGATGATTTCTTTTGCTTGGTAGAAGCTTTTTGTTTTATTCCCATTTGTTTATTTTTCCTTAATTTCCATTGCCCTAGGAGCTCTATTGGTAAAGATGTTGCTACAATATATGTCTGATATTTTGCTGTCTATGGAGTCTTCTAAGATTTTTATGGTTTCCCGTCTTACGTTTAAGTCCTTTAGCCATTTTGAGTTTGCTTTTGTGTATGGTGTCAGTTTGTGTTCTAGTTTCATTTTTTTTTGCATGTATCTGACCAATTTTCACAACATCATTTATTGAAGAGACTGTCTTGACTCCATTGTATGTTCTTGCCTCCTTGGTCAAATCTTAATTGAGAATAATGGCTTGGGTCGATTTCTGGGTTCTCTGTTCTGTTCCATTGGTGTGTATGTCTGTTCTAGTGCCAGTACCAGGCAGTTTTGAGAACAGAAACTTTGTAATACAGCTTGATATCTGTTATTGTGATCCCTCCAACTTTGTTCTTCTTTCTCAGGACTGCTGTGGCTATTCGGAGCCTTTTTTTTATTCCAGATGAATTTTTGGAGAGTTTGTTCTAGGTCTGTGAAATACGCTGTTGGTATTTTAACAGGGATTGAATTGAATCTATAAATTGCTTTGGGTAGTATGGACATTTTAATGACGTTGATTCTGCCAATCCATGAACATGGTATATTCTTCCATTTGTTATGTCTTCCTCTATCTCTTTTTTCAATGTCCTGTTGTTTTCTGAGTATAGGTCTTTTACCTCCCTAGTTAAGTTTATTCCTAGGTATCTTAAACTTTTTTAGTGCAATGGTAGTGGAATTCTTTCTTTCTTTCTTTTTTCATTTCTCGTTCTATGAGTTCATTATTGGTGTATAAAAAAACAATGGATTTCTGGGTGTTTATTTTGTATCCTGCTACATTGCCGAATTCATTTATTAAATCTAGTCATTTTTAATAGAGTCTTTAGGTTTTTTATGTACAATATCATATCATCTGCAAATAATAATAGTTTTACTTCTTTTCCAATTTGGATACCTCTTTATTTCTTCCTCTCTTCTGATCGCTATGGCTAGCACTTCCAATACTATGTTGAATAGGAGTGGTGAAAGTGGGCATCCCTGTCTTATTTCTGTTCTTAGGGGAAATGGTTTTAGTTTTTGCCCATTGAGTATGATGTTGGCTGTAGGTTTGTCATATAAGGCTTTTATTATGTTGAGGTATGATCCCTCCATGCCCACCTTGCTAACAGTTTTTATCAAGAAAGGGTGCTGAATTTTGTCAACTGCTTTTTCTTCATCAATTGATATGATTATGTGATTTTTGTCTCTCAATTTTTTTTATGTGATGTATTGCATTTATTGATTTGTGGTTATTGTACCATAGTTGCATCCCTGGAATAAATCCCACCTGGTGATGGTGTATGATCTTTCTAATGTAATGCTGGATCTGATTTGCTACAATTTTGTTGAGGATTTTAGCATCTATGTTAATAAGGGATATTGGCTTGTAGTTCTCTTTTTTGTGGTGTCTTTATCTGGTTTTGGAATTAGGGTAACGCTGGCTTAATAGAAAGAGCTTGGAAGTGCACCTTCCTTTTGAATTTTTTGGAATAGTCTGAGCAGGATAGGTAATAGTTTTTCTTTGAATGTTTGTAAAGCCATCCAAACCAGAGCTTTTGTTTGCTGGGAGATTTTTGATTACTGCTACTATTTCATCAGTAGTTATCGACCTATTCAGGGTTTTTTTTATTCTTCCTGATTGAGTTTTGGAAGCCTGTATATTTCTAAGACTATGTCTATTTCATCTAGGTTGTCCAGTTTGTTGCAACAGAGTTATTCATAGTATTTTTTATACTCCTTTGTATGTCTGCAGGGTCTGTTGTTACTTCATCTCTTTCATTCTGATTTTGTTTATTTGTGTTCTCTCTCTTTGATTCTTGGTGAGGCTGGCTAGAGGTTCATCAATCTTGTTTATCCTTTCAAAGAACCAGCTCTTGGTTTTGTTGATCTTTTGTATTTTTTTTTTGTCTCTATGTCATTTATTTCCACTCTGATCTTTATTATTTCCTTCCTTCTGCTCACTCTGGGCTTTTCATGTTGCTCTCTTTCTAATTCTTCAAGCTGTAGGATTAGATAATTTATTACCATTTTTTCTTGTTTATTTGAGGTAGGCTTGTATGTAGAGCTATGAACTTCCCTCTCTAGACTTCTTTCACTGTGTCCCATAGATTTTGGATTGTTGTGACTTCATTGTCATTTGTTACCAGAACGCTTTTTATTTCTTCTCTGATCTCTTTGGTAACCCATTGTTTAATAGAATGCTATTTTATCCTCTAAGTATTTGACTTATTTTTTCATTGTATTTGATTTCTAATTTTATGCCATTGTGATCTGAGAAGATGCTTGATATGATTTATATCTTCTTAAATTTAACTGTGTCCCAATATGTGGTCTATCTTTGAAAATGTCCCATGTGCCCTTGAGAAGAATGTATATTCTGTAGCTTTGGGGTGAAATGTTCTGAAAATGTTAAGTTCATCTGGTCTAGTGAGTCATTTAGGATTGATGTTTCTTTGCTGATTTTTTGATTAGAGAATTTATCCAGTGGTGTCAATGGGTTATTAAAGTCATCTACTATGACTGTATTACTGTCAATCTCTCCCTTGATATCTTCCAGAAGTTTTTTTTTTTTATGCATTTGGGTGCTCCTGTATTGGGTGCATATGTGTTTACCAGAGTTATATCCTGTTGTTGAATTGCTCCCTTTAGTATTATCAAGTGGCCTTCCTTTTCTCTTGTTATGGCCTTCACTCTGAGGTCTATTTTGTCATACATAAGTATTGGTACCCCGGATTTTTTTTTTCATTTCCACTCACCTGAAAAAAAATTTTTCCATCCCTTCCCTATCAGTATGCGTGAGTCCTTTGTTCCGAGGTGGGTCTCTTTTAGACAGCAGATATGTGGGTAATGTTTTCTTATCCATTCAGCTACCCTATGTCTTTTGATTTGAACCTTTAATCCATTTACATTTAAGGTTATTTTTGATAGGTGCTTGTTTTTTGCCATTTTTATTCTTTATGTCTGTGTTCCTTCTTCCCTTCTCTTTCTTCTTTTTACAGCATTGCTGGTTTTAGCACTTCTTGCGTTTCTGGTTTAGTGGTAATAAACTCCCTTAGCCTTTTTTGTCTATGAAGCTCCTTATTTCACCTTCAATTCTGAATGATAGCCTTGCTGGGTATAGTATTCTTGGATTCAGTCTCTTGCTTTGCATCACTTTGTATATTTCATTCCATTCCTTTCTGGCCTGATGTGTTTCTGTTGAGTAATCAGTTGATAGTCTAATGGGAGATCCTTATAGGTAACTTTCTGTCTCTCTCTGGGAGCCTTTAAGATTTTCACTTTGTCGTTGATGTTTGCTAATTTAATTATGATATGTCTTGGTGTTGGTCTTTTTGGATTCATCTTGTTTGGGACTCTATGTGCTTATTGAACTTCTGTGAGTTTTTTCTTCCCAATATCAGGAAAGTTTGCTGTCATTATTTCTTCCAACAGGTTTTTTATTCCTTGCTTAGTTTCCTCTCCTTCTAGCACCCCTATTATGTGGATGTTGTTTTGTTTCATGTTGTTCCAAAGCTCCCTTAGGCTCTCCTGTTTTTTAAGGTTTCTTTTGCAGTTGCTGCTCTGCTTGGGTGTTTTTCCCTACCTTGTCTTCTAGCTCCCTGATGCAATCCTCAGCTTATTCTTGTCTACTGTTGATACTTTCCATTCTGTTCTTTATTGCAGCTATGTCATTCTTCATTTCCTCCTGTTTCTTCTTCATTTCCTCTTGATTTTTACACTAGTTGTTGAATTTGTCCTACATCCTTTTCAGCGTCCTTATGACCATTGCTCCAAATTCTTTCTCTGACAAATTGCTGTCCTCCAGTTCCTTTATTTCTTTTCCTGGTGATTCCTCCTTTTCTTTTGTATGAGGGCCATTTCTTTGTCTCCCCATTTTTGCTCCTCTCAAGGTGTCTAGTTATGTGGCTCACTCTATACTACATTGTCCAAGAGGCACAAAATACAACTTGACAAGACACAACACAGAGGGAACAAAACATGAATGTATTCATGACACCAATAAACCCAATAAAAGTGACCACCAGAGAAAAGAGAATTAGGAGATAGAAAAGAGTGCAAAAATGATATTGAGAAAAGGAAAAAAGGTAAGAGAGAAAAGAAAAAGAACAAAAAAATAAGTGGAAAAATATACATATATGGGGATAAAACTCCACAAAACAAAAAATAAACCAAAAAAATGCAAACAACAAACATCCAGAAAAAAAAGGGGGTGGGGGACTGAATCTGAAGAGGCAGTGCTTATTTCCAGAAAGTAAGGTAAAGGAATTGAATGAATTGGGGAATGGCCATGGTTCAGTATAGAGGATGTAGAGAGAGAATGAATGAATAAGAAGAAAAGTAAAAAACAAAAAAATCAACATATTTAAAAAAATAAAAAGACAAAAAATTACCCTTTCTTTAATCTATCTATCTATATTCCCATCTATTTTTAGAAAAAGAGAATAGAGAGCAAACAGGCTTGTGTTTGGTGAATGAAACTAATTAAGAAATTAGGAGAAAAGAGCAGTAGTGGAGAGGAAAAACAAAAGCATAAAAAAGTAAAATAAGAAGAATAAATAAATAAATAAAAATAATAATAAAATTGGCTAGTGAAGAAAGAGAAAAGAGGAGGTTGCATGGACTTGGAACAGGGTAGAGGAAATTAGATATATGAGTAAGCCAACAGAGACAACTGTAATAGTAACATATCAATAAAGCAGATAAATGATACCAATTTTTAATGAGGGGTAAAAAGAAAGGAGAAAAAAAAACTAAAGCAGGAACAGGGGAAGAGAAATAGGATGAAAAAGTGAGGAAGAAAAGGGTGGAATAAAATAAAAAAAAATGAGATAAAGTAAAATAATGATAAAAAAAATAAAAATAGAATGAAGAACACTAATCCAAAAAAATAAAAGGCTAAATTTTTCCCCCTTTTCTTTTTTAACTAAAACATAAAAAATAAAAAAGTGAAATAGTGAAATGTCCTTCACTTCAGCTGAGTTTTAATGTCCCATGAGGGTTGGTTTAAGAACCCTCTCTACTGTTCTGTCTGCTAGTTCTCAGTTTCCTGTTAGGTAGTCAGCACCATGTTGAAGTTCCCAGTGATCCACCACTCCTCTGTGTCTGTCTCCACAGCCTTGGTTTCAGGCAGGCAAGACCATTCTGCCTGCTTTGTTTGTCTGCCTGCTTTCAGTCATATTTATAGAAGTGTCTATTTCTGACATGGGCTCTAGGTGGGGCTTAGGGTTGGAGGGACCAGGATATTCCAAGGCTGGATTCCTGGTTGCCTCTCCCTGCTTTTTTTCACAGCCTCCACAAAACTGCACCTCCACCTGCACCTAAGCCTCCGTGAGTGTTTGTAATTGAAAGATCCTAAGTGCTGGGTTTAGTGAGTAAGAGCAAGGAAAATATAAAAGCAAAGCAACTGAGCCGCTACACATCTCTCTGCCCTGGCCCTGAATGGCCAGTGCAGATCTTCAGGCTGCCTTTCTAGGCACAGCCCCCCATGGCTGTGGGCTTAGATCTAGATTCCCCAGCAGCCAGCAGCCCTGTGGACCCCCTTCCACAGTGGAGTGTTACAGGTGTCCCCAAGGGATGCGGACTGGGTGCAGTGAGGTTTCTTTCTGACCCTCTCATCCCGTAGTCAGGTATCTCTCTCCAGCCCAGATCCCCGATCCTACCATTCTCTAGGCATCCTCTGTACTTTCCGGCCGTGGATTGTTTCACCAACTGTGTTTAATTCACCAATTCTGGGTGGATGTTATTTGATTTAGTTGTTTCCTCTATCTGCTCCATGAGAAGGCACAGGACACGTCTGCCTACTCGGCCACCATTTTGTCTCCACCCAGACAAACTTTTTAGGTGCCCGCAACCAGGGAGGCTGGAGTCTCGGTGTTTGTGGTTCACAGCCAAGGCATCAGGTCCCTGGCCTGTGTGGCTGTAGGGTCCCAGGTGGTGTCCAAGGGCATCTCGGGTGGAGGTGAGGCTGGGCTCCTTGTCACAGCAGTACTCGCCTTCAAGATGGTGCAGCCTCTGCAGCAGAGCCAGCCACCCTGGGAGAGATTGCAGTGGCAGCAGAGGCTGCGTGGCTAGGGGAACCTGTTCCACCAGCCCCCTAAAGTCCTGCAGGTTCTAACTGTCCCTCACTCACACACATATATCCCACATGTCCACGCATTCTCCTTTCACTACCTCACTCACTCACTTCCTCACTACCATCCTGCTGGCTGCCATCTTCCAACCTGCTGCCTTTGTTTTTAGACTCACATCTAATAAAATCATTCCTAAGACAGATGTCAAGGAGCTTACCCCCTGTTTTTTTTTTTTTTTCTATAAGTTTTATGGCTCCAGGTCTTACATTCAACTCTTTAATTCATTTTGAATTGATTTTTGTGTATGGTGTAAAATTTAAGTCCAGTTTCATTCCTTTGCATGTGGCTGACCATTCATGAAAGAGATTATCTTTTCCACATTGTATATTATTGGTTTCTGTGTCATAAATTAACTGACTATATACGCATGAGTTTATTTCTGGGCTCTCTATTCTGTTCACTTGCCTTTATTTTGTTTATACTTATTTAAATTCCATTTTCATCAAGTTATTTATTTCTTTAACTATTGACCGGACATTAGAGAAAATTAACAGACTCTCAGCTGCTGATTCTTTTAGGTAATGGACACTTCTGCCTGTCTAAAATTTCACAAATATCAAACCCCATTAAGTTCCTGTCTTCCAATGAGCTTATTTTGATCATGCCAACCCACAGTGATGTGGCTCTTCTTCCAAAGACTTAAACTACTTACTTGGTATATTGTTCATGGTGCATATGAGCTGCATTAATTATGCATTGCCTTTTATATAAATAAACATCTTTTTTCAAACGAATTGTAAACTGCTTGATGGCAAATGAAATCATTGTTTCTTCATATTCCTTTTGTACTTAACATACTGCTCTGCCCATTGTAGGTAATTATAGTATACTAGAGGCCCGGTGCATGAATTCATGCTGGGTGGGGTCCAGCCGGCTCACCCTGATTGGGGCCGATTGGGCTGGGCTGGCTGGGGGAAGGGGATGCAGGAGGTTGGCAGGTTGGTCGAACTCCAGTTGAACTCCCAGTAGAGGGGATAATTTGCATATTACCCCTTTATTATATAGGATTTGTTGATCGGCCAACAATATCACATCCTCATCTCATTATCATTATCAGCATCACCAGTAAGCATTTACTGAGAAAATGGCAAATCATTATCTAGAACAGCAAAGAATATCCTAAAAAATCCTTAAGACATTTTTCTTGCATCATAAGCAGGAAAGAAAATACTACTTCTTGTACTGGTGAATTTGTGGGCCAGTTATGAGCACAAAATGAGTCTATGATCTACTGGAAATGTTAAGGGATTGAAAAATCAGGACATATGCCTCTCACTCTTCAGGTCTTCATAGCATGCTAGCTCTAGGCAAGCCTAGTCATCTCAGCCACCAATCTCTTTCCTCATCTGCAAGATTGCCACTATAGCAATTTCTTTCCTATATACTCCACTGGACTATACTGTGGGTAAAATAAGAAAATAAAAGATAATTCACTTTACAAAGGCAAATTCCTTATTTAAAAAACTCATTTTGTTTTCATGGTTACCTTAAAATTACATTCTCAGATAAAAATTCTAAAGGGATAAATGTTTTTCAAAATATATCTTCTGTGGCATCCCCATATTAAAAATCCCCTGAATGTATTTCAAGGTAATAAAAGCCCTTCTCTGCTTTGAAGAGCAACAGGAGAGCAACCCACTGGCCTTCCTTGCTTCTGAGATCTTGAAGTTCCTGGGAAACATCCAAGAAATGATCAAGGTCCCAGCAAGGAAAAACCAAGCCCTCTCTGAAGTTTAATATATCTGAACTATTACTATTGTCCCTACTCTGCGGGTAGCAAAACTGCCTTATAGGATTGTTGTGAGTTGTAAATGAGATAATTTTTGTGAAAAGCCTTACAGAGGCTTTTTTTAGGTGCTTAACTCAGGAAAATGGAAAATATTCATTTATTAATCTATTTGTTTTGTTGATGTTAGTTAGTATATTTTTGTGAAAAATTCACAAATTTGAGATCTCAGATTTGAGTAACCCACATTCAAATTGATGTTTCTCTTAATAAAAATATGTAACTTCAACTAGATATTGTATATTTTATGTTCTAAGTTTCATTAATTAGTAAGGTATAGCATTAACTACTTGTATAGCTATGCCTAACAAAAATCCGTACCATTATTTTTATTATTTAAATTCTTTATTGTTTAGAGTATTGCATAAGTCTCCTTTTCCCCCCATTGACCTCTCCTCAGCTGCTCCCACCCCATAGCACACCGCCCCCCTACTGTCTGTGTCTATTGCTTATGCTCATAATCCATACCATTTTTATGGGCTTTTAAAATGCTTAAATCATTCAAAAAGGACTTGGGTGACTTAGTATTTTAAATTGACATCAAGTTGGCAAGTTTGTGTTTTGTCTTAAAGATAAATGCTCATGAGTTATTTGGACATAATAATCATGGTTAAGAACAGAAGTGTTTTGAATGGGCAGATAACAAAGATAAATATACATTTATTATTTTTTAAATGTTAAGTCCACAATTTAATATTTCCACATTACCCTTAAACCACATCCTGCATGGTTTGAATTTCAGAGAGTTTAGAAGTTCTTTTTATCTAATGCTTATTCTCAGAGTTTGCTTTGATTTTTTTTTTCCTGTTGCATGATAAATAAGAGTTTTGAGTTCTTTAAAGATCCCCTAGACTTATGAGCAAAGGAAGATGAGGATTAAAATAATCTAATTTTTATTTATTAAGTACACAAGTTGTTCCAGAATTTTTGGAAAACACCAAACTAAAACATCCTCAAAATGTTTGCTTCTTAGATTTTTAGATTCAGATGTCTAATCAATCCTGCCACCTTCCTTTTACAGATGAGGAAATTGAGTACAAAGAGCTTTAGTTGTTTATCTCTAGTCATATAGCTGACTAATGGAAGAACTGGGACTAGCCCTGCTGATTTTATTCTTTCTACTAAACTAAACTGCTAAATGTTTCCAAGAAGGATAAGTATGTAACTTTATATTAGAATGCAGGAACATTGAGGGCAAGGATGGTGTCTTATTTATCCATGCAATAATAATAAATCTTTACAAATATACTAGAGGCCCAGTGCATGAAATTCATGCAAGGGTAGGGTCCCTAGGGGCTGCCAGCCGGGGCCTCCCTTCCCCACTGGCTGCCTGCTGCTGCCACTGGCCAGGCCTCCCTTCACACCGCCTTGGCCTGGTGCCGCCTACTCACCTGTTCCACCATCCCTCCACGGCCCCCTTCTCGTCGGGACCCATTGGGGCTGGCAGCACCTCCACTGCCACCTGCTGCCAGTGCCACATCTCTGACACCCGCCATGTTCTGTGCCACCCCATGGTGGTCAGCACACATCTAACTCTGGGCTGGTCAAACTCCTGCCCATAGGGACAGTTTGCATATTAACCTTTTATTATATAGGATATTGAGTAATTGAGCTGCTGACCAGTGTTCATTTCACTAATAATATGGCATAGGAATTAGTGCATCTTCTTTGACTGAAGTAAGCATCTTAATTGAAACTTAGCTGTTCGATTAACCTCAATTTGTGGTCTCAGTGACAATAAATGTCACAAATTCTTATCTAGAAGGAAATAACAATCTCTAGGTCTCTGATCTTGAAAATCCTAATGTTCAAAGTGACTATACAGATGTTCCTGTGCGAATGTTATTTTACAACATCCAAGCTGGTATTTCAATGCATTCCTTGCTGCCAAGGTGAGCAGACAAGTCTATATAGGTGCAGCAATTTCTATCACAATAGGGTCTTTTAAAAGGTTTTTAGAAACCAGGTGATTAAAAAAAAATTACAAAATCACACTGAGTAATATAAGTAATATCTACCATAGTATTACAATTATATATTGATTTAAATCCAGAAAATTATATTTGATCTTCAGACAACTAAAACCTGTGTGACAACAATCTTCCCCAATAGGTAGAACCCTAATAGAGTGAGTTAGGCAAATGGGTATCCTCTTTTAAAATGAGGTTTTTGTCTCAAATCCCAAAGTATACCCATGATAAGCGAAGCAAAACCACATGAAGGGCACCTTTTTGTCCATACCAGATTTTGTCCTAAGTAATCAAAGACACTTGAAATAGATTGAGAGGCCTTCCTGTGTCCTTTTCACCCAAGCCTTCTTCTGAATCTGTGTCTGCCAGTCTAATAAGAAAGTCTTGGCAAGAAAATGTGCCAGAATTTATCTTTAAGGCCAAGAGAAAATGAGCCTAATCTATTCACCACAGAGTTAGTGTCAAACAAAAAGAGACTGCATGCCCCTAGCACCTTTGCTAGACACATGTCCTGGAACCTGGCTCTGGGAGTGGTACAAGAAAGATATCTGTTGGGGGTGGGAGAGCTGGGGACTTCGTCTGGATCTTTCTCTAGAAAGAAATAACACATTACATATAGATGAGAAGAGGTTACAACACATTGTTTGGCAATATATCTGAGTTCTAATCCTGACTCCACCATCTATTATATAGGTAAACTTGGCCAAGGTATTTACCTTGGGGAACAGATGACACCTCTTCTTTCTATTATCACTGGCCAGCCCCTCCAGCCATTCCTTCACTGTCAGGATGGTAGAGTGGCAGCAGAGTGTAATGGGAGAAAAATAGGCTAAGGGATTAGACAAATTTGGCTTCTATTTCATCTCTGTCACATGGAGCTATAGCTTTGGAAAATTACTCTTCATAAGTCACAGTTTTCTAATCAGGAAAATGGAGGTGGTAATTATATTTGCTTGGTAAGTTCATTGTACATGTTAGATAAAATAATGCATGTACAGTATTTAATATAGTACATGACCCAGTTTGATCATTCAATAAATATTAGATATTAATTACAATAGCCGAAGCTTGGGTGTGAGCCTAAATGGGATGTGGGAAAAGGGGGCCATTCAGCCAGCTGTATTCTTAGACTTAGGGTTACCTTAGGCACCTAAATACAGTTGTTCCTTCACATGATTCAGCCTAAGTCCTTAGGCTATGACTCCAGGTATTGCCAACAAAGCTTAAATTTTTATTTTCTTAAGACTTTTTGCAGCAATGTATAGTGGCTAAGTTTTGAGGGTCTGAGGAATTCTTGCTAAATCCAATCACAGTACTATTTCTTTCACAAAAAATGTAGGTTAAAGGCCAGCCTACTTACTAAAACATGAATAGAATGTATAGCTATTGTGCTTATATTGGTTGCAGCAGTCCTCTTATCCTGAAGGATTAAGACAAAATCTTTACCCAATTGGTTTATTTTAGTTATCTCGTCTGTTCTCTCTTCCATTCTAATCACAGCACACTCTTCTCCAGTAGACTTTTCAAATTCCCTAGTGATGTATTTAAATTAAATATATGACCATGGTACTCTTGCATAAAACTATTCAGTGACTTCCTATTATATTTAAATCAAATTGAAAGCCATTCTTAGAGCCTACAGAATTTAGCACCTACCTAATCCCAAAATTTTTTTCATGTCATTCCTTCCCTATCTTCTTCTCTGCTCCTCTAAATATAATGCAGCCATATTGACCTTCGTTTCATTTCTTGAACAAGCCAGGCTATTTTCTGTATGAAGTCTGTTATACTTGTTCCCTCTGCCTGGAATGTTCTTCCCTTGCATCTTCTCATTGCTTTCTAACTGTTCAAGTTGTAGTTAAAACATTTCCTTTTCAGAGGGGCCCAATTTAACCTCCCTAACTAGTAAGTAGCTCACCCCTTTCCAAATAATGCCAACTTTCTTGTTCTCACAGCATATCTTTGTCTGCAATAGTTTGTTTACATATTTATGATTATTCTTTCTTCACTGTTGAGAAGAGGGACTTTATCTTATCCACCATTTATCATTAGTGTCTAGAACTGTGACTTGCTCACAGACTCTCAATAACTCCAGTGTGGGGTAAAGTAGGTTTATAGTCTTTTGTATGGAAAATAATACAATAATTGATAAATAATAATACAAGAATAAATTCTGTGTTTTGCATACTCACAACTGTAAACCTACTTCTGCCATACCCCTGTATTTATAAATGTGGGAATGAATGGCCTGAAATCTTCCTTTAATAGTAGGCAGTCTCCACCTACTCCCCTTTCCAAATCTCTGAAATTTATTCAGCACTGAATAATAATGTTTAGAATTTTGCTACCTTTATAGCAGTGATAGTTTACATAACCACTTTAACTTTCCCCATGGTCACCCTGAATTTCACCTTCCAGGTAATACTGCACAGTCTTCCCTTGTTCATTACTCACTGATTTCTGGGTGGGGCACCATCACTTCTCTTTTTCTTTTTTTTTGGGGGGGGGGGAGGGGGACGTGTGGTACAGGGAGAGATAGAACACTTTTTAAACCCTTGGAAAGACCCAGAGTTTCCACCAGTGGGTTCTCTTCCAGGAGATGTTATTTGGAGATATCTGGTCCAAGAAACATAGACATTCCTAAACTCTGTTTATGGTATACCCATTGAGAAATTCCCAACTACAACTATTTTTTACATTGCTTTATCTGTGCATTCTTTACTTGTGCATTATTATGCCATTCCTCATAACCATATTTATTCTTTCCACTCTTGTTTACATTTTCTTTGCCCCTCAATATAACCCCACAATAACTCAAGCAAGAATGAATGGCAACCAACATGAATTTGAATCATGCCTAATTTCCTTAATTCAATTTGCTATTCATTTATTCATTCAACAAATATTTATTGAAAGCCTATCCTGGATAATATTCTGTGCAAACCATGGGAATATACTAGTGAACAGGTAGCATACATTCTATTGTTGTTGACAGCAATAAATAAATTAAAAATACATTTATTATATGTATTATGTTATATGTATTATAATCATTATAATATATTAAGGCATATAATATATCTACTTTTATTGTCCATCTTGACCCTTAATGCTTAAATTTTAAATTTTTGTAAAGTAAATATAGTATATGAGTTATAAATTAATTAAATCATGATTTACTCAATATGTTAGAGTTTACTTACAAAGTAAACAAGCTGTTATGTGTCCATACAAACATTGACAAGTTGTAACAAAAATAAAATGAATTCAGCATGTCCCATCATTTTTAATTTGAGAGTTTTATTATAAATTGTGGATTAACTTGAATTTATTGGACACCCAGACTCTGGCTTTGCCATGGCCCTGTCTTTACCCTAAGTGGGGAGACCATTAGGCTGCCTTTGTGTGAGTGAAAACTAGTGCCATAGACGTGGGCAAGCAGGAGGTACATTTATTTCTTGCCTAAGCCTTACCAAAGTTTGTAAACCTAAACATTTTAAAGATCTATTTAAGGCCATGGGAAAGCAGTTACTCCCTTCCAGCTTTACCCTAGTTAGGTTAGAGGGTTTTAAAAATTTATTCCAACAGCTAAAATAAGGAGCTTGATATTTTATCTATAGGTTAAATAAGTAGCCCTATAAGAGATCAACTAAAGGATTTATATACATACATATTAGCATAGCCAATGCTATGCTTGCTAGAATGTATACTGGTGTGCTGTAGAGATCAAAGACTTGAGTTGATAAACCTTCAGTCAGAGCTGCAAGTGGGCCACTAACTAGCTGTAGGTCTATGGGCATAATATTTAATATTTGTCTATGTAATTTAAAAATGGAAGTAAAAAACTTAAAACTTAGCAGAAATATAAGTAAAGCCCTTGTCACCAAAAAGATTGTCAATAAATTGTGACTGTTATACTTCTCACTATCAAGTAAGCTGACTCATGCCCTAACATATGGGAAGTGGGTAGAACAAATTTTTCTCTTTTCTGTACCGACTTATACATTGAATTAATTAATGTTATTGCATACCTTCTCTATGCTGGGCATGAAATATGGCTGTGGAGGAAGCAAAAAAAAATGGCTTTCCTGATCACACGCAGCTCACAATCTAATTGGAGGACAAAGCAGTTGAGGGACCAATGAGATACAGTGTGCTAGTTTAGGTAAGAGCTAAGAAATGGGTTCTGTGGGGACACTGCATGGGGGAGGAGGATTGGTCTACAAAACCCAAAAAGATGAGTTTTAAAGGATAAGAGAATATACTCAAATGGTAAAGAAGAGGAAGTTTATTCCAGATTTCCAGATGAGGAAGTCATCTGTCACTTGACTGTGAGCTTCATAAGGTCAGGGTCTTGATTTACTGAATATATCTCTAGTACCTAGGACAGCACCCAGACACAATGGTCTCTGAAGTCTATTTAGTATATCACACTAACCATGTGAGCCCAGGCCCTAGTACCTCTTCTTTCTTCAACTGGTGTTAGGATTTAATGAAAGAAATCTTGTCACATAATAAACACTCATTAAAAGTTCACACTTAGCACTATTTTTCTGGTCCATGGTGACACTTTCTGTGAAATATATATATATATATATATATATATATATATATATATATATATATATGCCTAGGTGGTCCTCATGCCCTCGCAGACGTTGTCAAAAGATGGCCACCACAAGATGGCCACCACAAAGATAGCCGCTATAAAGATGGGTGCCACAAGATGGCCACATGCACAGCAGAGGCGGGGCCTGGCAGCTGCTCTGTGCAGTGAGACCTGGGGTCCCACAGCTCTGCACTGTGCAGAGGAGTCCGGTTCAGCATCTCTGGCGCTTTGCATAGAGGAGGCAGGTCCCAGCAAAGGAGGTGGGTCACGGCAGGGCAGGGCAGTTGGGGGTGATCAGGCCAGCAGGGGAGCAGTTAGGCATCAATCAGGCTGTCAGGGGAGTGGTTAGGGGCAATCAGGCAGGCAGACAGGCGAGCAGTAGGAGCCAGCAGTCCCAGATTATGAGAAGGATGTCTGACTGCCAGTTTAGGCCTGATCCCGCTCTGAGAACCAGCAACTGGAAATCCCCTGAGGGGTCCCAGATTGGAGAGGGTATAGGCTGGGCTGAGGGACACCCCTCATGCATGAATTTTGTGCATTGGGCCTCTAATATGTATCCTATCTAATAATAGACACACATGGTAATTAACCGTACCTCCGACATGCTTCCCATTGGCTAATCAGGGTGATATGCAAATTAACTGCCAACCAAGATGGCAGCCGGCAGCCAGGCAGTTGAAGCGAACAGGAGGCTTGCTTGCTCCAGTGATGGATTAAGCCAAGGTTCCCTGCCTGCCGCTGCCGGCCTCTGAGCTGCAGTCTAAGCAACAATGTTGCAATTATAGAAGCTAGACAAACCCCAGAAACCTGCTTTCAGCCAGCCAGGCCTCAGAGCTGGAGCTGCAAAAGTGTTCAATTATAGAAGCCAAACAAACCCAGATACCTGCTTTCAGCAGCCGAGGTCTCACAGCTGGAGCCGAGCCTCAGAGCTAAAGCGGGTTCTCAGCTCCAGTGACAGCCATAGAAGGTAAATGAATCCCAGAATGAAAAAGAAAAAAGAAAAAAAGGAGAGGTTGGGAGCTTCAGTCACCCGCCAGCCTGAAAACGGCCCTTAGCCCCTCACCCAGACTGGCCAGGCACCACAGTGAGGACCCCCACCCTGAAGGGGGTGTGACCAGCTGCAAACAGCCATCATCCCCTTATCCAGGCTGGCCAGGTACCCAAGAGGGACCCCCACCTTGATCCGGGACACCATTCAGGGAAAACCAGCCCACCCCCACCTGTGCACCAGGCCTCTATCCTATATAGTAAAAGGGTAATATGCAAATTGACCCTAACAGCAGAAAGACTGGGAATGACTGGTCACTATGACACACACTGACCACCAGGGGGCAGATGCTCAATGCAGGCGCTGCCCTCTGGTGGTCAGGGCACTCTCACATGGGAGGAGCTCTGCTCAGCCACAAGCCAGGCTGATGGCTACCAGTACAGCAGTGGTGGTGGGAGTCTCTCCTGCCTCCTCAGCAGCGCTAAGGATGTCTGACTGCAGCTTAGGCCTGCTCCCCGCTGGCAGGTGAACATCCCCTGAGGGCTGCTGGGCTGCCAGAGGGATGCCTGATTGCCATTTTAGGCCCAATCCCCTGGGGCCTAAGCCAGCAGGTGGTCATCCCCTGAGGGGTCCCAGACTGAGAGAGGGCACAGGCCGGGCTGATGGACCCCCCCCCCCCCCGAGTGCACAAATGTTTGTGCCCCAGGCCTCTAGTACATTAATAATAGACAAATATGTAAATTGACTGCCCCTTCACGACACCCACACCCAATCAGGAGTGAGTATGCAAATTAACCCAACAAAGATGGTGTGCCTGTGGGCAGCACGCAGGCATGCAGGCACCAAGCAACAGGGTGGGACACTTGCATCATCACCATGGCGGCAACACAGGTGTTCCGCACTGCCCCAGTTGCTCTGGGCCTCAAGGCAGCATGGAAAGGTGGAAAGGCGGCTTTGGCCAGAGCAAAGGTGTTGCCAGCAGCCAGCAGAAGGTAGGCCTATTCTTGCACGAATCTTTGTGCATTGGGCCTTTAGTATATATATATAAAAGCCTAAGTAGCCATCTGACCGTTTGACCTTTCACCTGGTAGCTATAACATACAGTGACCACCAGGGGACAGATGCTCTGACCAGTAGAGGAGGGAGCCCTATTCCTCACAGAATCGTCTGTGGGTTAGGTTGCTGCTGGGCACTGTTGGCCCCAAGTCTGCTTCACCCACACCCCCGGACCCAGAGAGGAGGGAGGAGGGAGCCCGATTCCTCACTGAATTGGCCATGGGTTAGGTTGCTGCTGGGGTACTGTCGGTCCCAAATCTGTTTCACCTGCACCCTGGACCCAGAGAGGAGGGAGCTCGATTCTGGGGTGTGTCACCTGAGAACTGCCCTCTCGCAATCCAGGACCCCTCAGGGGATGTTGGAGAGCCAGTTTTGGCCCAATCCCAGGCCAGGCCGAGGGACCCATCCAGTGCTTGAATCCATGCACCAGGCTTCTAGTAATTAAATAAATAGCACTCTGGCATATTATCTTGTTGGACTTTGTTGATTCAACTCAATTCCAAACCATGTTGGTTACACATCTGCTGTGAACTAAGGGCCAGGACAGAGAGTAAATATCAAAGTTAGGTAAAGATATAGTCTCCATTCTGCAAGGACCTCAAATACTACAATATAAAGTAATAAGTGCTAAAATTGGAATATTTTTAAAACTGTTATGGGAGTTCAGGTGATAAGCAGAAGAAATTCCTATGATAATGGGGAAGAGAATTTTAAAAAATGATAATTAATTCTGGTGGAAACCTAGGAAGAATCAAGTGCAAATAAAAGATGACAGTGATCTCCCAAGGGTACATCTCCATGAAAAATAAAAACTGATCATGAATGCATTGAGATGATGGTGATAATTCTACTGGAATTGTTGGAGTG
This sequence comes from Myotis nattereri, assembly GCF_964212035.1. Taxonomy (NCBI): domain Eukaryota; kingdom Metazoa; phylum Chordata; class Mammalia; order Chiroptera; family Vespertilionidae; genus Myotis; species Myotis nattereri. The sequence goes on along the minus strand of NC_138075.1, from coordinate 178,840,670 downwards.
GATCAGTGAGTGATAGGTTCATAGAAAACCGAGGTGAGTGGAAACCCAAGGCAATTAAACTCTTAGAAAAATAAAACATTGTCGGAGAAAGGAAATCTAATGATAGCTTAGGGAATAAATACTTTGACCTCTCCAATTTTATGGCTCAGCTGTGGCTAATATTTGAATGGCTCTACAATTGGGGGGATGGAAGGAGGAAAAGTTAAAGGAATTTTTAAAATTAAAAATTAAGAAATATTATTGTTAATATTATTTAGAAACAGCTAAAAGAATCAAATGAAGTTCTTCTGAGGAACAGGTATCATTATTATGGGGGAGTGTAGAAGGTAAAAATATTTCTTGATAAGCTTTGAGATAGTAATTTGAGTCTTAGAAAACATATTAATGCATTATTGAATAAAGATAAATAGTAATGAACTTAAACATTAACATCTTGCACAAAGGGGATTACCTAAGAGGGAAAGGTGAGATTGGCTCGTGAGTAGTAGGTGGCATCAGATTATGAACAATCTGGAATACTAAAGAGATTGTACTTCAGAACTCCAAGTAGCTAATAAAATGAGGAGAAACATTCAGTTTCTGTTTTAGACAGGACATTTTGGGATACTCTAGGACAGTGGTTCTCAACCTTCCTAATGCCGCAACCCTTTAATACAGTTCCTCATGTTGTTTTGACCCCCAATTTCATTGTTACAAATTGAACATAATTAAACATAGTGATTAATCACAAAAACAATATGTAATTATATATGTGTTTTCCAATGGTCTTAGGCAACCCCTGTGAAAGGGTCGTTCAACCCCCAAAGGGGTCGCAACCCACAGGTTGAGAACTGCTGCTCTAGGAGATGGCCAAATGCATGAACGGTGTCAGGGAAAGTACTCATGATAGCTCAACAAATAAATAATGAGGTTTGAAATAAGATGTTGATGATGGGCATAGAAAACAAAGGCATGGTTTCAGATAGATTTTCAATGTAAAATCAACAGGACTTTGTGATTGATTGGATGTGTGAAATAAAAGAAATATCAAAGTTAGTACAGAGACATCTACATTTTGATAGTGATGCTATTTGCTGTATAGTAGCATAATTGAAAATGGATTTATAATCTTCTCAGGCAAGGGAAAGAAAAGAAAAACTAAACAAAAGAGACTATAGCACAGTAAAACATTTTTACATAGCAAAGGAAACCAACAAAATGAAAAGATAACTTACTGATTGAGAGAAAATATTCGCCAATGATACATTCAATAAGGGGTTAGTTAATATCCAAAATTTATTTTTAGAAACTCATAAAACTCAACATCAAAACACTAATTTGAAAAAATATATGCACCCCTATATCAATTGCAGCATTATTTACAAAAGTTAAGATATGGAAGAAACCCAAGTTCCATCATTAGTCAATTGGATAAAGAAGTAGTGGTACATATATACATTGGAATATTATTCAGACATAAAAAAGAATGAAATATTACCAGTTGTGACAACCTGCATGGACAGAGAGGGCATTACCATACAATAAGTGAAATAAGTCAGACTTGGAGAAAGACAAATACCATATTATGTCACATATGTGGAATCTATAAAGAACAAAATAAATAAAACAGAAATAGACTCACAGAAACAGAGAATGAGCCCTTGCCAGATAGGAAAGGGCTTGTTGTGTCTGGGTGAAAAGGTGGAGGAATTTAGAAGTACAAATTGGTAGTTACAAAATAGTCATGGGATATAAATTATAGCATAAGAAATATATAGTCAATAATATTGTAGTAACTTTGTATGGTGCCAGGCGGGCACTAAACTTATTGGGGGATCACTTTGTAAATTATAAAAATGTCTTGCCCTAGCTGGTTTGGCTCAGTGGATAGAGAGTTGGCCTGTGGACTGAAGGGTCCCAGGTTCAATTACAGTCAAGGACACATGCCCAGGTTGTATGCTTGATCCCCACTGTGGTGCATGCAGGATGCAGCTGATCAATGATTCTCTCTTATCATTGATGTTTCTATTTCTCTCTCCTCCCTTCCTCTCTGAAATCAATTAAAAATATATTTTTAAAAAATGTCTAACCACTATACTGTACACCTGAAACTAATATAAGATAACTAGAGGCCCAGTACACAAGACTTGTGCACTGGTAGGGTCCCTAGCTGCTGCCGGCTGCTGGCCAGGGCCTCCCTCCCTTCCTCCAGTCGGCCCCGCCCCCCTGGTCGAACGCCTGGAAAACTCCCAGTCTAGGGGGCAATTTGCATACTATGCTGTTATTATATAAGATATTAAATGTGAATTATAATTGAAAAATAAGAGTAAAATAAAAATAAAACTGCAACTATGATCAAGTTGCTTTCCCCACCCCTTGAAACGAAGCTGGTCTGTGACCTCCTTTAACCCACAGGAAGTGAAGTAAAAAGGCTGGTTCTGAGGTTAGGCCTCCAACAGGAAGCACAAAGAACTGTCTTAAATGTAACCCTGAGAATTTAGTTGAATAATGAAAATATGTGTCTAAACACAATTGAATAAGAGGATATGGACTTTTAAAATAATTACAGCATAAAAAGTTTAAGAAAATAACTTTTTCAGGGAATTTTATACTGATTATGACTTATAATCAAAATTTCAGAGAAATTTTAAAGTGTTACAAGGCAATTGTCAGAACTTAGTCTCCATTTGCAAAATTGTTTCTCTTCTGAAATGAAATAAAGATTCCCCAAAATTAATGATTCATGAAAGCATTGCAGAGTTTTAAAATTCCAGGAGATATTCTTGCTGTACTTGTCTCCATCAGGGTGCATGCTGATGGTCTCAGAGGGCAGCACAAGAACCTCATTGTTTGACATCTCTCACCCCGTGAAATGGATGTCTCAGTTTTAGTGCAGCAACATGCTGCTTGGTGTGCATTTTTTAAAAACGATTTTGGCGTCACTGTTGAAAAAGCACCATTTTGATGTATCAGGTTTATGTCTCCTAGTTAGTGTTTGGCAAGAAAAATCAGGCAACACATGTACTCAACTCATAACAAGTTTATGGATTTTGTATTTTAATCCACTTCTGGGAAAAAGACAAGCAGCCAAAGATCCAAATGATATATTAATGGTCTAAATTGTATTTTAATTCATCTTTTACCAACACATGAGAAGTAATGAAGACCTTACTAAGCATTCCATAAGTCTTTTCAACTGACACTGGTCTCACACTTGAGGTCACAAACTGTTTCAGTAAAAATCTCAGATTCCATATGATCCTTGGCATCAAAGCCCCTACATCAATATCAGGAACACTTGTTCCTTGATATTATCAGCAGCTTGCTCTTGTGGGTTTGTTGTTATTGTTACTTTTTAAAAAAAAATAGTAGTATTTTCTGCTTAGGTTGCAAATAAATGTAGACTAATATTCATGGCTTCAAATGAGTATCATTTGATTTACGGAAATACTTGCATTGGTTATATCTTGACTTGTCTAGAGGGGATTAATGGGTCTTATCTAAAAACAATGAGCATTTTGGAAACATAAGATCATCATTTAAAAGAGCCTTTAAAAATATAAAGCATGGTTTTCATGTATCTTTTGGGAAATTAACTGTGATAAAAATGTTATTAGAATGTAAAAGATCATATATTGTATGATTCCATTTATATGAAAAATCCAGAGAAGGCAAATCTATAGAGACAAAAAGTAGATTAGTGGTTGGTGGGGGCTGAGGGTAAGGAACAGGGGTGACTGAAATGGGCACAAGGGATTTCTCTGGGGTGATGAAAATAATCTAAAACTGGATTGTGTGTCAGAACTCTGTAAATCTACTAAAAATCACACTTAAAACCGCATAAATGTTATCTTATATAAACTATACCTCAATATACTTTTAAATATATTTTTACTAGAGGCCTGGTGCACGAATTCGTGCATGGATGGGGTCCCTCAGGCTGGCCAGAGATTGTGGTCAATCTGGGCCATCTCGCCCAGTCCCAGTTGAGGCCCATTAGGGCCAGCTGGCTGGGAGAAGGGACTGAGGGGAGGTTAGCTGGCTGCAGGAGGTTGGCTGTGGGAGCGCACTGACCACCAAGGGACAGCTCCTGCATTGAGCGTCTGCTCCCTGGTGGTCAGTGCACGTCATAGAGATTGGTTGACTGGTTGTTTGGTGGACTGGTCGTAACGGTCGCTTAGGCTTTTATATATATAGATTGATTTCAGAGAGAGGAATGGAGAGGGAGCAAGAAAAGAAAGATCAATGATGAGAGAGAATCATTGATCAACTGCCTCCTGCATGCCCCCCTCTGGGGATTGAGCCCCAATCCCAGGCATGTGACCTGACCAGGAATCAAACCATGACCTCCTAGTTCTAGGTCGATTCTTAACCACTGAGCCATGCTGGCTGGGCAAGCTGTTATATATATTTTAAAGATCACGTTATTTTAAGGAACTGATAGAACTCTATAATACAATACAATAGTACAAATACAGTAGTATCAGTAATGGTCAAAAAAAAATTAAAGCAATAGGTAATATTTACTGGGTGTGAAAGTGGGTACCCCACTTTTTAGCTGCATGTCCTTGGGAGGTTCCTCACACTCTCAAAGCTTGGAGTTCCTACATTTATAAAATGAGGATAATAATGCTATCTAATCACTATACAATTTTGGGAATAATTAAATAAGATAATGAATGCAAAAGTTCTAATGTTTTGCTCAGAAGATAGTGGTTTCTTAATAAATGATAGCAAGTAGCATTAGTAATAGTAAATAGTATTCACTCTGGAAGAAAATATACATTTTATAAATGAATACATTAAATTAATGAATCAAAAGTGTTAGTTAACATCATTCTAATTCTTGGACAATTCTATATAATAAAGAAGTGATATGCAAATTGATCATCATGCCCTCACACAAAATGGCCGCCCCCATGTAGGCACAAGATGGCCACCCCAATGTGGACACAAAATGGCCGGCAGGGGAGGGCAGTTGGGGGCAACCAGGCCTGCAGGAGAGGACAGTTGGGGCCAACTGGGCTGGCAGGGGAGTGGTTAGGGGTGATCAGGCAGGCAGGCAGTCAAGTGGTTGAGAGCCAGCAGTCCCAGATTGTGAGAGGGATGTCCAACTGACAGTTTAGGCTCAATCCCTGAGGGGTCCCAGATTGGAGAGGGTGCAGGCTGGGCTAAGAGAACCCCCCCCACCCCCAGTGCATGGATTTCATGCACCAGGACTCTAGTTCATATAATAAAAAATAAACAAGCACTACCAGGGTAGTGCAGTGGTTGCTCATCGACCTATGAACCAGGAGGTCATGGTTTTATTCTCAGTCAGAGTATATGCCCAGGTTGTGAGATCAATCCCCAGTAGGGTGTATGCAGGAGGCAGTCGATCAATGATTCTCTCTCATCAATGATGATTCTATCTCTCTCTCCCTCTCTCTTCCTCTCTGAAATCAATAAAAATAATATTTTGTAAAAGTAAAGATGTTTAGGTACTCAAATAAGGTAAAAACAGAGCATTCAACTTTGTGTTTTTAATTCTTTACTATCTATATTAATTCTATAGCATTTATGTATTTTGTTCTGTTTGATATAAAGCTTAATGAGAAAGATAAATTTACCACAGTGACGATGACGTCTCTGTTTATATTTATATCCTATCAATTTTTACTCTAAATATTTTGAGGTTATATTTGGTTCATGCAAGTTTGAAATTGTTATACTTCTCTTTTATTATTATCTGGTGACTCTTATCTCTAGTAATGCTTTTTGCCTTAACGTCAATTTTATCTAACTTAAAACACTGATACAGCTCTTTTTTAGATATAAATATATTATGTATATTCTTTGATCATTTAACTTTCAACCTTATATTTTATATCCTTTTTTTGTGTCCACTGTAATAACCTTTGCCTTTTAAGTTAAACATTTGGCCATTTACATGTATTATAATTGCTTAACTGTTTTAATTTATTACTATCTGTATTAGTTTGCTAGAGTTGCCATAACAAATTATCACAGACTGGGTGATATAAATAACAGAAATGGATTTTCTCGTAGTTTTCAAGGCTAGAAGTCCAAGATCCTAGTATATCCACGTGTCAGCAGATTTCATTTCTTTTGAGGCTTCCCTCCTTGGCTAGCAGATAGCTCCTTCTCATTGTGCACTCACATCATCTTTCCCCTATGCACACAAACCCCTAATATATCTTTGTGTTTTCAAATTTTCTCTTCTTATGAAGTCTGATTGAATTAGGGCCTATTTGAATTGGTTAATTTTAACTTAATTACCTCTTTAAAGGCCCTGTGTCTGAGATAATGGCACAGGACAAAGACAATCTTAGGGCTCTACTTTCTTCTCTGGGTTCCTGTTTTCACTTAGTTTTTGGATTATGAGTAATCCTATTTTCTTGCCAGAGCATAAATGCATGTTATAAATTGCTTTTTAGATTATATCCAGAATTTGATTTGTTTTCAACAGGAAGGTCAGTCTCAATATCTGGTATGCCAATCTGCTAGAAAAATAAGGCTGACTCATCTTTCATCTAAAAAGGGAGACAGATAAGGATAGAGGAGATTTTTGTTTGTTGGTTGGTTGGTTGTTATTGTTTTTCTGTTGAGTTCCATTTTAAAAGTTGAGGACTTATTTGACCTCCCTATGTCCTGGCATGACTTACCTAAGATCTGGAGAAGGCTTGATGGGATAAAGATTTCAAGCACCTTTAGGACTGCATATGAATTTTTGATAGTTATAGCCTGTGGCCTTATATAAGCAGGGACAACCATACTAGCTATTGGTTTAGCAGTGTAAGAGTCTCAAGTCTTTTTGAGTTGCTATCTATTTAGAATTTGTGCTGTAAAAGCTAAAAACCAAGTGGCTGAAAGCATGCAGAAATCTATATAAATTTAACTTAACTTGGAGTGATGTGGGGGAAGTGAGGTGGACTAAGGATTGAACCTATATAAGATTGGATAACAATGAAAGCTAGTTTCTCCAGCTATATCTTTGAGAAATATCATTAATTCATCATAACACTTCCCCCCCTTGAGTCACAAACATGTTTCAGCATCTTCCTCAGCACAGTATTCTCAGCACCCAAACTACCAGAGAATGCAGGAAGATGATGCTTATCAGCAAAATTGCAACTAATTGTGTTTCTGTTCTGGGTTTTTTTTTTTTGTTTTTTTTTTTTCAATTGGGATATTGTTAATAATACATTTGTTTAGGTCAGTGGGGAAAATAAGTTTTCTAACTTCGCCCTTTTTGAAGCTCTGTTATATAAGGAAACCCATATTAGTGCTTCCTATAATTGACTACACAGACACAACAAGCAATATCCAGTGATTGCTGGAGAGGAAAGGAAGATTTGTTTATAGGGTCTCCCAAATGAGAACTTGCCAGAAATTCCACACTTTGATCTAGATTTGGAAATAAGTACATTAAGAACTTTTCCAATTATTTTTTTCTCCTAGAACTATAATATGAATGAGAAATATGTACTTGCTATATATTTTTTGCCTATGGAATTAATTTTATAAAGTCATTTTAATTTGTAAAGAGATTTTTAAATTCTTATGGTAATGAGAAAAAGAGACCCAATTTATATTTCTATAAAAGAAAATATATAGGAGTTCAGATGAAAGCAGAATGTAAAGATTAGAAGGATAAGTGCATGAGCCTGGATTTTAATCTCAGGTGTTTTTTCTTAATTTAAAAATGTTGACAAAGGGAAGACAATAGGATTGAGGAGAAAGTAAATAAATGATATATTTCAAACACTTAAAATAAAGTCTGCACTTAGGAAGAAAGCCTCTAAAAGTTATCATTTATATTGTTATATAAAAGTATATAAATGCACATTTTTTCATACTCAGTTAACTTGTTATATATTTCTTATTCATCAGGAGAAAATAATAGTACCTACCTCATAGGATTATTATAAGGGTGAAATATAAAGCTCTTAGAATAGGATCTGGCTCATGTAACACTCAAAAACCATAACTTTTATTATCATACTAGAGGCCCGGTGCACAAAAATTTGTGCACTGGGGTGGGGTCCCTCAGCCCAGTCTGTGCCCTCTCACAGTCTGGGACCCCTCGGGGGATGTCCACCTGCTGGCATAGGCCCGCTCCCTGGGGGATTGGGCCTAAGCTGGCAGTCAGACATCCCTCTGGCATCTCGGGAGCCCTCAGGTGATGTCCACTTTCCAGCGGGGAGCAGGCCTAAGCTGCAGTCAGACATCCTTAGCACTGCTGAGGAAAAGGGAGAGGCTCCCGCCACCACCGCTGTGCTGGCAGCCATCAGCCTGGCTTGTGGCTGAGCAGAGCTCCCGCTTGGGAGCACATTGACCATCAGGGGGCAGCCCCTGCATTGAGTGTCTTCCCCCTGGTGGTCAGTGTGTGTCATAGTGACCAGTCATTCCTAGTCATTCTGTTGTTAGGGTCAATTTGCATATTACCCTTTTATTATATAGTATAGAGGTCTGGTGCGTGGGTGGGGGCGGGCTGGTTTGCCCTGAAGGGTGTCCCGGATCAGAGTTGGGGTCCCGCTAGGGCGTCTGGCCAGCTTGGGTGAGGGGCTGATGGCCATTTTCAGGCTCGCCACGCCCCCCAGCAACCCAAGCTCCCAGCCTCTTCTTTTTTTCTTTCTGGGATTTATTTATCTTCTATAATTGAAACTTTGTAGCCTTGAACGTAACCCAAGCCTCCTGCTCGCTCCAGCTCTGTGGCTGCCGCCATCTTAGTTGGGTTAATTTGCATACTCACTCCTGATTGGCTGGTGGGCATGGCTGGTGGGCGTGGCTTGGGCATAGCAGAGGGATGGTTCATTTACATGTTTCTCTTTTATTATATAGGATACATTTACTCAAATGACTTTTATTAATTTACTCTCTCCATTCTCTATTTTTCTCTACTACCAGTCTGTGATATTCATTCGTGACAAGAATTCTCATGGGCAAGAGATATCAGGATATATTGACTATGCCCACAGGCTGAAGACTGAAGATTTTGAAGTCTACTTTAATGGGAAAAAAAGACTTCTTCCAAGATCCACAGATTTGAGGTAAATATACACATTTCTCATACCTTCAATAAGAAAACAAGCTCCTCGGAGGCAGGGATAAATGACTTTTATTTCATGTTCTGCATTGTACCTAGAATACTAATGTGTACATAATAGAAACATGGTAAGAGTGGTTTGAATGAAAAATAAATAAATAAATTTTAAAATAGGAAATGAATATAGATGCATTTTTTTCCCCTTTAACAGCCTGAGAAAGAGAACTCTTCAGAGATGAGATAAGTAAATTCTCAGTGACATTCCTTTTAAATGATAAGTGGAGCCTAAAAATTGCTAACCTCACAAGACCCTTGACCACTTGGGACTTGGTTTGTCTAGAAGTCACTGGAGTGGTCCATCTACCACATTCTCTTCCCACTGTCCTTTGGCCACCAACCAAAGTGTGGGTCTCTGATTGGCTCACTCTCAGTTACTCTTATCACTGGCTTATTCTGGGATTCTTTCCACCCATCATTCTTTTTACTATTGACTCCTACTCTTTCCTCTGGAGCCATGACCCCATCACATAGGAACTGCTCTACACTGTCAATCTAGTCACAGATCTCATTCCTCTGCCTCCTGCTCAATAGCTTTCAAGCTTAACTTCTTACGCCATTATCTCTCAATTTACTCTAGAATGACAAAATTGTAGCCGTATTCTGCTTTAACTCTCCACTGCTGTATTCAAGCTCATTAGTAGGCACTTGTAACAATATTCCTCTGACACCCCTGCCATCTTCTATCCATACTTACTGCTATTATCTAAAGACTTCTTAGCCCATCACTACTTTCACGGACTTACCCCTTATCCTGTCTAACCTAGATACACGGCATATTATTTAACTTCTCTCTTGCAATAATACCCACTGCCCACGTCTTTTTGTGCTTTGTCCTGTTAACCCCCCTAAAGTAGACTGGTGCTGACATCTCTTGCTTGCACCTGGAGCCATACCTCTGAGTATTGATGAAGAAAATTTCACAAAGGTGTAGATGGCTGCTACTTATAATTTATGGTCTCCAAACTCAGTTGGAGTGGCCCTCAGCCACCCACTCATGGGCTTTTTCTCAACTCTTAATTTCACCACCCTCCCCCCAAAGACTCTAAAGTTCACTCTCTCAAAACCATTGCTCTTAACTGCTGGCCCTGACTCTTATCCACATATGATTTGCTTCACATTTCACAGAGAACATTGGGTCTAAACATAGAAACTACCACCTGATCTGTCAGTCTTTCTGTCAACCAAAATTGACTCATAAATCAGCCCCCTTTCCCCCCAAGAGCCCTTTTGATAATTTCTAGTCATAATTTGATTATGACAGCTGTTGGTCTCTGAGCTTGCCATCTGCATTCAGAATATGTCTTCCCCTGAGTCTAAAAAAAAATAGTTCATTCTTACTAAGTGAAATATTCTCTCGTATTTATTTTTTTAGATTCAGAGAAAAAAAAGAACTCCTTGGGCTGTTTAGAGCCAATTCAACTTGTTTTTGATACTTTTCATCTGTCTTTCCAGCTATACTTCATCTATTGTTCCCTCTTTTTTTATAGAGTCTCAAACTGACCCTGTCAACTGGCTACTTCATTTTGCCTCTAAACATACTGAAGTAATTTCTATAACGAAAGGACATCCCCTTTGTACTCCAACCATTGCCCTAACTCTCTTTCAGTTTCCAGATAAACTCTTCAAAACAAGTGTCTCCAATTCTCACTTCTCATATAGTCGCTAACCCATGGTGATTGGTCCTTTGCCACCATTATTCAAATGAAACTAGTCCTGATAAATTCACCAATGACTGCCAATTTCTAAATCCTGTGGATTATTTTCAGTTCTCATCTTACTTAACTTCTCTAAATTATTGGATTAGGGTTGATTAATCTTCATGCTGATCAATCCTTTCTTCTCAAAACTATTCTAATGCTCTAACCTCTTATTCTCAGAATCTGTCATTGAACTCTTCCTTGATTATTTCATACATATTGGTATTCAGCAGAATTCATCCTTGGACTTTTTTTCCTACCATACACTGTAGGTTCTCTTCAGTCATTTGATCACTTCTCTGGAGTAGACTAGTCTTCACAACTACAACCCAAGCACAGATCTCTCTTCTTTATTTCAAACTCAATTATCCTACTGCTAACTTCAGAGAACTCTCAGTATCCCATTAGCACCTAATATTATTTTCCAAAATTAAATTTGTTTTAATCCCTGAAGATTGCTGTGTCTTGTTTATCCTCTATCTTGGCAAACGGCACTACCCCTGCAACCAGAAGCAAAATCCAGATATTAACCCAGACCTCTTCCTCTTCATAACTACCCCTGTAACTAATAATTTACTAAAAATACTAGATTCTATTGCCTTAACAGCTTTGTTTATATTAAAGCAAATACAGGTGATATAATTCACTTGTTAACACTTAAGTATGAATCCTCATCTAATAATCATTTTAAAAGAAAACATGATGACATTATAACACCTAACAAAATAATTTCTTAATATTATTGAATACCTAATTAGTCCTTATTCATATTTCATTGATTATCTTAAAGTTATCTTTTCACAGTTAGTTTGTTTCTTGGCTCACTCTTTGTTTTATTCATCCCTCCCTGAAATAACAGAATCTTGCTCATTTGTTATTTTCATAATAATTCTTGATATAAAATAGACAATTCATTCACCTTGGTTTTCTTCTTCAGAAGTATCTATGCTATACTTGCCCTTTTCTCTTTTAGATAATTTTTAGAGTCAACTTATAAAGTTATAAGTCAACTTATAAAAGTTATAATTTTGATTGGAATTGCTTCCAAGTTGTGACCAATATATAATTAATTGACATGTTTATAATATTGTCTTCTACTTATTTATTTTTATTTATTTATGCCTTATTTAATGTCTTTTCATAATATTTTATGATTTTCTCAATTAGAGAGTTTTATTATTTTATAGGTTTTTTCCTCCTCGGTTTTATATAATATTTTTTTGAAACAAAATTAATTCTTTTCCAATGATCCCACTGGATAACTTTTACCACGTGAATTTAATTTAAGCTGTCTATAAGATTTAAATTTCAGATCTTTTCATTCAAGAGATTGCATGCCAATAAGTGACTTACATAGTTGTTATTGGGGGAAAAGTGTCTTTGGTATACAGAGTTCCATACTTAGTTCAATTAAAACAAAGACTTTAAAATAAAAAAGTCATAGTCTCTTTTTATTTACTTACCATTTGAGATGCTGTTTTCTCCTGTGTGGGAAGGGACATTAGTTCTGTGATTAGAATCCTGTCTTGCATTTTTACTTGGAAAACATAATATCAACAGATAGCTGCAACTTTTATGAAAAGCAGCAGTAGGGAGGGCTCTGAGTACTTGATCATCTTGTCAGTTCAGACACCATCTTGTGTTTAAGATTCAGTACCTTCCTCTCAGCATGCTTGAATAACTTATAATTGCATGTTACAATTTACCAAATTCCTTTAAACTTCTCTAACAACTTTGTGTAATAGGTTAAACAAGCATTATTCTTTCCATCTCAGAGAGGAGAAAATAGAGTAAACCACTTGCTAAAAGCTCACAAGCAAGTCTGAGATGAATGTGAACAAGTTCTTAGGAATTCTAATTCACTGGTCAACTCCAGAATACTATTCTGAGCTTAAAAGCTTTTGCATCCTGAGGACTATATAGGATCTTTGGGTTATAGTCTCCCCACATTTAGCTTTTTAAGTTTCCATATTTATATATAGTTGAACAAAATCTAAGATCTGCCTGTAGAGCTCTACTCATTCCTCAAATAGGATGGTCAGGAAGAAATAAAAAAGTTCCTTTTATGTTTCTCTTTGGAAAGTTCATGAAGTATTCATGCCCTTGACCAAGGAATGCCCCTAAATCCTAAAGCTTTGAGAATATTATTGTCAAATTTCCCTTCACAATCCTATTGTCTGTTTTATTAAATGTTTAACATGCCAAACCTATGAAGTTAGAATTATAAAGTTGTGCTTATCCTGTGTCCTGTGCTTAAGTGCATTCTCATAAAAGTATCTGGTAACACTGGCAGGTTCCCAAGTTTAAAATAAATAAATACAAGCATAACAAATGGGCACAGACACCAGGTGGGTGAGGGCATGAGTGGGGGCGGGGGGCAATGGGGCAATAAGGACACATATATAATACCTAATCAATAAAGATAAATAAATAAATAAATAAATAAATAAATAAATAAATAAATAGATAGATAGAAAATGAGTGTTTCTGCAAGTGGTGTATAGAATATTGCCTGTTTTAAAGTTATTAATGTCATTCCACATCTAAATATGGTGAGTGACTAACCATTAGAATATCAGATTAGGATCTTCAACAGATATTGTCTGAATTTGAAAAGGAAGGGAATGCTTTAGGTGAAAGGATGCTGATTGAGGGACTTGCCACAATGATCTGGTTCCTTGATGTTCAAAGTGTAGTCCATGGACCAGTAGCACTGACACCGCCTCCCTGTGTGTAAGAAGCGAAGCATCTCAGGCTCCATCCCAACCAGTGATTCAGAATTGGCATTTTTAACATGATATACCATACTTCACTATGCATATTAAAATTTGAAAAGCTCGCTTTAGGCCTGTGCTGTCCAGTAGGATAACTCCCAGCTACATATGGCTATTGAGCACGCTAAATGTGCCTAACCCTGAGTTAAAATGTGCTGTCAGTGTAAAATATACACTGATATTGAAGACATCATAAAAATATAAAATATTGTACTAGTAAATTCACATTAATTGCATGTTAAAATAATATCTTGGATATGTTGGGTCAAATGAAACATATAATTATGTTCACCTTTTTTATTTACTTTTTTAAGGTTGCTATTATAAAATACAAATAACATATATGGCTCACATTCACTTTCTCTTTCTCTCTCTCTCTCTCTCTCTCTCTCTCTCTCTCTCTCTCTCTCGTCTCCAAGCCAGAGGTTCAATCCCATTTCAATCTTTAGGACCAATACTAATCTTAGGTAGGTGTGAGATAAGAAGCCATAGATCTGAGATCACTAGTGAGTAGTATTTGGCTAAAGACATGTTTTATTTGGCCTGTACAGTGTATTTTTTTTTCAATGTTTTAGAAGCAGGAAATATAATATAAATATTTTGGATTTTGCAGATCCTCTTAAAAACAAATGAAATGTTGTCCGGCCATCATAGCTTAGTGGTTGAGTTTCGACCTATGAACCAGGAAGTCACGGTTTGATTCCCGGTCAGGGCATAAGCCCAGGTTGTGGGCTTGATTCCCAATGTGGGACGTGCAGGAGGCCGCCAATCAATGATTCTCTCTCATCATTGATGTTTCTATCTCTCCCTCCCTCTCCTTTTCTCTCTGAATCAGTAACAAAAAACAACAACAGCAACAACAAAACTAATAAGGTGTTCTCACACTGGGCTTCCATCCCCTCATCCCAACCATGACATAGAATTAAATAGCAGCTGCTCCTTGAGATGGGATATGTTCTCACAAGATTAACAAAGACTTGACCACTCACATGTACCGGCTGCTGCACCATCACCCTTGAGTCACTCATCTATAGTCCCTATGGAATTCTTCTAAGCATTTGACTTTGTGACTTCTGGTCTAAATTACTGTCGTAGATTTTAGAAGTCATATTTGCTATTAGCTCAAACATTATCTCCTTTGTTCAACACTCCAGTGGGTTTAATATCAATCAGCCCTTGGGCTAGGTCAAGTTGCCTCATACCACTGTGGTTAGCAAAGCTGGACTGAGTTGGAGTCTGAGGTGATTTTGATGCTGGTGAAAATTAACTGAGTACTTCTTGTGCTCAAGACACTGTACTTAGTAATATATATATATATATATATATATATATATATATATATATATATATATATATTGTTTAACTTACTCTTTACAGCAGGATTATGGTTAGGGATCTTTTCCACATTTTAACAAAGTATATCACAGAGGTGTTAATTGCCTTAATTTTCACACACAACTAGAGATACAAGATCTAATAAAGATCTGTGGAACCCCAAATACCATGATTTTTTTAAAAATCAATACACGATCTACTTTAGGACTTTGTGATGAAAAAAATATTACTTTCCCCTTTGGTCTCATACCTAGGTTCTATTCATTGTCAGGTCATTATTTCTTTATAAAGACCTAATTTGGGATTGTTTTTCAGAATTCCAAGCAATCCTGCTCTCCGTAGTTAAGACTGGGGAGTTTCAGCCACCCTGTACCACCCTTGCCACTTCCTTCTTCCACCGAGCTTGGCAGAAAGCAGCCCTTTGTACTTAACCGAGCTTTTATTTCCAGTCACTGTGAGTAAGAATTACAGTATCCCACAGTTTTGTGTGTGGAAGAGCTCTGGACGGAACTAAAAGTGTCCTTTAATTGTGGCTTCAGTCTAAAAGTCTTTAGGAAAAAATTGTCCCTGACTTGTTGAACCTCAGTTATGTCCCAGGATACTTTTAGAATCTATTCATATCCTCTGAACTGTGGTTCACATAATTGTTGTAATATTTACTTGGAATTCTTTTACAAATAAGTTTAACTTTCCAATACTTATCTCATTTAGTTTCTTTTTATCCCAAGCAAAACATTAAGTGATATCATTCATGGACAACTCAAGGATAAAGAAGAGGGGTCCACAAGTTGTATTTAGATGGACCTTCTCCTGCCTCCATATAAAAAAAAACCCAAATGTACTAGAGCCAATAATACCTACTGAATTTTTACTGAAAAACTGTCTGCATTATTCTATGGTAGAATTTTATCCAGGCCTTATTTGTTTTTCATTGCTTAAAAAAATGTCAGGACTCCAGAACAATTATCTGGTAGTCTTTTTAAATTCTAGAATATGTTTTCCTGAATATTATGTTTCTGGGTAAACCTTAAGTGAATAATTAGAGACAACCTCTAGTTTATTGTCAACAGTTACTGTGGTTAAGACAGGCTTATTCCTTACACAAGGTCTTTTCCATCATTTAAAAAGTATGCATAACATAAAATTTACCATCTTAAGTATACTATTCAGTGGCATTCAAATTGTGCAACTTTCCCAGCTTTTTCTTATAAAATTTTAAAAATTTTGGGAAAGCTCAAAGAACAGTACAATAAATACCAGTATACTTACAATGCAGACTAAACAATTGTTAATGTTTTTCCAAATTTGCTTCAACTCTATAAAGTATGTTGGTGTGTATGTGTGTGCCATTGTAAAGTAGCCTGCAGATTTCACCCCCAAATATTTTATTATGAATCTCTTAGGAATAAGAGCATTCTCCAATATAACATTACTATTATCATTCATAAGAAAATCAGTAATTATTTCTGAGTTTCATCTAACATCCAGCTCATATTTAGATTTTCTTAATTATTATCAAAATGTTTTATAGTTGGTTTGTAAACCATCATCTAATCAGCCTTTTACACACCCCTCCCCCACCTTTTCAACAAGATATTTTTTTCTTGGGCATGCCATTGACTTTATTTATTTAAATTTTATTTTTAATTACAGTTTACATTCAATATTATTTTTGTATTAGTTTCAGGTGTATAGTATAGTGGTTAGACAATCATATACTTTACGAAGTGTTCCCCCTGGTATTTCCAATCCCACCTGGCACCATGCATAGTGATTAATTTATTGTTGACTATATTCCCTGTGCTGTATTTACATTCCCAAGACTACTTTGTACCTACGAATTTGTTCTTCTTAATCACTTCACCATTTTCACCCAGTTCCCCAACCCCCTCCCCTCTGGCAATCATCAATCTGTTTCTATTTTGTTTATTTTGCCCTTTAGATTTCACATATAAGTGAGATAATATGGTATTTGTCTTTTTCTCACTGACTTATTTCACTTAGCATAATACCCTCTAGGTCCATCTATGCTGTCTCAAATGGTAAGGTTTTGTTTTTTATGTCCAAGTATTTATATATATATATATATATATATATATATATATATATCCACTTCTTAATCCACTCATCTATTGATGTACACTTGTTTTACTTCCATATCTTAGTTATTGTCAATTGCCTTTTACATTGCCATGAATTCTGGAACTATCTCATTGTTTCCTTGTCATCTCATTTGATTTGTTTTTATGTATTTTCTTTAAGCTTGGATATGAAAATAAAGACTTCATTTTTATTCAGTGAATTTTTTTTTCAGCAAGAATTCTCTATGTATTCCATCATATGAGTTGGTAACTAATATCAAATTGTCCCATTATTAGTGATGCTCACTTTGAGTACTTAAAGAAGAATTGTTAAATATTGCTTGTATTAATATTGTTTCTGTATTTTCATTTTTTGGCAAAATTTTTATTGAAGATAAACTAACATAAACTAACATTTATGTATTTGTATAAACCTATTTATATGTCTATTTCCTATTTTAAATCTACATTTTTATTTATTTTTTTAAAAATTATTAAGGTAACATTGGTTAATATTAGCATATTAATTTCAGGTATATAGTATTATAATTCAGTATCTGTATACTCTATTGCATTTTCACCAACAAAAGTCTAATTTCATTTTCTTACCATGCATTTTACCACTTTTACCCATTTTTCTGCCCCACAAACACTTTCCCCTCTGGTAACCACCATTCTGTTGTCTGTATCTGGGTTTGCTTTTTGTTTTAATTTGTTGGTTTGCTACTTTTTGGTTTTATATTCTACATATGAGTGAAATCATATGCTTTTTGTCTTTTTCAGTCTGACTTAACTCATTTAGCATAGTACCCTCATAATTCATCCCTTTTGTTGCAAATGGCAATATTTCATCTTTTTATGGCTGAGTAGCATTCCATTGTGGGATGTGTGTGTGTGTGTGTGTGTGTGTGTGTACCACATCTTCTTTATCCATTCATCTGTTAATAGACCCTTAGGTTGTTTCTATATCTTGGCTCTTGTAAATAATGCTGCAATGAATATAGAGATGCATCTATCTTTTTAAATTAGTGTTTTCGTATTCTTCAGACAAATTTCCAGAAAAAAGAGTGGCTGGATCACATGGTAGTTCTATTCTTAAAATTTTAGGGACCCTTCATACTGTTTTCTATAGTGACTGCACCAATGTACAACCCACCCCAACAGAGTATGAGGATTTCCTTAAGAAAGGATATGTAGCAAATTAGTCTTGATATCCAGAATACTTTCTTAAATTGTCTAAATTAAAGAAAGGATGTATTTGTTATAACACATTTAAATAGAGTTAAAATTATAGTATAGAGCTATCAGGACTCATGCAACTTCCAATACGCAAATAAGCATTGTGCCAAAATTGCACTTGTTTATTGTTTGGAACTCAAAACCATTTCCCTAAACCTAAAGAAACTGCCAGTTAATTTCACAGGCCATCCCATAACATGCCAAACCCATTATTTCCCTTAAAAATTAATTTTGTTGTATGTGTCAAGAAGAAACTTTAAGACATCAAATAAATATCTCCACCTTCTTACAATTTCCCTATCTCAACTACATGGTGACCATCTCATTTCGGTTAATAAAATAAGCAGGAATGCACCAAGATTGTCTTCCTGCAGATACCCTACCTGGGGCCATCTGAGAACCATAAAAGTAAAGTAACATGATGCTTTAGGGAACACATCTTGCTCTCCAGAGTAGCAGGCAATATCATTTTCTATTCTGGAAATACATATTAGTTAATACATTTCAGATAGATTTTGTTCAAAAGTCCAAAATTCATAATGTAAGGAACACTAGAAATTTGGTGATGAGTGGAAATCTGGAAAGTTAAGATGCTTGAGGGTAAATCTCACAAATGAGAAGAGTGGTAATAGCTTGCTTTAGAATGAAAGGGTAGATGCAATAGAAGTGAAACTAGGTCTTAGGGCTCCTAATCCCTAGTCCAGATTCTTAGCATTCCAGCATATTGTATGTTTTTCCATTTGTACATATGATTTGAGGCCCTTTACTTTCTTTTTAAAGATCCTATTAAAATGATATTATTTTTAAACATACTACTATTATTATAACCATATTATTATATGATATTCTAAGTATGGACATTTGCCATTGATCCACAAAATTTGTTGTTATGGCAGGACAAAATTTTGATTAGATTTCTAACTATCAGTTAATAATAAAACCTCTGTAAGAATTCACCAGATCAAAATCCATCTCACCCATGAAAAACAACTTACAGAATAATTAAAATTTTAGTATGAGCTTTTATTGTTTTCATAAATATCCAAGCATATAGTGCATGATATGTATACTCTCTAAATTTTCTTCTTGTTTTAGCATGAAATAATTTTTCTATGTTATCAAATTCCCATTTGGTTCTAATTTGTTACATAAAAGGGTTGCATTGGGCAGTAAGTGCTTAAACTTTAGAACCTCAACGGCCAAGTTACTTATAATATTAAACTCATTCCATTTCTACTAATTAATGTAATTGAATGAAACAATATGAAACAAGTTTCCTCAAACAATATATAATTTCATTTTGAAATATTACAAAATGTTAGTCACATAAAAGAATTTCCAAACCAGAACAACAATTTGAAACATTGAATTGATCTTAAAGATTTAGTTATAAAGAGAACAATTTGTGTGTTATTTTATATTTTTCCCATGCCTACTTTTAGGCATAAAAATGGTCATTAAAAAAAAAACCCCAACCTGAATAATGAAGCTTAACTTGATGATCTCCCAATTTGTATAATGGACAAATTTGAGGACAAATGAAACAGAAACCCTGACTTAATTATGCCATATCCTCACCTCTTTATATGAGATGATCCAGGAAAGATTTCACACATAGTTCTAAACACACTCAACTGAAGTCGTCAAATCTAACAGCAGTTTCACTGCGCTTTTGAATTAAGGAATGCATAATATAATTCATTGATTTTCTCACATCAGCACAATTGGATGTTATTTAGCTACAAAACAGCAGTAGCATGTATATGTTCAAAGTTTTACATGCACACACACAACATATAGTAAAGCTTTGTTGACATATTAATATTATGAGTCATTTATGTTCAATGAGCCATACATTTGTAAAGGCACAACAGAAGGGAAGTTAACTTGTCTGGGACATGGACTTAAAAATTCCATATAAATATTTTCATGCTTTTCACATGTGGTATGGTTACTTTCTATTGATATTTATATTTGACTTTTACTTATTTTTTACACACTCATTTTTTTCATACTCATTATTTTAGGAAAGAGTGTGAACCATATAGCCCTCAAGCTATTTAACTCTAATTCACAAAAACCTCTTACAACCCAGTAACATGTGCATGTACCTCTGTGCCAAAATGTAATGAAATGGAATAATGGTAATTTCTTAAGTAGTTTAGCTTATGTAAGCATAACCCAAAATTCAACCTCTGGCTTCCCTCTCTCACTTTTAAATAAAGAAATCAATAAACAAGTCCAACATGAAAAGTGAAGTCATTAGGAATGCCAACATACCTCCTCTTTAGTTTCCCAAATCTCTATCCAATTATCATCTATCTGAGTGGAAGTTGCAATACCAAATCTATGGGATTTTATTGTTTAAATTGTAGAGTATTCTGCGTGCCTTTGACTATGATGCACTATCCAAAAAGTACAGAAAATTAACTTGGAAAGGAAAAGGAAGGAAAAAGGAAAGAAAGGGAGAAAGGGAAGGAAGAAATAAGACAGGAAGACAGTGAGAGAGGAGGAAAGAAGGGAGGGAGGAAGGAAGGAAGAAAGAAATTGCTTGGTGTTTATTGAAATATCTTTAAATTAGGAAATCTCCTTGAATCTTTTCATGTGTGAATATATGAAACAAGTGTAAAGAATTATTGCTTTGGTTGTTCAACTCATGTTAGGTAAAGTCAGTTTAAAGGCATTTGGGTGAAATACTCGATAGAAGTTGATTAATCAACCTTTAGTAGATAAGAATTGAAATTAGAAACTCTCAATTTTCTGGAAAAGTCTGTTTTGTTTCTTTATTTTCTGAATGCATATGTTATGTTCTTCATAAATCTAGGCCTTGACCACACTAGTTTTCAAATAATACATGTGATTTGAAGGATGCAGAACTGGATAAGGATGTTTTATGTTTTTCTATAATCAAGTTCAATTGAATACTCCTTTTTTTAAAAAAGTGTAGCAATGAGAACTGTCACAAAGAAATTTCAGTCACTGTTTCTGTGAAAGCCATATAGGATTGGCTCATAGTTTAAACTTGTGTAAAGATGAAAATGAGCTCGTTAGCTCATCTGGGAAGCAGCTGTGCAGAACTGTGGATGGCAGTGGTAAGAAAAAACCACTATTAGGTAAACAAAGCAACAGAAAGATGGTAAAAAGGGTAAAGAAATAAGAAATTAGAATCCATTCAAACAAAACTTATTTGGCTAAATGGGGAAGAAAGTCTTTCCTGCCAACTCAGTAAATGTTTAATCCGTAAAAGTATGCTTCCACATCTGGCTTAAGTTTAATATTGTAAATATTTCCTCCTTAACTTTTTATTTCATTTTTTATGTAAATTTTAACAATAATAAAATAAGAATCAGTGGACATATATGGTATTAAATGATAAATGATAAATGTTTCAAATAAAATATTCAAAGTACAAAATAGTACCTGCTCTCTAACATGTGCTAATAAAAGTCTCTAAAGAAGAAAAATGAAAATATCAGAAATAATAAACATTTACATATATTGTTTGAGTTTGAGTCACCTAACATATTTCATACTATAAAAGAAAATTCTCCAAATGAACTGAGGGATAATTGCAGTACAGCATGATTTTCAAAGTGGGTTTAATTCATTTAAAGGGAAAAAAGGAAGTAAAAATAATTCAGTTATGTTTGTTTGAGGATAGCATTTGAATGTTTGTATCCAGGAATGAATTAGTTTCAAACTGAATTATTCCTAATTTTCTGAGGAAAGACTCTGAGGGAAACTTCTACTCTCAAGTCAACCACACAAATTAACATGTGGCTTCCTAGCGCTTCCTGACCACTCTTTCCAGGGTTTGAAAGCGTCAGGTCATGTGGAAGGCAAGTAAGTCCTCAGAAAGAAGATAAATAGAATTATATGGAAGTCTAAGTATCAGAAAATAAAAATGAGCAGTAATTTTTCTCTGTTTCTGCATGTAATAATAAAGATAATAACTTATAGTTGTGAGTTTATAGCACATTTTCACAAGCTTTATGGCATTTTAATATTCCTCACACATACATTTTATTTCACCTAATAATTATAAAACAATGATTCAGAATAATAAAATGTAATCTATTTTTCTAAAAATGCTATAGTAAAGTATCTGCAAAGTATTATCTAATAAAGAGGGAATATGCATATTGACCATCACACTGTAACGGTCAAGATGGCTACACGCACAGCAGAGGCCAAGTTCCTATAACGAGCCTTAATGAGCAATCAGCAGAAACTTGAGACTGCACCCCCCTGCCCCCACCTGGCGGTGCTTGACAGAGGACCTCAGGCCGCGCCCCCACCCTGGTGCTGGACTGAGGCCGCGACCCCTGCCATGCGGGCTTGACAGGGCACCTCAGGCTGTAGCCCCCACTATGTGGGGCTTGACAGGGAACCTCAAGGCATTCCCCCCGCCCTGGCCCAGGTTGGGAGGCCTCAGGCCACGCCCCCACCCAGCAGGGCTTGACAGGGACTTCAAGGCATACCCCCTGCCGCCCGGCAGGGCTTGATGGGGACCTCAAGGCGCACGCCTTGGCCTGGGCAGGGGGACCTCAGGCCACGCCCCCCACCCCTGGTGCCAGGCCAGGCAACCTGAGGTCATGTCCCCCACCCGGCGGGGCTTGATGCGGGTAGGGCCGGCCGGGTCTAGATCTAGCCCAATGGGGGTGAGGCTGGCCAGGTCTGGGTCTTGTGCGATTTTGAGGCTCATGTGGGTGGGTGGGGACTTGACTCTGGTTCCTGTGGCACACCCCAGACTCTGACAGGAGGAAGATTTTCATATATATTTTACTAATTTTCTTTCATCTCTGACACTTCTATTATAGAGAAAGGGCAAATAGCAATATTAAAATATTTCCTCTAATTATTCCCTTTTAATATGCATGAATTTTGTGCACCGGGTCACTAGTAGGAACATAAATTAAGGTATAATTAACTAATCATTTGGGGAAGCACATGAAAGGCTGCTGCAAGAAAACACTAATTCAGTCTGTCCTTGAAAAATGTGTAGCATAGTGGAGCACAGGGTATTTCACATGAGCAAAAAACAAGAAAACATGGCAAATTTTAGGAACAGTGAGTAGCTGAGACCTATTCAACAATGTCAATCCCCTAGACTTGTCATATTCTAGAACCAAGCTGAAATGAAGATAATACATAAACCGAAAGAGCATACTGGGCTGGCAGGAAGTTATTAGCAGGGTATTCCAATGCAATTTATATCATTGCAGGAGAAACTAAAAGGTTCTAAAATTTATGTCATGAAATTCATAATTACATATTAACATCTACTCTGAACTAAGCTGTAGCTGACATTGGGAATTCTGTAATTGACAGGAAAAGGTTAATTTCTCTCAGAGTGTATATATTCTAGTAATAAAACAGACACAAAAAATTTTCTAGATGTACTGACCGGTGTTCTTAGTTACAGACAACAGAGTCCACTGAAGTTGGCTTAGAGCAAAGAGATTTAATAAGCATATAGACAGTTCACAAAATCACTTGGAGAATAAAAGAAACAGATTCTAGATCAGTGATGGCGAACCTTTTGAGCTCGGCGTGTCAGCATTTTGAAAAACCCTAACTTAACTCTGGTGCCGTGTCACATATAGAAATTTGTTGTTATTTGCAACCATAGTAAAACAAAGACTTATATTTTTAATATTTATTTTATATATTTAAATACCACTTAACAAAGAAAAATCAACCAAAAAAATGAGTTCGCGTGTCACCTCTGACACGCGTGTCATAGGTTCGCCATCACTGTTCTAGATTGCTCCCACACGTAAGCCACATGGAAGAACTGAGCTGACAAGGAAGCTGCAGCCTCCACCCCACCAGAAAGGTACATCAGGAAGCCTCCACCACCCTTGGCAGCTCTAGAAACACGCTGCTTCCGCAACATTCAGGAGCTGTGGTGTCTGGAACCTCCTGTCACACTTGTCAAGCTCTAGAACTGTGCCTTTTCTGCGTCATCTGTTTGAGCAACATTGTTCCTCACGTCCTCTATCTCTTTCCACATAACTTAGTTCCAAATTAATTTCTCTTGTGAAAGCTTTTAGTTGGTAAAACAAAATCACATGGAAAACCCAGTTATGAGGTAACCTTAGAAAAGTAGGGTGCAGTATAGGAAGGCACACCAGAAAGGGATTAGAGTGTGCGCTTTGCAAAACAATGCAGGGTATCTGACAGAAGTGGTGAATAAATTATCTGAGTTACAATTTCTCATAAATAATAATTTCAAGGAAATAAATGGAAGCAAAGTCAGGATAAGCAGACAGGAGCTGCTAGACAAGATGATCAAGGACAGCCTCTCTGAATAGGTCAAATTTAGGCTCATTTCTAAAAGCTGAGAAGTGCTTCCTGACTCCCCACAGGGAGAGAAAGGAAAGGACGAGTTTTGGCAAAAGATCATACAAAGTCTACTAGTTAAAAGACAAGATTTCTAGAACCTCTCTGACCCTCACTTTATGATCTTGGGAAAATTTCTCAATTTCTAACTTATTATCTTTGTAAAATATCTAAATTTTTGTTATTAACTTTTCTAGCAGGCTAAGTTTGAATTACTTATG
The DNA here is from genome assembly GCF_964212035.1 of Myotis nattereri. Taxonomy (NCBI): domain Eukaryota; kingdom Metazoa; phylum Chordata; class Mammalia; order Chiroptera; family Vespertilionidae; genus Myotis; species Myotis nattereri. Next base: position 178,815,890 of record NC_138075.1, on the reverse strand, counting down.
AGATATATCTAGAGTTGAGAAGTCCACAGATACAAATTCATAGAAAGTTGGAGCTAAAATCTCTGGGAAAGAATGTGACTAAGGCAGAAAAAATATGGAAATGCCAAATTTAAATGTTGGGAAGAAGAAAAGAACCCAATAAACTAAACTCTAAACTGAGAGGGCAGGTACAGAGGAAAAGCAGAACATAGTCATCACATGGAATTCAAGAGAGAAAAGTATTTCAGGAAAGAAGTGATAGAAACCAATATGGAGGTTTCTCAAAAAAATAAAAATAGAACTACTTCTCTGGACTGATGTCTCAGTTGGTTGGAATGTCATCCTGCACACCAAAATGTTTGTGGATTTGATTCCCAGTCAGGGTCTTTTCAGGAGGTAACCAATCAATGTTTCTATCTTCTTCTTCTTTCTTCTTCTTCTTCTTCTTCTTCTTCTTCTTCTTCTTCTTCTTCTTCTTCTCTCTCTCTCTCTCTCTCTCTCTCTCTCTCTCTCTCTCTCTCTCTCTCTCTCTACCAAATATTCAGGTAAGGATTTTTTTAAAAAATAAATATAACTACCATATAATACAGCAATCCCACTTCTGGGTATATTTTCAAAGGAAATGAAAACAGGATATCAAAGAATAATGTGTACCCACATGCAGCAATCTTTACAATAGCCAAGATATGGAAACAACCTATTTGTCCATCAATGGATGAGTGGAAAAAGAAGATGTGAAACTATATAATAGACAGCTGTGGACATGGAGCACAAATCACCACCACGGTAAGCAACAAATCAGATGGCAAGGCAGCCAGCCTATTGAGGCAGGACCTCTCCCTTGGAAAGTGACAAAAAGTGGCGAAGCGATGTGGAGGGGTAAACAAAATATGCCCAGTGCAATATATTCAAACACACACACACACACACACACACACACACACACACACACACACATACACACACATACACACACACACTGAACACATTACATATTAATTGATTTTAATTTTTGGAACCATTTTTTTATCAAAGGGTTGACTTTTTTTTTTTTTTTTTAGCAACTATCAGAATCTTCTAGGAACATTCTCTTCTTTCGCAAACCATCCAAGAAGCACTATAATGATGTAATGAGTGTTATGAGATATTTATATTAAACATTACAGGTCTTTCTGAGGGAAATAAAGAGCAAAAGTAATTTGCTCTCATGTCATCAAAGACAGTAAATACTTTTTAATAAAGATATTTATCTTCACTTTATCTATTCTAAGATGTTTCATGACCCTTAGGGATTGACACAGGTATATGACAGCCTGTTTTATCTGCTTAGAACTTTAAAACCCACTGAAACTGGGTCACTGTGCAAGTTTTCATCTAATTCCACCATCTACAATAACAGGTTTTTGGACTAAGATTCTATAATTATTAATGTTTTATCCTCTTGGCCTGATCACTGCCAGCTGTTTATCCAACTTTCTCATTTCTTTTGGATATGAATACCTATTTTAGCTTGAATATGACTAGATTCTTCTTAAGCCTACATTTTCCAAAGAAAGCTCTAAATTAAATCTTCTTTTAAAGTTTTAGAATAGTTTTCATTTTTTCTTCTCAAGAGTTGCCAATTGAATTTTTCTCCCTTCCTCCTAAGTTAGCCAACTAGCTTTTGGCTTAGGCTAATGTTTGTTCTCCCTCTCCTCATCTCTGAACTCCCCATCTCTAAATATATATATATATGCCTTCTTCAAAACAGTTAAATGTTGGGAGCAGCACTTTTAAATAGTAAAACTGTAATATCTTTCATCTGATCAGGTGCTTCCCTCTTTCTCATGTGAGATGCCCTGAACCTTCAGTTTGTGAGAAAAGTTTAATCATTTTCTTCTAAGGTAGAAGAAGCAGTAGGTGTAATCCAGAGCCTTTTCTTCCTCTAAGGCCAGGGTGAAAATGATGCCCTGACCATCTGTGTATCTGCAGTAAGTTTTTGGCACAGGTTGGATGGCTCCTGCCATTTAGCAACCTTTTTAAAAAAATCTGATTTAGGGAATCTCTGGTTGGACTGCAATGTATCATCAGCCTTTTATAAAAAGAGGGGATGGTTGGTTTGCTAACCACAAAAGAAATTGTTCCAAGAGACTGCGATACTAGAGGGAAAGAAATCCAAATATCAATAGTAATATTTTGGAGTGGTAAAATTATGGGTGATTATTTTAATTTCTTTTACACTTTTGTGTACTTTCTGTATTGTTTTTCAATAATGGTAAATTATATTTATAATTAAACAATGAAAATAATTCAATAAAAACAATTTCCTATGAAAAAGTTCCTTACATTTTATTTCAATTGTTTTCTATGTAACTGAAATAGAAGTAGAAAATTGTCCTTCTGGAAAATAAGTAGACATGAACTTCTCCCATTTCCATTCCCCAATTTCTCTGGAATTTTAGGCTCTCTGTTGGACAAATAGAAATTTTTGTGTGGAGCTATATAATTAGCAATATCAAAATTGATATAAATATAGCTACAAATATAGAGATAAACATGTAGATACTAACATAGATTTTCTTCAAAAATTTGAATAAAGCTGTCATACAATATTGCTCTAAAAAATTCTTTTTTAAGAATAATTGTTTCAATCCCTATAAAGAAAGAGAGAAAATCATGGGTATGAGAGGATGTGAGACAGAAACATTGGTCAGTTGCCTTTTGTAAGTGCTTCAGCCAGGGATTGAACCCACAACCCAGGTATGTGCTCTGACCAGGAATAGAACCGGCAACCTTTCGATGCACAGGATGATGATCAACCAACTGAGCCACTCCAGTACTACTATTTAAAACTAACATTTAGATACTTTAAAATAGGTTTTATACTAATGATTCCCATCTCTTGAGCTTTGCAAAATTAGAAAAGCTTAATTAAACTAATAGAATATTCTTGAGTTGCAATGCAGACCTATACATTACTTGACTGCCCACTCTTAGTATTTCTACCATTTCATCCTCTCAATCCATTAAGGTAATCGCCAATACATTTGAATCTAGTCCATTAAGTGAAAGAAGTTAGGAAATTATCTCTTAGACTAATTTTAGTTTATTAAAATTAGCTTTTGAACTAATTAATTAGCTGTTAGACTTAAATTACTGTTGAGTTGGCCCCTAAATTGGGACTGCCATTCAATTCCTGCTCCTGACCGACCTGAGACTGCTGGAGTAGTTCTGTTAGTTCCCATGCCAGTGCAGAATTTCCCTGTGGCAAAGGGCTTGTCTCTGCAATTTTTATCATATATTTTATCTTAAAATTTAACAGGCAAATGCAAAGTGTTTTCAAACTTTTCTCGGGGAGCCTAAAGTGTCTTACTCGTTTGGTGGTTGAATTTCTCAGCTCTCATCAACTCTTGCATGGTTTTCCCAGGGGCCCAAAACAGTCACTGAGTCGGAGTGCATAATGAACTGTGGTGTTGCAGCTGAGGCATTTTACATCTGCATATGATGACAGCTTGCCTGAAGGTAGTGGACAAATGCCCAGGGTTACATTTAGCAGAGCTGTGAAAAGAGCTGCAAAACACCAGTCAATAATGTTTACTTGATTTTGCTGATCGGGTGTCACACAGAGTTTAAACTTTAGAGACGTTTATTGAGTTCAGGTTTGGTTCCCCCCACTTCTTAGTGTACTCTTTTGAGAACATGAATTTAGCATGGCATTCCTACCTGCTTAAGTGACAAGATTTAAATAAATCAGTGGAAAAGTGATCCGAGATAGAGCTGCTTCCATGCCCAAATTCTATTCTCCCACACTCTCTTTTGGTGATGCATCTGCCCCTACACAGTAGTTGCCAGAGAGAAAACATGTCCTGAAGTGCTGCTTCTCACTGTGTCTCCAGACCAAACATGCTTTGCAGGGAAGTATGCAAGCCAATTTGCCTTGTTGGTATTGGTAGACCCCGCCTCCAATAATATTGCTAAGGTCATTCAATTTTCAGTTGATATAGATGCTAATGAAGATTCTAAGTTTGTTGAGGTTATCCTCAGGCACTATAATGCTCACCTTTCTCATCACTACTTTACTCTTGTGCTTGATCTATACCAAAATCACAAGTCTGGCTTGAATGTTAATGTTTTGCAGTGCATTTTAAATATGAAAACATTCATGTGCTTATATGCACACAAACACATGCACATATTCTGTTTTAGTTCCACCTGATTTGAACCCTCCAGTAATGAGAGTCACATGCTGTTGCTGACATTATGTCCCAAAATCTCTGGATAGTCTCAAAGACTTTGTAGTCTACAAAATACATACACAATTTTGTTAATTCTCATGGTCCTCCTCCATTTTACAAATGCAAAATCTGTAATCACTTAAATATCTACAGTGGTGGTTGTGAATTTAAATTTGAATGTACCTTACCAATGGCCTTTATTTTTTTCCCACTGCTCAAATACTAACAATGAACCATATTTAGTTCAATAGTTATCAAACTTGAATAAGTGCTTGGGATAGTTCATCATTGCAGTCTTTTCTAGAAGAGTTTATTCAGATATTTATTACAAGATTTAGCTTCTGGCTTTGGTATCAGATTGAAACTTGTAATTTAATTGTAATAATTGTAATAATAACTTCATAATTAGATAAAGAATTAATTATATAATGGTCTGATGATTCCAAAGGAATCTATATTAATAATATGTCATTTTAGAGTCCCAGAAAACATTTAACCTATAAATTTGATATGAAATATATGCCTTGCAGTTCTAAATTTTCCTTTCTGAGAAAACTTTTTTCATTATGCCTTGCTTTTCTTAAACTTCAAGTGGAAAAACAATTTTCTATATTTTTAAAATTCTTATTTTCCTCTACAATTGGAAGTATTTCAATATTCCAAAATTATAAGTAAAATTTTGATTTTAAAGAAGAACAAATGGCCTGTGTAAAACTTAGAAAGCAGTAAGCTTTAATCTCTACTTAATTTCAGTATTTTTCTCATACAAGCTTCCTTACAACAACAGGTTTTTAATGGTTCAATTTAGTCAAATAATTGAACTTCTTGAAAAATATAAATAGAATTTGAACAACCTATTATTAACCAACTATATTTTTAATAAGAATTCTTTGAATTAATTTATGCTTTATAAAGTTTGACAACAGTGTAGTGAAGGCTTGGGGGGTGGGGGCATGCTGGGTGGAGGTGGTTAAAGGGATGTGGGACATCTTTAATAGTGTCAACAGTAAAAAAGTTCATAAATTGATATTTACATCTAAATTCAACATGCAATGAATAGTTTCAAAATTACTAAATATGTGTTTGATCATAAAAAAGTTCTGTTCACTTAGCAGATTTGCACACCAAAGTTTACATCTGAACTTTTTCTCCACATACATCATTTATTTTACATAAATTATTAACTTTATTAAGTAACTAGAGACCCAGTGCATGAAAATTCGTGCACTCAAGGGGGTCCCTCAGCCTGGCCTGCACCCTTTTGCAGCCCAGGACTCCTCAGGGGATGTCCACTTGCCACCTTAGGCCTGCTCCCCCACGCTGGCATTCAGACATCCCTCTGGTACCCGGGAGCCTTCAGGAGATGTCCACTCCCCAGGGGATCAGGCCTAAGCTGGCAGTCAGATATCCCTCTGGCATCCCAGGAGCCCTTGGGGGATGTTTGACTGTGGCCCTGCAGCCCCGCCCACTGGTCTTTCCAGAAGGTAGTTCTGGAAGATTGTTCCACCTTCCGATCTAATTAGCATATTAGTTCTTTATTATATAGGATTGTCAACATTGGCTACTTTAAAAGTAGAATAGTCTGGGAAATACACACTCAGAGTTTTCTGCAAGGTTTGGCATTCTCTCTAGTTCTCAGGATAGATTATTGTAAGTGCTTCCAAATTGGGGAAAAATGCAATTTGAATAAAGGTTCAATAATACTATCTTACTGAACTTTGCCTAATCTTTTGCTTTCAATGTCTTGACTCATCCCAAACTTAACATTTTATTCTTAAAATAAGTGTTTATATTTCAAGTCTTTAAGCATATACAGTTAAGCACTTCAAAGTATTTAAATGGTCTGCTCCATTATTTCAACGTTTTTTTGTTTAGTTTAGTTTAGTTTTGTTTTGTTTTAAGTCATTTATATATTTTTTCTAGCATATTCTTTTCTCTAATCTTTCCCATCTTTTTTATTCATATACCTCTCCTATTCTCTTCTGCCAAACTCATATTTAAAGACATTATTCTGACATAAATACAAGAAATTTCCCATCAAATATACCAATGAATGTGTTGATTAAAAAAGTAAGAAAATCAAAACATTATTTAATTTAATTTTACTGCTAACACAGGATTTTGATAGATTTGGAGTCAAATATCTATTACAAATGGCAGATATTTTTACCATTTATTTGTATGCTAGAAGGAAATCTAAATTGAGGGGATCCATCATCCAAATTGATGTCAGGCTTAGGTTGTTAGGAAAAATCTTGCTGTAATAAGATTCTGGTCAATTCCATAAATCTCATGATAACATTTATGTCATATTACATCACACCAAACATTAAAACCATACCACATACCAGAGAAAGGAAATCGGAATTGCTCCTGTCAGGATCAGCATGACATAAGAAGTACTTATTTATCGAGAAGGATTTCCAATAAAAGGAAGATACACTTGTTTTACATTCAAGAAACCTGTGTCCATTTACTTTATCTTTTTTCATACCAGGCAAAAAATGGTTTAGTCTTTTACATCATAATAGACTTAGAATTCAAATTCAAAGCAGAATTTGTCTGGAACTGCCAAAACAAAAGAATATATATTTTACTTTTCTTTATTTCAGGAATGCTGACTTTAAGGCAATAAGCCAACATTATTTAATAGCTTATTTTTGGAGAGAAAATATTAAGCATGTGATCCCCTGAATGAAATGTTTGATTTATTGAGAAGATTGAGTATTCTGTGGGCCTATAAAAAAATCTGTCAGAGAAAAAATACACACAATGAAAACATGCTAATGCCAAACGGCGCTAGATGCAGTGAAAAATGCATTATGGTAGGTGAAATAAGCCAGTCAGAGAAAGATAAATATCACAAGATCTCACTCATTTATGGAATATAATGAACAATACAAACTGATGAACAAAAACAGATACAGAGACAGAGAAACATCAATCAGACCACCAAACCTCAGAGGGAAAGTAAGGGAGCGTGGGAGTAAGGGGGAGAGATTAACCAAAGGACTTACATGCATGCACATAGGCCTAACCAATGGACACAGACAACAGGGGGGTAAGGGCATGAGTGGGGAGGATGGAGGGTAATGTGGGGATAAGGACACATATGTAATAACTTAATCAATAAAGAAATTTAAAAAAATGTTTAATACTGAGCCTCTTCTTCAAGATCCAATCTCTCTTACCAGCAAAATTAACATTTAGAGAGTACTTGATGTCAAATTATCACCCCACCCATGCCTCCCACACATTATACCAGGAGAACAGGCGAGGGGCTCATGGTCAGAAAGAAGGAGGAAGGTATAACTTTGGGCCCACAAGGCTTGCAACAGACCCAGGAAAACACAGTGTCACCATGTCAATTGGAGTCGAAACAGAGCATCATTTGGAAGAAGAGCCAGTTGGCACAGCTGAGCAAAACTGGTGTCCTTAACACTTTCTGTGTCTGACAGAGAATCACTTAAAATCAACCTCCAGCCCCATTCTGGCAGCACAATCTTTTATGGTCCCGTGGGAGAAATGCTGCAACAGCCAATAGGGACAATGCACTTGTCAGGCCACCCTCCTGGCCCAGCTAGAAAGTCAAGGAAGATCTCAGAGGCTTGAGTCTTGGAGCTCCTTGAGTCTTCTGTGGACCTCACAAGCAAGAGTTAGGGGTAGAGAGTCATGGAGCAGGCTAAAGGGGAGAAGCTGAGACCAGGGATAACACAGGTCTTGATGCAGTCTGATTCTCCACCCACACAGCCTACCACAGCCAATCCCCATTACTAGGTACACTATAAGGGTACTTAGCCATTTTTAGCCAGACTCCAAAACCCGGGGCTCCTGAGATGTAAGCCCTGCTTTCCTGGATCTAAGAGTGGGGGTGGGGGTGGGTGGAGGGCTAAAGCTAGGCTTAGAGAGATAGTAAGGATCCAGATAGAAGAAAGACTAAACAGCAAGCAAGAGAGGAAGGTTTGGAGGCAGGAAGTGAGACATACTAAATGAGATGGGGAAAAATAAACATATTACATGTGAGAAGCAGGGAAGAGATTATCTGATTGGTACTTGAAGGTGCCCTGAAAACTGTTGTGGATACTTTGAAAATGCTCATTTGTTTTCGGTTCTAACTTCCACGCAATATACCTGAATGTACAGTGGAATCTGGATAGCTCAAGGACACATTGCTCAGGACTCTGACTGAAAAAAAGGTTACTACTTCAATTTGGAAGTGTGTCAGTGGAGAGAGAGGCAGGTGGTAGACATTGCACTGGGTGCTGTGGACTGTAGCTGAGGAGGTAGAAAGACCCGGCTTTGCACAGGCAGCCACCTACTTAGGCGAGAGGCTTCCCACTTTTGAGGCTGAGTGACTCTTAAGCCCATAATTCCAGAAGGGATCTCCCTCATTTGGCAAGCAGTTTCTTTGTTTGTCCTTTAATTGGTTTATTTTGAGATTTAATGTACATCCAATAACATTTCTGATTTTGAAGTGTATAATTCATGAGTTTTGGCAAATGTATCAAGTCATGCAAATACCATGACAAGATACAGAATATTTTCATCACCCCTAAAATATAATTTTTACCCCTTTGTAGTCAATTCTCAATGCCTAATATGGCCCCTTTGTTCTTATTGGTACTATAGTATGTCTTTTTCTCTAATTTCATATCCTATCTAATAAAAGAGAAACATGGTAATTAGCCATACGTCTGCTACCCTTCCCATTGGCTAATCAGGGCGATATGCAAATTAACTGCCAGCCAAGATGGCGGCCAGCAGCCAGGCAGCTTGAAGCTAACATGAGGTTTGCTTGCTCAAGTGATGGAGGAAACCAATGTTCCCCGCCTGCCTTGCCGACCTCTGAGCTTGCAGTTTGAAACATTGTTACAAATATAGAAGCTAAACAAAATCCCAGAAACCTGCTTTCAGCCAGCCGGGATCTCAGAGCTGAAGTTGATACAGTGTTTCGATTATAGAACACAAACAAACCAGATACCTGCTTTCAGCAGCAGAGGCCTCAGAGCTGGAGCCAGAGCTAAAGCTGGCCCAGAATTTTAAAAAAAAAAGAAAAAAAAGAGCGGTTGGGAGCTTCAGTCACCCGCCAGCCTGAAAACAGCCCTCAGCCCCTCAACCAGACTGGCCAGGCACCCCAGTGGGGACCCCCACCCTGAAGGGTGTGTGACCAGCTGCAAACAGCCATCATCCCCTCACCCAGGCTGGCCAGGCACCCAAGCAGGAACCACACCCTGATCCAGGACACCCTTCAGGGCAAACCAGCTGGCCCCCACCCATGCCCCAGGCCTCTATCCTATATAGTAAAAGGGTAATATGCCTCCCAGCACCGGGATGAGTGGAGTTGCGAGGCCTCCCAGCACCGGGATCAGCGGAGCCGAGAGGCCGTCAGGCACCTGGATCAGTGTGACAGGGGGCAGCGCCCCAACCCCCTGATCGGCCCTGCTCTGTGTGTAACAGGGTGCGGCTCCACAACCCCCCCCCTCCATGGGCCCTGCTCTGTGTGTGATGGGGTAGAGCTATAACCTCCCAATCGGCCCTGCCCTGAGTGTGACAGTGGCAGCGCCCCAACCCCCTGATCAGCCCTGCTCTGTGGGTGATAGAGGGTGGTGCTCCAACCCCCTGATCCGCCCTACTCTGTGCATGACAGGGGGGAGCTCCCCAACCCCCTGATGGGCCCTGCTCTGTGCATGACAGGGGGGAGCTCCCCAACCCCCTGATGGGCCCTGCTCTGTGCATGACAGAGGGGGCGCCGCAACCTCCCCATCGACCCTGCCTTGAATGTGACAGGGGGTGGTTCCCCAACCCCCCAATGGGCCCTAACCTGAGTGTGACTGAGGGTGGCATCGCAACCTCCTGATCTGCCCTGCTCTGTGCATGACAGGGTGTGACGCCCCAACTCCCCAGTCAGCCCTGCTCTGAGCCCAACCAGGGGCTGCACCTAGGGATTGGGCCTGCCTTCTGCCACCCGGAAGCAGGCCTAAGCCAGCAGGTCATTATCTCCTGAGGGTTCCCAGACTGCGAGAGGGCACAGGCCAGGCTGAGGGACCCCCCTTCCCTCCCGAGTGCACAAATTTTTGTGCTCCGGGCCTCTAGTAAATATAAATAAATAACATGTAGTCATTGAGGTATGGCTTCTTTTCACTTAGATTAATGTTTTTGAGATTCATTTAGTCTCTTGCATATATCAGTAGTTTATTTCTTTTTCTTACTTATGTGTCCCATTACATAGATATGCCACAATCTGTTTATTCATTTACCAGTTGATGGACATTTGAATTCTTCCCAGTTTGTGGCTAACCTGAATAAAATAAATACTGCTATGAACATAGCAATGCATGGACATAAATTTTCATTTCTCTTGGGTAAATACTTATCAACAGGATTGTCAGATATGATAAACTCATGTTTAACATTGTAAGAAACTGCCAAACTGTTTTTCAAAAATAGTGAAACACTTTTAACTTCCACCAGCATTTTATAAGTTCCTTTTGCTCCACATCTTTGCCAACATTGATATAAGTCCATTCATTGTAGGATGTTTAGAAGCATGCCTGTCTGCTACCCACTAGATGCAAGTAACAACCCTGAGTTATACAACCAAAACTGTCTCCAGACATTGCCAAAAGTCCCCTGGGGGCAAATACCCTCCTCCTTATTAAGAACACTAATGTAGTTAATGTAATAGTATATTACTGTGGATTTAATTTAGATTTCTCGAAAGTTGAACGACAGTGACAATCTTCCATGAGTTTATAGATATGGCTCTTCAGATTATCTACTTCCTCAATTGAACTTGTGTCTTACAAGAAATTTATCAATCTCATCTAGGTTGTCAAATTTATTAACATAAAGCTGTTTATAATATTGCTTCATTACCCTTTTTATATTCCAAAGGCTATGTCTTCTCCTTTTTTTGTTTTGTTTTGATCAACCCAACTGGAAGTTTGCTTAGCAATTTTGTTAATTTTTACAAAGAACAAGCTTTTGATTTTATAAAAGTTCTGTTGTTTTCTTTCCCCAGTTTTATTGATTTATATTTTCTTCTTTTTCTCTTAGATGGTCAATTTGAAGCCTTTGTTTCTGTGTTTATATACACACTGCTTTAGCTTCATCCCACAATTTTGGATATATTTGTTATCATTTACATTCATTTCAACGATTTTTGTAAATATTCTTGTGATGTTTGCTCTAATCCATGGGTTATTTTTAAATGCTTGGAAAATTCTCTCAATTATCTTTGTATCTTTATTTTGCTTTTGTTTTTGAAAGATTTTTACTGAATATAGAGTTCTAGGTTGACAGATCTTTTAAAGTACTTTAAACATTTCACTCCATTTTCTCTAGCTTGTGTAGTTTCTAATGCAATATTAACTATAAATCTTACCCTTTTTTTATCTGCACATAATGTATCCTTGTTCTAGTTTTTAAGATTTTTGTCACTGAATTTTCAGAATTGGTATATTTTCCACATTTTTTGGTGTATTTTTTCTTTAAGGTTTTTTTCTACTTTCGGTTTATAGAGCCTTTTACAGCTGTGAGTTTATATTTTTCCTTAAATTTTGAAGGTTTTAGGTCTTTATTTTTTCAATATTTTTATGAACCTCCTCTTTACTATCCCCCTGGATTCTCCCTCTCTTTCTTCTTTCATTCAAGTACTTCATTAAACATATGTTAGTCCATTGAATTTCTGTTAAATATTTTTGAAAGCTTCTATATTCATGTCTTCAGGTTCATTTATTTTTCTTCTTTCTGCAATGTCTAATCTCTATTAGTTTTACCAAATATATATTTTTAATTTCAGATAATATATTTCTCCTCTCTAAAATTTTATTTGACTATTTTTATATCCTTATGTTCTTTCCTTACCATTTTTATTTCCTTACCGTTTTTATTTTATTTATAAGACATAAAATAGCTGTTTATAATTATCTACTAGTCCATCATTTTTGTCACTTTTATTTCAAGTAATTAATATTTTATTTTGGCTATGGATCATATGTTCCTACTTTTTTGTATAGTTAATATATTGATTAAATACTGGACATTGTGGATTTTACATTGTTGGTCACTGGATATTTTATATTCCCTTAAAGAATGTAGTACATTGTCATGAAATATAATTAAGGATCTTAATCAGTAAAATCCTTCTGACACTTGCTTTTAAGCTATGTTTGGGCTGCATCTGCCTCAAGTCTAGATCAGGGCATTCCAATGACTCTGCCCAATAACCCCTGTGTTATGAGATCTACACTCTGGCTGGGGGGACATGAACTACTTGCAACCCTGTGTGAGTTCTGGGAAGTCTTCCTTTGATACGTAAAATAAATTCATTATTTTTTCATATTAGCAAGATCAGGTTCCAGAAAAATCTAACTGAAAGGGGAATAATGTTGCTGGAAACAGTAGAAAGAGAGAAAGTGGTTAATATGAGCAATCTTTGGATGGAAGAAATCATTTGAATGGTGATAAACTGGATAGAATGATATCAGAAATGGAAACAGAAGTCAAAGATGACTCCAAGATTTCTGGCCAGGGTGATACTAACAGAAATGGGCAAGGAAAAATAACATTCAGGGGAAAAGATGAATAAGTTTTGGACTCGTACTTTATGAGGAAGGTGGCATATCCATGTAAAAATGCCCTGGAGACTGCTGAAAGATAACACACTATTTTGCAGATAATAGACGTAGGCAGGGGAACTCAGTCTGGACAACAACAAAAACAACACATTATGGTTAATACGGATACATTTAGTTTCTTCTCAAATGCATTACTATCCTCATGTCAATCTTACTTTAGTAAAATTAAAACTAATAATAATATTTTCTCTGTTTGAGATTTTGAATGCCATTTGGGTCCTAGATTTGAAAAGAAATTAGAAATATCATAATAATGCAAGGGACATTATTCTTCTGTGTAATTACTTACATGAGTATTGGAAGCCTCACATGAATGTTGTGTTTGAGGGAAGTCCAGCCCATGTTCTTTACCAGAATTTTGGCTAACGTTCATGTAAACAAGCCTTCAAATAGTTCAATAGTCACCAATGGCAGTTGCCAGGCTCATGCTTTCATTTCATTTCCATGGCATATTTCCCAAACAACCTGAGCCTTTGTGTTTTGAGGAAAGATTTCATATGGCAGAAATAGGCTCTAAAAATATAGTAAATTATTATTTTGCTCATTTCATGATACAGACAAGTTCCAGCATATGTCACGCAATGTTATGTATTTGACAATTTTCTAGGTTAGCAACCCATTCACCACTGCTACTCTAAATTAATCATTAGACAAAAGCATAAATGACAGCATTCTGGGGGCTCTCGGAATCACCTACTCCAGACACTTTATTGTGTAGTTGTAGAAATTTTATGTAAGAGATGATATAGTACCTGTCCAGATTAATGTCGAAGTTAGAATTAGAATTAAACTTGATATTCTGCTCAGTACTACATGCTGTACTATTACTTTTGCTATTTAAAAAAAAATTAAAGCCTCTTAAGATTATAAGATGCTAATCAAATATAATTTCTTTGATTTATTCACTTTAAATGTCAACATCTTATGCTGTCCTGGTTTTTCTATTACACTCATAAGCAACTGGGTAACACTGGGTAATCCCTAACCAGCCTACAGTGATTCAGTTGATTTCACAACACATCTAAAACAAGCATTTTGCTTATACCTCTTTTGTTACTACATGCCTTGACTCTAATTATGAGATAAATTTCTAGTTTCCATGGCTATGAATAACAAAGTGGATTTTCTCCCCACTTTAAAATGATGAGAAAAGCTAATGAATAATAGATTCTAATGTATGACTAATCATACCTAGCTTATATTTGTACTAGTAGATCTCAATTTATAAATGATTTATATTACAGAAGTTTTCAAGATGGGTATTAGAAACATGTATGTTCCCTACAAAGTTGTATATCACAATTAAGTGGATGCAATGATACTATTATTTCTACAGTGTTTGTGTGTATGTGCATGTGTGTTAATTGTTAATGGCAAACTGATAGTTATCCTTTATTTATAATATTGATTTTATGTTTAAAAATGTTTTTAAGTTCTAAAATTTTTTGCCAATAATATATCACTCTAAAACTGACTGTAGACTATTGATGGTGGCAGCGGTATCGGCTGCAGCAGGAGTTCCTCTGTCAATCAGGAGGGTTAAGGAAGAGCCCTAGAGAACAGCATGTATAACTATTGGTTATAAGTATGGGCAAAAGCCAGGAACTGTCTATAATTTCTACATTGTGGCAATGAACCCCAATCCCTGAGGACCTGAATTTTATTTTTCTCTTTACTAGTTCAGTAAATGTACATTTTAGTGCTAAATAATAGTTTCTAAAGCATGCTGCAAGTTGAGCACACTACAAAACAGAATATTCCTAATTAGAATAATTTCCAGATTCTAGAATTTAGGTTATAATCCAATGTGTGATATCAGTATTTTAGCCTCCATATGTTTTAACAACCATGTTGAATTAACGATACAATCTTCTAATTAAACGTATTGGACAAATGTGTACATGATGTTCAAGAATTTAGCCTTGCCTTAACTGGTTTGGCTCAGTGGATAGAGTGTTGGCCTGTGGACTAAAGGGTCCCCAGTTCAATTCCGGTCAAGGGCATGTACCTTGGTTGCGGGCACATACCCAGTTGGGGTTGTGCAAGAGGCAGCTGATCAATGTTTCTCTTTCATCAATGTTTCTAATGCTCTATTTTTCTCCCTTCCTGTCTGTAAAAAAAATCAATAAAATATATTTTTTTTAAAAAGAATTTAGCCTCTAGTCAGAACCAGGTCTGAGGCAGAAATGCAGTCATCTGTAGTTCTTAGCACATTATATTTCAAGTGGGTAGAATTTTATATTATCATTTCAGGCTATCAAGATGTTTTCTATTTTCAACTATTAATATGAGATCCTCAGGTAAAGTTGAATTATCCATTACTTAAATTTAAGCAGTTGTTTCATTTTCCAAGCTACATAAAAAACTATTTTACTTCTGACTCACAAATTCAATATGTCTGGATCATTTCATAAGTAGGTGAACATTGTTTTATAGTGTTTTAGTCCAAATTTATCTAGTTCACATAGAATCAGGATATTGAACTCATTCAAGGAAAACTTTTTACGGGTCTATTAATTCCAGACCAATGTTAGATACTGCTATTGCAAACATCACCATCCAAATCGAATCAAAAGAAGCTGTAATTTTCTCACATGAAGCCAACTTCCTTGGGTGTCAAAAGTTGGGTGCCTACCACAGATCATTTGTATAGACATGATTTTGATGTGCCTCCAATATATATGGATCCTCTAGGATACCCCATTGAGTTCCACAATATAAACCACAAATATAACTTCTTAGAGAATTATTTGACTTGCTTTTAAATATTCTTGGTAAAAATTTGGACTTGTGAAACCTCCTCTCAACAAAATACTACTCTTGTGTGACACATTTCCCTTCCCCCTCAGGATCCCCCCAATACCACCTCATGATCTTGTACTGGGGTTACTTTTCCACTTATATGTCACCTTTCACACTTATGGGGCAAGACAAGTAATCCTGGTCAAAATTCCTTCCTGACAAATAGGATTGGTAAATATCCATCAAACTAATATGGAGCTGAACTACTAGCTCCTTCCTCTGAATGTGACTCATCTATCTTCTCTTCATTGAATGCATGCTGGATCCTGTTGGAGACTAAAGTATCCCTAACTAAACCCAATTGAACCCAAGCAATGGGGGGTGGGGTCACGTAGAGTAACAGCCAGATTGTAGTGTCAAGGCAACTAATCTGTTTCCTTGTACCACAGCAGGGACCCAGATTTGTGACTTAAGTCTTCACACAATGTCCTTAGGTATGGAGAAGGTATGCCACCAGGATGCCCTTTTATCCTTTAATTCTAGCCTTTCTCCTTCTTTCCCTTCCCATAATGCATCTTTCTTTCAGCTTCTTTCCATGTGATGTCCCTGAGCCAGATTACTCTAAAATATCTGACCTTTTACTACAAAATAGTGATGCCTCAACTTTCAGGATTTGTTTCTGTTGTTGTTTACTAATAACAGAAACCCACTGAATGTCCATGACTTCTTTCCACAGCAGGAAGGGCTGAGATCTGGTCTGTTTCTACCTCCTTTGGGGGTGTATGTGGGGATTTGGGAGAGGAAGGGTTAAGATGTGGTTAAGGTAAGGGTGAGGACTTCTGGGCTGTGGCAGATTTTCTAAAATTAAAATTATGCCCAACTTAGCAATAAAATATCATTTTCCTGTTGAGATTTACTCAACCTAATCCTTCTAAAAAAAAAATTACATCTATTAACCCAACTTTTATTCTGTTTTTCATGAATTAATAACCATTATCCTATTTGCTAATTTGCATATTTGTCCCTTTCTAGTCTAAATTTTTGTGACACAGTTTCCCCACATTAGTTGCCAAAGCCAAAGACCGAGCTCATTTTCATTTCCTAAAAGCCCAGGAGGCCTGAGAAAAGTAGTGCAGTATCCCTTCCCACACATCATTTTTACTTTATTTTCTAAATTTTTATTTATGAACCTACTATGAGTTGGGCACAGTATTAAGTAATTTGAAAAAAGGTAAATAAGACGCATTTTTTTCTTCAAGGAACACATTATTTAGTAGCAAGTCAGACGCAGAGAGAAAATTATGTAAAATAATTTGGAAATATAGTGATGTAGATATGCCCAAGGTATCTCCAAGCGTAGAGAAGATAAAAGGAATTAATGTGAGGAAAGGGCAAGGCTTCCTAGCCGAGGTGCTGACCAAGCTCATTCTTAAGGGATGCGTTGGCATTTCCAGACAGGAAAGATGGGGAAATGGCATTTAGGCAGAGGGGACAGCATGAACAAGGGCAAAAACTGAAAAACAACATGATATATGAAAGAGAAATGGTTAGCAGTTCAGGATTGTTGCAGCATAACCTCAGACTGGGAGCAGTAAGACATGAAGGGCCATGCACACCAAATTCAGAAGCTTGGAATTTCTTCTATAGTGATGGTGAGTCACTGAGTGGATTTGCATCAGGGAGTAACATGGTTAAATCTGCGTGTAAGAAATACCCCTGGAGGCTGTGTGCAAGATGAGTTGAATAGATATAAAACACGAGGCAAAGAGACAAACAAGCCGCTGCTCAGCGCCTGTATTGGGGCAATGGTGGAGGGATGCATGGTGATAGGACCTGATAGGAGACATGTTTACAGAGGGAAACACTGGCAGGAATGAATGGAAATGGACTATGAGGAGAGGGAAGCATTGAGACATTTTAAAGTGCATCAATAATCAGAGTTACCAATGAATGTAAGTAGGAAATTCAGAGTAACAGTAGTTCAAGAGGCAGATCAAGAATTTAGGTCTGGCCATGAAGTATCTATTTAAAAACAGGGCATACTCATTGTGGAAAATACGTAAATTACAGAAAAATCCTATATAATAAAAGCCTAATATGCTAAGTGTCTGCTTGTTCAGTCGTCCGTTCAACCAATCAAAGTATAATATGCTAATGATATGCTAAGGACACTCAACCACTTACTATGATATGCACTGACCACCAGGAGGCAGCTGCTCTGACCAGTAAGATAGTTTGCTGCTGGGGTCTGGCTGAATGGGATTGGGCGAGACAGGCCGGTCATGCCCTGGAGCCCTCCTATGGTCCCTCCTCAGCTGGCCAACCTCCTGAGTCCCTCCCTGGCCCTGATCATGCACCAGTAGAGTCCCTCAGCCTGGCCTGTGCCCTTGTGCAATCTGGGACCCCTCGGGGGATGTTGGAGAGCCGGTTTTGGCCTGATCCCACAGGGCAGGCCAAAAGACCCCACTGGTGCACAAATTCATGCACCGGGTCTCTAGTATAAAGTATAAAAGAGAAAATTAAACTCTCTCCTAAATTCCCAACTGAAAATCTTAAAGTGTTATAAATGTTAAAACCCTATAAATATAAAATTTTAGAAAAATAAATATTTTAATATTATTAATATAAAATGTTAGTATAAACATACACATATAACATGTAATAGGCATAGAGATGACACATACATATTTACCCACATGTAATAAAAGAGAGATGGGAGATCGGTTCTGTGTTCACCAGGTCAATGACTGTAGGTCAAATGTAATCAGCTGCATGATGCTACTTGCTCAACAAAAGTAAGAGCTGCAAAACATTTACATTTTTCTTAAAGAACCCATTCCAAGGAGGGGAAATCACTAGATCAAGGAGGGTTTCCTTAATAGTTATGGGCTTTGGCTTAAAGGACTTCTGATGAATGAAGAGTTTGCACCCAGCCAGTTAGGGGAGGAGTTACTGACTATCAGACCTTGCCAGTTTGTGGAGCTGGAGATGAATCCACTGCATCCCAACCTGTGAAGCTCTCACCACACGTCCCACTATCCCTTCCACTTTTCCACTTATTATAATCCTTGAAAATATGTATAAAACCACATGTACACTATATACGCTGCTCTAGGTGCCAGCAAGCATTCAGGAAAGTATATGCCCATTTTCACTGCGATGTTTCTTTAAGGAGGGAGACAACTGGTGAAATTTGAGCGCTAACTGGGTATGCGGTGATATTGAAGAATTACTGCAATTTTAAGGTCTGATAATAAAACTTCAGTTACATTTTTGAAAAGAGCCACCTTTCAGAAATTAAAGGAAAACTGTTTCTCTGCTCACAAAACTTCTGACACAAAATGTGTGGGGTTTTCCTTACACCAATTTTCCAATTCTTAGGACAGAAACTGGGTATTCTCTAATTTAGGATGAGTCCAACACTAACTCCAGGGAGCTAGTGTGAAACTTGCATTCACTTTTAACACTAACTACCCAGAGTTCATATCAGACTCCATGAGTTTAAGGTCTCAGTTCCACAAGACTGCTCTGACTCCAGATACAAGTTTCAGGTCATGGATGCCCTGGGTACCCACACTTCTGTCCAACTTGGCTACAAAGTCAGGGGTGCCCACAATCTCTACCCCCCATACACAGGTTCAATAATTTGCTAGAACAGCTCACAAAAATCAGGGAAATGTTTACTTATTTTACCAGTTTATCACAAAGTATATAAAAGAAACAGATGAACAGCAGGGGAAGAGGTTCATAAGCTGAGGTCTGGAAGGATCTCAAGCACAGGAGCGCCTGTCCCTGTGGAGTTTGGGGTGTTCCACCTTCCTGGCACATGAGCGTGTTCACCGTCCAAAAGCTCTCCAAACCCCACCCCCCTGGTTAGGGATTTTATGGAGGCTCCACTACAGTAGATAGATATAAGTCTAAAGTATCCCTCAAGTTTTCTGGGTGGTATTTTAACATATGTTCTGTTCTAGTCTAGACTATCCCATAGTTTCATCTGGTGTGACCCACTAGGCTGATTCTGCAATTCAAAAATGATCACAATATCTGCTGCTTAAAAGCACTGTTCTCTTCAGAGTCCACCTTCTAGTTAGCCTTTCTTGCTACTAGTTGTTTTCCTAATGCCCGTTACAGACCTAATTTAAATCAGAATTTGGGAACCTCTTAGGCCAACTCTAACTGTTTCTATTATAAGTAATCTTGTGAAGAATCTTCATGTGCATATCTCTTTGTCTCTAATTCCTAGAAGTGGAATTGCTGGGCTGATACTTAGAAGGCTTGCGTGCACATCACCAAAATGTGTTCCAAAAATCTGTAGTAACTTGCATTCCCACAAGCTATCAATGAACATGTTTGTCTCACAGCACCCTAGCTGTAGGGAGTATTATACTCTTTTTAATTATTCCTCATTTTAAAAGATAAAACCATCTTATTTTACTTAAATTAATTTTATTATCAAAGGCTATACTCATTTCAATTATTTGTTGGCTATTATTTGATTTTCTGTGATCTATCCATTCTTGTTCCCTCCCACTGTATAAAGTTAGGGTCACTGACATTTTCAAAATTACTTTATAAGGGAGTTTTATAATTTAAGGACATGTATGGCACATATTTTTTTCTGTTTGTTTGCTTTATTCTTAGTTATGGCTTCTCTTAATATAAAAATATCTTAAATTGTTATGAAGTTAAGTTGATCTATCCCTTCTTTTAAAATTTCTTCCATTACTTTTAGGTTTAGAAAGTCCCTTAGGATGTGCCAAACAGTAACTTACACATCCTCCCTTTTATTTCTCTAAAAGCTTTATAAAATTCATAGCATGTTCTCTCTTAATCTTCTTCCTTTATCTTTCCTGAACAAAATATGGCTGGTTTACATTTTAGGTGTCACCATCATTATCAAGTTCAAATATGTGCCAAAGGCATATCTTACCAGCTTCTTAACTGTCAAGCCAGGGATTTTTTTTAAATGAAGTCTATTTTATCCAACTGTAATGGCCTCTGATCTTCAACTTCTAAGGGGTGCTTGATGCTCTGGTCATATTGACAAGAGTCCCAGCTGTGAAACTCTCATTACACCTACCACAGTCCCTTCCACTTTGCCATTCATTATAATCTTTATATATATACAAAACAGTATATTTTAAAACAACAAACAAAAGAGGCTGCTGAGTATGTCATGCGGTTGAAAAAGAATTAGGAAACTGCCTCCCCTCCCATTCAAACATATCTCTTCTTAAAACTGACTAAGCTTACATCCCCACAATTAGAGGTACATGACATCAGCAAATAAAAGAGGAGATGGTTTATTTTGTACTAATGTATAAGTTTCTAGTAAGGTCCTAACCCCAAGCTCTTTGTGGGACAGGAGAAGACCAAAGGTGAAAGTAGATTCAGCAAAAAAGGAGCTTATGCTGAGGATGGACATCAACTCACACGGCTCATGGCCACCTCATGGTAGCAGAGGAATCAGCTGAACATTTATTGGAACTAACTAAGTGCCAGGCGCTGCAGTAAGCTCTCGGAATAGTCAAATAAAGCCTGGTTCCTGACTTCATGGGACTCAAGGGCTAGTTAAGAAGACAGAATAGTAAATCAATTACTACAGGACAGAACCTGAATTCCTGTAGTAGAGTATCTATTCAGCCCAGAGATTGGAATATAAATTAGGCTAGCTGAGGGTTGTAGGTGCCCATGGGAGGTATTTTGTGATATGAGATTTGAAGAATGAGTAGGACTTAACTAGATGAAAAAAAGAACTGTGGAGAGGGCACATCCAGGAAAGGAAAATAACATGTCCACAGGTAGAGAGGCACTGCCCAGAACGGCACATCAAAGAGATGCACATAGTGGAAAACATTCAAAAGAAATATGGGGTTGGGAGTGCACGGAGTGGCCAAGCGGCAGTTGCAGTTTCCATGTTTTGGAGAGTTTGTGTGCTAAGTTGCAGAGTGTGTTTAGAAAGTTATTGCTGTTAGAAAGATTTTTGTTTTTTAAACAAGTTATTTTATTTTTGAGAGAGAGAGAAAGAGAGAGAGAGAGAGAGAGAGAGAGAGAGAGAGAGAGAGAGAGAGAGAGAGAGATTTGGAAGTGAAACATCTATGGGCTGTCTCCTGCATGCCCCCTACTGGGGATGGAGCCCACAAACCAGGTGTGTACCTTGACAGGGAATCAAACCACAACCTTTTGATGCACAGGAAGACACCCAACTAACTCTGGCTAGGGAGAAAACTATTTTAAGCAGTATGTAATCTCTGATGTGATATTTAAAAATAGAATTGTGATTGCAAGGGGGTAATGGATAAGAGGGGATGGAGACCAAAGAGGCATGGGCACTGATTGTGAAACTCTTGTATTAATTCAAGTAAGAATTGGTGTGTATTGCAGCATTTAGAGAGAAGTAAATGGACCTGAGAGGTTAAGAAGATAGAATCGGTGAGGCTTGATGAGAGACAGGATGCAGGGTGAGGGAGAGGAACAGCCTGAGATGACCCATATTTCTACCTTGGGTGACTGGGTGGATAGTGGGATCACTTACTGATGACTCATATTCATCAAATTATGACTCATAAACATGATAAAACATCACTTCTTTTTTATTCACCATAAACAAATGGCAAAAGGAAGGAAAAGAAGAATCAGTTGCAAAGGACATGACAGTAGCATTGTGGTCTAGTAGAAAGAGTTCAGATATAGTGGTTTATGGAATGAGTATAAAGTAATGGACTCACTGGTAAATATAAAACAGAGCACTCTTTTATTTGACTGAAGAAGGCCTTTGAGCATAGCTGGATGAGAAGCTCTCCTTCTTTCACATAATGTTTTTCTTCCTTGATTCTTACTACCCTCATCGTGATGGGCCTCAACAAATAGCTGCTCCTATTTTTATTCTGGTCCAGAAGATCCATCACATCTTTCCTTCACTTAGTTCTATACAGTTGAGGCAGACAGACAGTTTTTAAATATAGCTTTCCATATTATTTACAGAAATATAAAATCTTCCAGTGAAAACTCAAAGGTTTTGAAGTTTTCAGCTTCTCTTTCTGCCTACGTTGTTTTTCTACTACGCGGACTCTCGCAGCTTTCGCCTGTGTTGTTTCAGTATTATTTTTGTTATTTCTCCCTGATCTCATTCTGATTATAACTTATATGCCCGCTTCCCCAATCTCAAGTACAAAATGAGGTCACATTCCTTTTAATATTCAAAATAAATGTTGAGCCTGCAGTACCTCCCAACATCTCAACTATCATAAAATGTTTATTTCCTCTTCAATGAACTTATTTAAGGTAATACCAAAGCCCCGTGATGCAGTACATTAGCTTTCTAGTGCGGGGTAACAAATAGTCTTACATTTAGGGGCTTAAAATAAGACTCATTTACTATGTCACAGTTTTTTTGTTTGTTTTAAGTCCAGCATGGTGTGTCTAGCTTCTCAGTTCAGGGTCTCACAAGGCTGAGATTAAGGAGTTGGCAGAGCTGCATTCATTCATGGATGAACTTGGGAAGAATCCACTCTCAAGCCCATTAAATTGTTAGCAGAATTCAGTTCCTTATAGTTATAGTACTGAGGTGCGTGTGGCCTCTCCATCTTAAAGACCGTTTTTCTAACATCTTTTGCCTTCTTTTTCTGTGTTCAAGGGCCTCTGTGCCAATATAGATAACACAGGATTTTCTCCTCAATTTGAGGTGAGACAATTAGTAAACTTGGTTACTGAGCAGTCTTTTTGTCAAGCAACATAACATATTGTAGATGCAACGTTAGAGAGTAGAGATCACAGAAGATATTTTCAATTCTGTCTACTAGTATATCTGTCCCCAAAGGAGTAAGTCTTCATTGCTATCCTTTGATTGAACGAACTCACTAGACCATTTGCAATAGCCAACCAGACCCCTTTCCACAAGTTGTCCCTGTTGAAACCCAGACCCTTAGAAGCTCAGTTGTCTTTCCTTTCAGGAGGGTTGTAATTTACACACAGAACCTTCAACCTTTTCAAAGTCATCTTACTTGTGTTGCCAAATGATTCCATTTCCTGGACGAACATAATATCAATATTTGATAATTCATACAAGGCTCCTGTCCACTTAAGAAAGGTCCTTTAATGAGCTGGAGTGTGACTGCTAATCTGGTGATGCCTCTCCAGGTATAATAGCAGAGCAGGAAGTGTCTTCCTCCAGCATTATGCTCCTCCATCACAGCTCCATGCTGCCTAAACCTCTTTTCATATTGCTCATTTATATATGGCTCTAAATTACACATCTCTTTTACTTTACATACATTCAGAGCCATTTCATATCAAGGCACAGCTATAGTATCTGAGGCAGGGAAAGTGTCTACTATCCCTCACAACATACTTACACCTCATGTTTTCTTCCTGACTCCTCTGCCTGATCCCTAGGACCTAAGACATGCCATAATTTTCTCTTCCCATATACTGACATTTATTTCAATGAAAATACTTCCCAATATACTGACATTTATTTCAATGAAAATACTTTCTTACCATATAGAATTATCATGGGAAGTTATAATTCTATAAATTTATTCATAGATATGAAGGCAATTATAATAAATAACTTGTTACTACTCATAGATTAATAAGCCTAAAGAACGTCTCAGTATTCATAACATAAAAATGAGTAATGATGCTGCTGATCAAGCATTCAAAATATTTTAATATTCACAAAATTTTGACTTGCCGAGACCTTCCAGGATAGAAATAATGTGTTGAGTTAAATAATTTTTAAAGGACAGAATTTTATTCTTATAATTGCAATAGAAGCAGCAAACATTTTTATCTATGCTATTTCCTTAACCTAAGAGAAATATACACTAACCCCTAAGAGGATAGTTATCAATAACAGCCACCAAGGTTTGGTCTTCAGAGTCACATTTCTTTCTTGCATTTGACAAGGAGGGGGGTGGTCTCCCAGTTATTCTGTCATACCTCCTATTCCCTTTGATTTACCTTATCTTAGCATTCCTACATGCATATGCAGCTCTCTATTTCCTTCTTAGACTCTTATGTATATCGAATGTAAATTGTGGCATTGAAAACAAAAAAAAGGGGGAAATGTGTAAATGTAGAGCTTTTGTATATATTGAAATTAAGTTATCAGCTTAAAATAGGCTATTACACAAATAAGATGTTTTATGTAAACCTCACAGTAACCACAAAACAAAAACCTATAATAAATATACAAAATAGAAAGACATTTAAGCATAAATGCATATTATTAAATCACAAGGGAGGAAAACAAGAGAAGAAAGAACAAAGGAATTGCAAACAGTCAGAAAAAAATGGCAATAGTAAGTCCTCACCTATCAATAGTCACTTTAAATGTAAATGGACAAAATTATTCAATCAAAAAGCATAGAGTAGTTGAATAGATTTAAAAGATAAAATAAGACCCAACTATATGCTGCCTATAAGAGATTCACTTCTGCTTTAAGGACACACAAACTGAAAGAGATACTTCATGCACATGGGAATCAAAAGCAAAAAACATGCAGAGGGAGCTATACTTACATCAGACAAAACAGAATTTAATCCAAAGACTGCAATAAAAGGCAAAGATGGTCATTAAATAACGCTAAGGAAACCAATCCATTAATAGGCTATAACATTAGTAAATATTTAGGATATACCTAAAATCATAGGGTCTAATCACAGGCAAATGTTCTCATTGGCACCAAATTACTAGAGCATAAAGAAAAGATGTTTCTTCTAATATGACAGCACTATCCATCCAATCTTCCAATCTAGAAACCTGAGAGTTATCTATAACCCTTCTCACGAATGACTTCTATAATTGCTATCTGCTATATATCCCCTAATTGTATCTCTTTTTCTCCAACTACATAACCTGTCATCTTTTTTTTTTTTAATTCTGGCCTGCATTAATGAAACAGACTTTAAACATCCTTTGGCTTCTAGCACTCTTCACTGACAGCCCTTAAATTCATTCTCCACCCACTTCAAGGATAATAATCTATCCAAATTGCATATCTGGCCATGTCACTTTTCTGTTTATAGCCCTCAGATGTTCCCATTGCCTACAGGATAAATATAATGTGATTTGGTGTGGTAAATAAGGCCTTCTGTAACTTGTTCTCTGGGTATATCGCCAATCTCATCTCTCTCCCACCTGCTTGCACTTTCTGTTCTATTGATATTGAATTGTTGGCCACTTCACTTCCAGCATTCTCCATTCTGATTCTCAACAACATGCATTCCCCATGCTGTCTTATCTAGCTGAGAGGTTATTTTTTCCATCCCTCAGTCTGGCTAATTCTTATAATTCATTTAAGATTCAGGTCTAGCATTACTTCCTCCAGGAAGCTATCCTTAAATTCTCCTCCTGTTCCCTTAGTCTGGGTAAAGCTTCCTTCCTCTATCTTTCCCATAGAATTCCAGGCCTATTTGTATTGTTTGGATTATCTCTTTTCTCCTGTTAGACAGTAAAATCATAAGGCAGGTTCCATATCTTATACATAGTTCTATCCCAAACACATAAAATTGTGCTTGACATATAGTATATTATTTCCATTAATGTTAAAGGGGTTTTTTAATGAATGAATGAATCAATGTGATTTCACAAGCACTTCTTTCAACTTTGTGCCTTGCTCTAAGTCATGTGGCCTCTACATAACATACAGGGTGTTCCAAAAATGTATGCACACTTTAAATAATTATTATCTTCAATGGGTTAAATTTGAAAAGAAAGAAACATCAATTGAGCTATCAGCTGTTAAAGTGTGCATACATTTTTTGGGACACCCTATATTTTCCTCTTTGCCTGCAGGAAAAAAAATGCTCAAAAGGGCTACTTTGAAGTAGGAATCTTTTCCAAACCCTATTTACTTAAACATTTGCCTTATTAGAACCTCTCAGCTGGCCTACTTGGGTGGGAGGAGATAGAGCCTAATATGTGGAGCAGCTCTTTAATCTAGACAATTGGGGAAATTGCCACGAATGACACCATGGACGTGGAGAGGTCCTGAACCAGATCATCAGTTCCATTCGTCTGGGAGAGCACTGTGTCTCACTCAGTGATAACCCTGGTACTCATATAAGTAATTTTTCCAACAAGATCTACTCGTTACAATATCCATAGCATGCCAAGAACATAAAGAAGCTGCCCAGGCTGTAACCGGTTTGGCTTAGTGGACAGAGTGCTGGCCTGTGGACTGAAAGGTCCCAGGTTCGATTCCTATCAAGGGCATGTACCTTGGTTGCGGGCACATCCCCAGTAGGGGTTGTGCAGGAGGCAGCTGATGGATATTTTTCTCTCATCCATGTTTCTAACTCTCTATCCCTTTCCCTTCCTCTCTGTAAAA
Source organism: Myotis nattereri (assembly GCF_964212035.1). Lineage (NCBI taxonomy): Eukaryota > Metazoa > Chordata > Mammalia > Chiroptera > Vespertilionidae > Myotis > Myotis nattereri. The sequence goes on along the minus strand of NC_138075.1, from coordinate 178,788,980 downwards.
AATCAATAAAATATATTTTTTAAAAAAGAAGCTGCCCAGAATGGCTTTATTTCAATCATCTCCCTAGTTTGTCCAGGAAAACTGTTTTGATTTTTGACACACACACATACACCTGGCTCCAAGGTTTCTCTTCCTGCTCTAATGCACCCGGTGAAGTAGGCCCAATATTTGAGAGGGGTCACTCTGTACACTCGCTGTGATGAAACAATTCCCTCTTTGTAGCTTCATTTTTACTCTAAAGGGATAATTTGGCTCAGAAAGTTTTCTGTTTGGAGTTTATGTCTTGCCTTCCTCTTTCTAGGGTTTCCTCTCAAGGGAGAATCTTGACTACTTTCATGGGATATAGGACTTTTGCCTAGCCTGAGAAATCTGACATACAGGAGAAAAGCAATGAAATAATTACCTGAAAGTCATAGATTGAATGCTGATTTAGCTACATAATAGCTAGAACATTCTGTAGCTTGATTCTTCTCTTCTTTAAAGTAATAATAATAACAATACATTTGTTCCCCATCTCTCTCACATGATTGTTTTGGACATTAAACAAGAATTTAAAGGTCAAAGCTAAATGATAAAGCACTACATCATTGCAAAATAACATTAGCAATAGTAATTTCAATAGTATCAGTAAGTGAATGAGATTAAGGTCAGGCTCCCTGTGATACCCATCCCATCTCCTCAAGTTTCTGCTTTGAAAAAGTGCTTCCTCTTCCATTGCTTTTCTACAAATGGCCATATAGTCCCCCTTGTTTGTCCAGGAAAACAACTATCTCAAGTTCTCTCTCTCTCTCTCTCTCTCTCTCTCTCTCTCTCTCTCTCTCTCTCTTTCTCTCTCTCTCTCTCTCTCACACACACACACACACACACACACACACACACACACACACACACACCTGACCTGGTGAACTCAAGAAAAGCCCCAAGGTTTCTTACATGCCCCAAACTTAATTTCTATAGAACTAACTATATGGCATTCTTGCTTGACCTGGAGGTTCTCACTCTATGATGTGCAACTGAGATGTACTCCAGGATATTTCTAATTCTTGCTCTGACTGAACAATCAAAAAGAGCTTTGTGTAACTCATAAATCTGTCTCAATAGCTCTAGTGTGGGGTGAGGGAGACCTGGTAATAGGTACATATGTTATTGTTACCCACTCCTTCCCCTCTGTCCCACCAGGGGTCTAGGATACCCAGTGAGAAGGCCAGCTTACAGTTTAGGAGCCTGGAAGTAGGTATGGAATCCTCCCTCAGAATGTCTGCCTATAAGAAAGTTTCCTCTGATGAAGGAGCTCCTTAGTAGTGACTTAAGAAATACCCCATTGGGTTACACTGTTCTCTCTCTACCCGTGAGATCTTATTACAATTAGTCCAGTATCCAAGCACCTTCCAACCAGTCTATCCACTTAACAACACACTTTTGGTTCAGAGCACGTGACTTGGTGAACATGCCAAACAGGTGTCCATCTGTCTTTTTACTCAAGTGAAAATCAGAAGTGATGACCAGCTGGCAATCAACTCTCCCTTCCACCCATGTGCCTTAGAGTGATAGGAGAACGAACCTTACTGGCTCTCCACGAGTCCTTCGCTCTGAGCCCACTCTAGCTCCAAAGGGAAGGCACGCCCAAAGTTGCTGCATTTGGGTAAGAGATAGTTAGGAATCACATTTCATAGTTAATGTCAACCCACAACAATTTACCTTCTGTCTCATCTCCCAGTGTACTATTGAAAATCTCTCATAATGGTTAACACTGATGTATGTACATTTTTCAGTTTTTAGCTAATCTAACTTCTGAAATGCTTAGCCCTGATGCTTTCCATCAGGAAAATCTCATTAGAATATATTTCACTAAGACATATGTTCTTTTTTTTACCACTATGGTCCAAAAATACCTTACATAAATTTTCTTTTTTTTAATATATTTTATTAATTTTTTTTACAGAGAGGAAGGGGAAGAGATAGAGAGTTAGAAACATCTATGAGAGAGAAACATCGATTCAGCTGCCTCTTGCACACTCCCCACTGGGGATGTGCCTGCAACCAAGGTACATACCCTTGACCGGAATCGAACCTGGGACTCTCAGTCCGCAGGCCGATGCTCTATCCACTGAGCCAAACCGGTTAGGGCCATAAATTTTCTATTGTATTATTTTCACACTGTATTGTAATCTTTTGTTTGTATTTTTGACATCCCACAAACTATGTTTCTTTTCATTGTCAAATATTCAGGACCACTGTGGGCACAGAATAGATGCCCAAAACTGAACTGAATTGAGTGACCCTTCTGACTATCTGTCACTAGGGTTTTTAATGTTCTCAATTATTTTAATAGTTACAGTGGGCTGTTCAACAGTTATCTATATTTTCCTAACTGGCATATGCATTTATTAAATAACTGATTTAATTTGGGAATACAATATATATTCACAAATAAGAGCCAATTTAACTAACTTATGGAAACACTAATCATATTCCTACCAACCAAAATAACTGATCAAATTATATTTTTACTTGGAATATGATACTTCAGAAGATTAGTTATTATAGAATGTTTTACTGCTTTGACATTATTTGAAAAATAGAAAAAGAATAGGAATATTTATTATTCTACATTAAATTTTATGTCTCTACACCACAATTGCAATTCCACATAATATAATTTTTCCATAGCAATAAAATGAAATAAAAAGGATCAACCACAAGAACACATTTTAGCATTATTTCAACATCTTTATCATATTTTTGGCAAATCTATGGAAATTTTTGGAAACATTTTACACAAACATTGGTCCAATCAACTCTAAAATAGCAGTTTTAAATGGTTTGTAGGTGTGGAAACCACATATCTCAGTTTGCCCAGCATCATTTGAGCTTACCCATGCTGTCTTGGCACAATAGTTACTAGCAGCCCACTTCTTTCTCAAAAAGATCCTAGTTTGGACAATAAAATTAAAAGGTCATTCTACTTTCAGGCTCTCTAGACAGATAAAAAGAAAGACAATAATGTTTAACACTTAATTACCATGATTTATAGAAGATCTTCTGGATTTTCATTTTCAATAAAAATCTTTTTTATTCCATAAAGCTATTTCTCTAAGTTTCCAAGGCTATTTTATGTTTACAGATTTCCTTTAAATATAAATATGTCTCTATCCTAAAAAATATATTTTATAAATATTTTCTTTCTTTTTCTCTCAACTAAACTGTGTTTTAACTTTATACCTACATGCAAATTTTAGGTACTTAAATGTCTACTGGTCCAACTGCATAAAACTCAAAAAGGTTCCATTATTTATGGAGTCTGAAACAAAAAATTCTTCCTAATCATTATAAACTGTTGTTTATATTCAGAGGAAAAATATCTTACATGAAAACAACTTAATTTTCAGTGACGTGTTCTCTGTGATATCAAATTTCATGCTCACTTGGTATGGATTTAATTTTTTTCACTATGTTTTATATACTGGATACAGGAGTTGTTATAATCATTATTTTTGTTCAGTATTAACTCCTAAGACCTTAGCTTGCTTTTAAATATATTTTATGTTCCTTTAAAAAATAAAGCTAACATTGTGTTTTTGTGCTTTAATAATTTCCATAAATATGCCCCCCCCCATTCTATTTGAAGGAAGATATTTAGTAAAACTAGTATAAACATGGTATTCTGGAGAAATGGCTTTATATTTTTTTCTCCTGGTAGTCCAAAGCTCTGTTGCCCTATGATGTTATCAAAATATTTTCTCTTGTTCTAGGAGTTATCATGTAAAATAGATGACAAACAGGTAATTGTTTTCAAAAGCATACATTGAGGCCCCCTTATCACATAATGAACAGACTTTCCACATATTCATTTCATTTTATTATTTGAACTTATTTGTGTATATGTGTATAAGTATATTCTTATACCTGTGCACTAAAATACACAATTCCTAGGATGTTTATCATAGGAAGAAAATGGAAATTTGTTTTTTGTTACAAAAACCTTAAGTTATTCATAAAAGTATCTTTTACCTTCTATATATTTTAGATACAATGTGTTTGAAGTTTTCTATAAGTATATTCAAGATGTGAACAATGAGATGTGAATCAAAATAATGTGTAAGAACTTACTGAATCAAAGATGGCTTTTACAACAGTAAAATATTATCATTATAAAGAATCTTTTCAATATATAGTTCAACCTCTGAACTTTAGATAAGAGAAAGTTTAAATTATTGCATCAGGGTTTATATTTTCTAAGTCCCAGATCAATATTTCAGGTAAATTGTCTTAATTTCCTTTAAAAATGACTATTCTTGCTACTTCTCTATTTTAATTCTATAATAACAGAAATAATATAATCAATTGAATTATACATAATAATATTAGAAATGGGTATGCATCGTTTATTAAATAAATACACATTTCTTGAGTGCCACCTATTGATATAGATAGCACAACAAAGATAAATAAACTTAGAGAGTAAGAAAGAAAAACTTAGCTTTTGATATACTGAGATTTAGGAGTTTATGGTTGATCCCAGTTAAGTACAGTTGAGCAGATGATATGGAACAGCAGCTCAGGCAAGAGAACTGAGAGGAAGAAGGTGGGTTGGTATGGAGAAGATAGGTTTAACTATGATGTCTTAGGAGAGAAATGTAACAGTCTGGAGAGAATCTAAGTTTAGGTAAGTTTTTTAATCTTTTCTGTTCTTTCCTTTACCCTTCTTATTCCTCTTCTACTTTATTCTGTCTTTCACCTGTCTTTTCTTATTTTCTTTGTTTTTCTTTCTCTCTTTTTTCCTGCTCTTTGTTTAGTTGGGATGATTTGTAAGTATTTGCTAGTTCTGGGGAAAGGTTTTGTGGTGAGGTGAGTTTGATAATATTAAGGAAATTTTGGACAATTATTGAAAGAATTAAAGAGGTAAAAGGGATAAACTTCAGATCACACATGGAGATGACTTTTATCTTGTAAAGAAAGAGGGGCACTTATTCCTCTGAGTTGAAAATGGAAATAAGCAGGGACACTGTCAATATAAAGAAATTTGCTAGTGATGGCACCAGATGTTGATCATGTTTCCATTTAATGTACTTTATTTTCTTAATAAAGTAAGAGGTGAGATCATCTGAGAGCAAGGAAGAAAGTGAAGAAATTGGAGAGTGGAAACAATGTAATGAATGATAAAGAATGATAACTAAAAACATGAAAAATTATTCTGCAATGTCTAAAATAAAAAGCAGCTATATATTTTGAATCTAAAGTTATATGAATAGTATCCAGTATGTTAAATTCAGCAAGAATTATCACAGATCATATGCAGGAACAGTGAAATCAAACATTTGGATTGATCTAAAGCTGGTATTTTTCAATATAAAGAAGGTCAAATAAGTAAGAAATTTGTAAGTGCTGGCAAGTACCTTATGAATTGTAGATAAGAAAAAAAAAAAAAAGCTAAGTGTTGTAAATTAGTATAGAAAGGGAGAGCCAGGAACCTAAGGCCTCAGTGAAGCCAAATTAGTGGTGTACATTAACTAACAAAAGAATACCAGGAGACAATAAAAATTCAATAGAGTTATGGTTCATGACAATATCTAGAGTGAGGATCTGAATGTAGTTGGCTTAAAAGGAGTGGAATTAAGGTTAAAATATGCATTAGCCCATTCTGCATCTGTATTGATGACATCAGCAAGTAGCAGAGTAGGAAACTACGGGCCCTCTCTCCCCGGCTACAAACACACATATTTGGCAACAACCCCCAGACAAAATCCTTTTGTGAGAAACCCAAAAACTAACTGAAAGGCTCCTGCACACCCCAAGCAAATGCAAAACCAGCCTTACCAAAGCTAATAGAGAGGTTTGGGACACCCTCTTGCTGTACCTTATGATCAAAAGGAAACCCCCTAGTGGTCAAATTCTCCCAGGAAATGAAGGGTCTGGTTTATATATCCAGATCCCCACCATTTCTGAGAGGACTTCTCAGAGGACTGGTTTCTATTCTGCCAGTCTTGGAGCTCTGATGTGTCTTGCACAGTCTATCCACCTAGGGCAGCGGTTCTCAACCTGTGGATCACGACCCCTTTGGCGGTCGAACGACCCTTTCACAGGGGTCGCGTAAGACCATCCTGCATATCAGATATTTACATTACGATTCATAACAGTAGCAACATTGCAGTTATGAAGTAGCAATGAAAATAATTTTATGGTTGGGTCACAACATGAGGAACTGTATTTAAAGGGCCATAAGGTTGAGAACCACTAACCTAGGGGAAAATAGAGACAGTGGTGTGGGTTGGTAGGCACCATAGATTCTACCACCTGTTCATCACAGAGCAAGCACACAAAACCCACAGCAGCCTTTTTCCACCTGGGGAGGAAAAAGTAGGAAGAAGCCCTCAGAATCTCTTGCCAAGCTGATTGGTAGAGGTCTTTCGTATGAGGCCAGTCTATGAATACTGGGAGAGTGGCCTGCTTTGTCTAATGTGGATCTCAAAACAGAGTCAAGAAAAATCAAGAATTGGGCAAAAATGTTCCCTAAAAAGGAATAAGATTAATTTCCAGAAACTGACCCAAAAGATATGAATAATATGATTTACCTGAAAGAAAATTCAAAGTAACTGTCATAAAGATGCTCACTGAGATCAAGAATATAGTACATAAACAAAGTGAGAAATTCAGCCAAGACAGAAAATATTTAAAGGTCCAAAACAGAAATGATGAAGCTAAAAACACAATAATTGAACTAAAAAATTCACTAGAGGATTTTAATATCAGACTGGATTAAACAGAAGAGAGGATCAATAAACTCAAAGACTTGTCATTGGGAATAAGTCAGAGGAGCAAAAAGAAGACAGAATGAAAAAGAGTGAAGAAAATTTAAAGGACATCCTTAAGGGACCAATATACACATTGTGGGATTCCCAGACAAAGGGAGAGACAAAGGACAAGAATACTTACTCAAAGAAAAAAATAATGGCGGAAAAGTTCCCAAATCTGAAAAAGGAAATGGGTATTCAGATCTAAGAAGTTAAAGAAATACCATTTAAATAAATTCAAAAGAAATCTACATTAAGACCCATTATAATCACATTGACAAAATCAAGGACAAATAGACAATTTTGAAAGAAGGAGAAAAGTGACATTACATCTACAGGACACAGTAACATGAAAATAAGCAAATTTTTAGAAGAAACCTGTAGGCCAGAAGGGAGTGGAATAATATGTTCACAGTGCTGAAAGAAAACAAGTTGCCAACCAAGATGCTATACTCAGCAAAATTGCCCTTCAACAATGAAGAAGAGATAAAGACTTTCCCAAAACAGAAAATCTCTGAGAGTTCATCATTACTCGACCTACCTTACAAGAAATGCTAACAGGAGTTCTTTAAGTTGAAATGAAAGGATGCTAAACAGAAATATGACAGCATAAAAAAGTATAAAACTCACTGATAAAGGTAAATATATGCCAGTAAACAAATACAGAATATTGTATTACTATAATGATAGTGGTTAAATCACTTTTAATTCTATTATGTTAAAGAGCAAAAGTTTAAAAATAACTATAACTAAAATATATTAAAATATACATAATATGAATATATGTAAACTGTGACAACAATAACATAAACTATATATGGGGAGAATTTAAAGTGTAAAGTTTGCATGTGTGATTGAACTTAAGTTATTATCAGCTTAAAATTTACTGTTAAAACTAGAAGATATTTTATGTCAACCCCAAGGTAACCACCAAAAAAATACCTTAAGCAGATATACACAAAATAATAAGAAATCATTCAAACCATATCAATAAAAGAATCAACAAACAAAAATGAAGATAGTAAAAGAGAGAAAGACAGACAAAAGAATTTCAAGACTAATGGGAAGTAATAAAAAGCCAAGAGTATAAGCCTTTCCTATCAATAATTACTTTGTGTAAATGGATTAAACTCCTTGATTAAAAAAAAAAACATAGAGTGGCGAGATGAATAAAAAAAAAACACACACACAAAACACTCAACTATATGTGATCTAAAAGATATTATTCACAATAGACAAAATATGAAAATTACCTAAATGTCCATTGACAGATGAATGGAGAAAGAAAATATGGCTTATAAATCCAATGGAATATTTATTCAGCCCTAAAAAGAAGGAAATTCTGCAATATGAGACAACATGGATGAACCTTGAGGATGCTATGCAAAGTGAAATAAGTCAATCACCAAAAAACAAATACTGTATAATTTCACTTACATGAGGTATCTAAAATAGTCAAATTCATAGAATCAAAGAGAGGAACAGCAGTTACCTAGTGCTGGAGAGAGGGGAAATTAGGAGTTAAATTAATGGCCATAAAGTTTCAGTTCAGCGCGATGAATAAGTTATAGAGCTCTAGTGTACAACATTGTACCTACAGTCAACAGTAATGTACTGTACACTTAAAAATTTTGTGAAAGGGTCAATCTGCTGTTGTGTTCTTATCACAATAAAATAAAAATTAAAGAGCCCTGCAAATTAGCTTTTTATATAGTCACACACACACACACACACACACACACACACACACACACACGCTACTTGGACTTTAACAAGGCTTTTAATTTTAGATCTGAGAAACAAGATAGGAATGTATGATATAAGCCATGTTACTTCCAAGCATAGCTGTGACTCAAGCATTTTACTGGGATTATCCATATCTATACATCTCGTAAATAATTATTTAGAGAGAATTATATGAAAGATTTAGAATCACACCCATGTTTCCTATTCCAATTTAGCAAACTCCTAACTGAACAGTCAGTAAGATGAAGGTCAAATGATTTTCTGTTGTATTAACTTGAATTCAAGAATCTAGCTTAGGTGCATAGTCAAACTGGCTCCTAATACCTTCACCAGTGAAATTAATTTATAATCAATACTATATATAAGCTGCTCGCTACCATCACCTTATTGGAGGCTAAGCCTGCCATGACAAATCCCACTTATGAAGACTAGCTAAAGTGAAAACCCCACAAACCATGAATGCTCATCTCCTTTCCTCAATTCACCACCATCTGTTCCTTTTTAATAGTCATTCTTGCTCTCCCAAGAAGGACTAACTAAACAGACAAAGATCGTTACAAAACCACTTTACCTAACTCTGTGACTTAGGAAGGCAGACATCCCTATGTCCTGAACATAGAAAGAGTAGTGGGGAATGAGAGGGAAACAGTTATCACTAATATACTCTCCAAGGTTCTTTCTGAGTATGGAAAAAGTTGAGGGTAAACATTACATTTTCAGGTAATAGCACAAAAGTCGATGCCTCAGAAAACAATATAATTCAGAGTAAATTTAATCAATAAAAATCTACTCTTTCAAAATAAATAGAGAGTAATAGAAGGCAAAACAGCACAGAAATAAGATAATATTAGACATACCAGAAATGCATTCATATTTGATCCTATTAGTATAATATTAGAAATGTGTTAACAGGAATAAGACATGTAAAATAAGCATATTGAGTATTCTTCTTCCAACCGATATGACAACATTATATTCATTTTTGACAAGTAGGTATAAAATAAGACATGAAAAAAATAGGAGTTTTCATAGATCAACAACAACAACAACAAAAGGATAAACTGCTGGCAATGTTGAACAAGAGAAAGAACACATATGTTTGAAAAAAAGCACAGATCTTAGTTGAAATATTAGTTTATGGCATATTAGTTTCAAGGCTTTGACTATGCTAGTTAACCTCCCCTAGTCTGTTTGCCTTGTCTGCAAAATGAGAACAACTTCACATGGGTTGTGATCAAATACATTACCTCATGCCTGGTCTATGGGAACCTATCAGATGCAAATTGTTTCCTCACTTCCCAGGAAATATATTATTGAAAAATAGACCCTGAAAGAAATGAATTCATTTGTTTTGAATGAAAAGAGATGATACACTTAGCCTGCCTTTCCTTTTTGTAAACAGCCTCTTAATAACCTGAATATTCTTAATACCCTGAAGAGTCTGAGCAGGAAAAAATAGCTTTAAATTGCATCAATTTTCTTCTTGACTTCCTGGGAATATAATAGTGTACTGGAATAGACCCTAGATGTTAGAGTGTCCAAAGCAGGAAATCATGCAAAATATCCATAAATATGTATCTGATTTGAGAAATATGTAAATGGTTTGAGAATAACCCAGTCTAAACTCTTCTGCAAGAATTTTAAGTACATGTAATCTACATGGTAGTACAAATTATGATTTGATCCACTTATCTTGCAACTGAACTTCCCAAAATATTTTCGGAAATATATTTGTCAATTTTATATACTATACATATAAATTCCTAATAAATATTTATTTTTATAGCTTTTACAACTGGGACAGTCAAATTGCTGTTTGGAATTCAACTCCCAATTATCAAGTGATTGCTGATAATCCAGAAGGCTTGCTTTTCAAATACAAAAGAGATAGAAAAATTCTCAACGTGGACCCAAAAGTAAGTCTGCTTTTATATTTATCTCCAAATTTGATTGTATTTCTATCATTATTCAAAATTTTATTATATATTTGACAACCTTAAAGTTTAAATCTACAGTTGAAAAAAAATATGTTGAAACTTAGAGCATGTACTATTCTTTTTTTAAAAAAAAGCACTCCAAAACAACAAATTATCAGAAATCAATAAAGAATTTGGGGGGGGGGGTATTTAAATAGAACACATATATGGGGATACTTCTACATGCTTACATAGAATGAGATCAGGGAGTCAGTGGGCAATGCATTTGTTTGATCTGATCTTGCAGATGGCCGGTCACTTTTTACTCTATGTGGAGATGAGTCATGTAGGGAAGGGAGACTCTCAACTCGTATATGTACCCAGAATTCTAATATTCCTTTTTATATGTAACTAACCCTGAAAATAGTATGCTCCTTAGTGTATTTCTAAGTGTTAACTTAGAAAATACATTTTATTTAAATATTTTAAAGATATGTTTATTGATATTTTGATTTTTTTCAAGGACAAATATTTATATCTTACATAATTCAAAGGCTGCATTTGCATCATGATTTTAATCATGACTTGTCATATGTTTGGGGGTGAAGGTTAAAACTTAACGTCATATGTGCTTGAGTTTCTTGGGCTTAGTTTTTTTACTTTTGAAATATATGTTAGTCACATGACAGCATCGGTCTAAAATTAAAGTCCAGAAAATCAGTCCTTCATAGGGAAAAAAATAAAAATTATATGATATGCCTGGGATAGGGACAAGGATGGACCAAGAAAAAGGAGGATCTTGTTCTAAAACTTTTCTAAAACATTTTAGAAATTCAAAATCAACAATAAAATTATTTTTGTGTCATATCTACTTAGTGAAGTTCCTTGCTCATAGAAAGTGCTCAATATCTATGTGCTCAAAGAATGAATAAATGAAATTCTATAGCAAGAAAGGGTTTATTGCCTTTTTAGATAGTCATTCTTGCTCTCTCAGGAAGGACTGACTAAATAGACAAAAGTGGTTGCAAAACCACTTTTCCTAACTCTGTGACAACTGCAAATATCAGGAACCCCAAGACAGTGACTTAAACAGAAGAAGCTTCTTTCTTTTCCATGTGTGAGTGGAGATATTGTCAGTCCAAAGTTGGAATGGCAGCTCCATGGTCATCTGGGCGAGGCTGGTCCTTATCCTGATCGGGCAAAATAGATCTTCAGCCAAAACAACTGCATTCCAAACAGGATTCATGGAGGGAACTCAGAGGGTGCAAAGGACAAGCTCTCACTTCCTTTAAGGGCGTTTCCTGAAAGCTACCACACAAATGTCCACATATGTTCTATGACAAAAGCTTAGTCAGGTGGTCATATCTAGCTACTTGGGAGACTGGAAAATGCAATCCTGATTCAGATGGCCATATGCTCAGCTGTAAACAGGAGTTCTGGAAAAGGAAGAAAAGAGGTTTGGGTACTTGTTTCTGTCACAATGCTATCTTCTTCAAAAATAACATTACTATTTTCTGGTCTTATATTTCTCATAAGTAAAATGAAGGACTAGACCTGAAAACCTTTAGGGCCATATTTATTATAAATGTATTAATGCTAGGTGAGTTTATCAGCACACCATCTCTCTAGTGGTGCCCTTTTTCTATCATAAATGAGTGTCAAAATGTTATCAATTAGTACAGAAAACTTAATAAATAGCATTTACAGAGTCTTTTCCTTTTAGAAAGCTAAACTATATTCATAAAAATATACAAAATTATTAATAGCTTCATTAAGATGTGTGAAACAAATTTTTGAATCAGTTTTGAATGACATCACACTTAGACTATTTTAGAACTCTGTTTTAACTAATGGCTAATAAATACTTCAAGGATGTATGTCATGAATTATAGTTTTATGGTCTTTGTGGAGTCATTATTGAATGCAAACTGTTACTTGAACATGGTTCAAATAACTTTAAAATACTCACTTCCAAAATAATCAACCACAAAATTTCAAAGACTTAGTCAACAATTCATGAAATGTAACATATTCCTCTTTATTTCTTGAAGGTTTTGATTATAATTCAAAGATTTATGAGTCTGAAGGAAAGGTATTTCTAAATTCTAGAGAAAGAAACAAGGATTTAGTTTATTAGTGATAAGAGTAAAGAATTATTAGATGGGATATCTGATAACATTTTTAAACTTTTATTTCTTTAAATTTTACCTTTTGAAGATAAAAATTAATAGTTGATTTACTGGAAAAGAATGTTGGTCTTAGCATCAATAAACAAAATTTTAGATCTTACTTCAACTGGCAGCATGGCCTTGAACAATTAATTTAACCTCCTTGAGCTTTATTTTTCACAACTTGAGGATGAGAGTGTTGTTGTTCTTTCCTGATCTCTAGGGTCCCCCTACAGCCCCAGGCCCAAGTCACAGAGATTCTGATTCAACAGGGCCCAAAAGCAGCCAGTGTGATTCTGCTACAGATTATCCTTGAGCCACAATTGAGAAAATCTTCTCCATAAAAAATACAATAACCTCAAGAGACTTGGTACTCTGTCCTCAAACATGTGTTCTCAAGCATTTGTTCTCAAAATATAACACAAATATTTCAATTTTCATGGTTATATATAAAATTATTATGTGCATTCCTACATAATTTTTAACTTATTCACCTTCTTCAAGGAGCCATGATCCTTTTATATGTTATGTACCCACAAAGCATCTCATACAGACCTACAAGAAAATCAGAAGTTAGCTAAAATATCAAGTTTTTAAAACTACTAATGCACAATAATAAGAATTACATTTTAAAACTCAATATTTTGCCTGGCTGGCATGGCTCAGTGGTTGAGCATTGATCTATGAACCAGGAGGTCACAGTTCAATTTCTGGTCAGGGCACATGCCTGGATTGCAGGCTTGATCCCCAGTGGGGGGCATGCAGAAGGCAGCTGATCAATGATTCTTTCTCATCATTGATGTTTCTATCCCTCTCTCCCTTTCCTTCTCAGAAATCAATAAAAATATATTAAAATATTAAATAAAAATAATTCAATATTTTAATCAATAATTTTACTTGAAATTCTCCCTGAGATAAACACCTCCTTATAACCCCATAGTTAAGGTGCTATAAAATATTGTAAGAACAATACAGTTCAACTTTCATTTCCTCCAAGTATTCTCTTTGAAATATTTTTATGCTTAAATTTATAGAGGACAATTACCATGTAATTTCATTTATGTAGAATCTAATGAACAAAATAAACGAACAAACAAAATAGAAACAGACTCATAGATACAAAGAACAGACTGACACTTGTCAGAGTAAAAGGGCATTGGGGGGATGAGGTTGGGTGAAAAAGGTAAAGGGATTAAGGCAAAAACAAACCTCAGAGACACAGGCAACAGTATAGTGATTACCAGAGAGAAAGGGGGAAGATCAATAAAGATAAAAGGGCGATAAATGGTGATGGAAGGAGACTTGACTATGGTGAACACACAATACAAAATACAGATGATATATTGTAGAATTATACACCTGAAACCTATATAATTTTATTAACCAATGTCACCCAAAAATTAAATTTTTAAAAAGTCAAGCCAAACATAATAAAATGTCAGTTTCTAATTATTTACTGCTAGTATACAGAAAAAAACTAAAGAGGTCAAGATAAATGACAGGTAGAAATAGTTATAAACAGGATGTGCTTCCTTTGTATAACACAGATGTAGTCTCATTAATTCTGAAGTGTAGTTCCCAGGAAACATAGTTGTTTGTGAATGGTAACAGTGGAAAAAAAGAAAATTGTGCAGGTCTTAGAGCAAGTAATGTGTGTTCATTGGTTAAGAAATTCCAAATGCAATAAGAGCTTGGTTGCATTCAAAACAGGACCACTGGCTTTAACTTCCCTGCAGCTGTATAACATCTGGAACAAATAAGGCAAGTTTCTATTTTTGAGTTAAGAATGCTTGTTTGAGTGATTCACACCCACCAAAATGTTTCCAGTGTATTATCTTTAGGAGGATTGAGTGGAAGCACTTTGCACTCACTCCCCTACATTATCTGAATAAATTTTTAAAGGCTTTTTGTATTTTTATTTTAGGAAACATTAACCATGGGAAAGTTTGCTTTGAGTCTTAGCATAACATAGGTGGTCTAAACCTTCATAATCTATGAAAGAGAGAGAGAGAGAGAGAGAGAGAGAGAGAGAGAGAGAGAGAGAGAGAGAGAGATTGTATAGAATAGTTAAAATTGAAAAAAAATCTTTCTTAGTTATGCTAGATATTTCCCTCTTCTATTCACTAAATGTGAGGGCTCCTCACCTGGGAAAATGCCTGGTTAATAGATACTTAATAAATATTCATGCAATAAGTGATTGAAGGAGTGATTCCCTGCTAACACACAGTAATACTACACTAAATAAAAGTTGAATGGATTATGTCATTGATACCTGATGTAGCAGTGATAGCCAGAGAGGGTACAGCCAGACTACTATATAGTGATCCAAGTGAGTCAGAAAAAAACAATTACAAGAATTTATCAGTGGAAACAGCTAGTGCAGCTATCATTTTAAGTTTTGTAGAGGTCATGCAGAAATCTTTCTTTTGGTATGTGCTTTTAAATCTTCATGTGTAGTTCCAGAAATATGTAATTTAACCTATCTCAAATTAATTCTGTTGAATTAGAATGTTTTAATTTATGAACAAATTGACTCAAACAGATTAAATGACATGCTCAGGGCCATGTAGTTCATTACTACTATAATTTAGCAATGGAATTTAAATATTATGAGACTTCATAGGTTATAAAGATGAGCAAGATTTCAACCCTTGTCCTTTCAGTACTTATAGCAGTTTTAGGAAAACAGGCATGTACAAAACATAACTACAGTATAAGGCAGAAAATGATATTTTGGGGAAAAAAGGAAATGCTTTGGGAATTCAGTAGAATTATGACCTGGGGCAGGAGACAATGGAGAAGTGATAGTGAGGGGATTGCATTGGGAATAATGTTAGATGACAATAGAGGAGGTAATCTATTAATTGGGCTTGAAGAATTATTAGAAATTGAACTCATACAGATGAAGAGGTGGGCAATACCAGAATGAAATCTACTAGAAAAGATAATGTTGAAGAGTGTAAAAAAGAAAGTAAAACATGCCTACGTAGTTCAGTTTGTCTGCTGCATTGGCTAGGTGAAGGGGAAGAGGGGGAATTAAGTGTAGAAAGGTCATGAAAATCATTGAATGCAGGACCAATGAGGATCTCAGACTGAACTTAATAGGAAGTGGAAAAATATGCCTAGGCTCTTGTGCTAGGGAATAACAGGATAGAAGTTATGTTTTAAGGACATGAGAGAGTGTAGATTAGGACAGACTGCGAGGAAAATCTGGAGAGGATGAGAGCATAATAATTCAAATAGAGAACGAAGAGGACTAGAACTAGGGGTCCTGTGGTAGTGGGCAAGTTTCTGAGTTGATGTTATTAATATTTTAACTCCCCAATTATTCAAGTAAAGACCAAACTTATAGAATGCATTTTTATCTAAAAAAAAAAAAAAACAGTGGTTAAGAGATCTCACTTCACCCCAATCCTCAGAAAAGAGAGAGGATGCGGAGAATGGGAGACTTGCACCGGAGGAATATAGAGAAGGTGAGCTGGATGGAAGTCAGTATACCTGTCACTTCTTCATCCTTGCTTCCATCTCCCTCTTCCTCATTTGATGTTACTGAGCACCTACTGAACAGTGTGAGGTGTTAAAAGTAAACCAGAAAGGTAGGCTTCTTCTAAAAAGCCTATAAGTTAATTGGTGGGTGGGTGGGTGGGTGGGTGGTTAGGTGGGTGGTAATGTGCACAGAAATGACAATCTAGAAAGTGACCTGAGAAAACAGAACAAACTCTATAAGAATTCAAAGGGGACAGAATTTACATTTGACCTAAGGCATTAAAAAATAAAGTCTGAACTGAATTTTGGAGGATGAATATGGTGAGGACACAGGGACTGGAGCAGAAGGGGTATTCTAGTTGGAAGGAACATCCCATATAGAGGAAGCACAGAGCTTGCATGGGAAGGAAAAGGACCTCTTATTGGCTAGAAAGTGGTCCTCAGCATAGGCCTGACATCAAAATCACCCAGGCAACTTTAGAATATATGCAGCCTGGCCTCACTTGCAAAGATTCTGGTTGAATTGGCCTGGGTGGAAGGCCTGGGAATCTATATATTCCAAACCCTCCTCAAGTTATTCTAATGTGGAACCAGGGTTGAGATCAAAGTTCAGAAGAAGAGAAATGACAGAGAAGTTTTGAGAGAAAAATGAACTCCAACTGTGGATGCCAAAATATGAGTTTTTGCCATTCTGCATAGTTCAATGAGAATCTGTGTCTTTGTTTCAGGACTTCGAATCAAAATTTCTAAGTATGAAAATGCATAAGCCATTCTGAAATAAGGTGATATTATTTTTCTGCTTGATAAACCTCATTGGTACAAAAGAAAGTCAATTGTATGAAAAATAAGAAATTCTGCAGGACAGTCTCCTTTTTGCTACTTTGTTTGGTGTTTAACAGACTACATATTTTTTCATCACCATTGATCCCGTATATACCCCCTTCCACTTCCACCTCCTTCTTCCTCCCTGCAGTCACCACACTGTTGTTCATATCCATGAGTTCTTTCTCTCTTTTATTCTTTTTCACTCAATCCCTTCACCTCCTTACAGCTCCCCCCACCACCACCACCACCATCACCACCAGAGCTGTCTGCTTTCTATGTGTCTGTATCTATTTTGCTTGTTAGTTCAATTTGTTTATTAGATTCCACATATGAACAAAATCATATGGTACTTGTCTTTCTCTGACTGGCTTATTTCTCTTAGCATAATGCTCTCCAGGTCCATCCATGCCGTCCCAAAGGGTAAAATTAGCTTTCTTTTTATGGTAGAGTAATATTCCATTGTGTAAATGTACCACAGATATTTTATCTACTCACCTACTAAGGACACTTAGGCTGCTTCCAAATCTTGGTTGTTGTAAATAACGCTGCAATGAACATAGGGGTGTATATATTCTTTTGAATTAGTGTTCAGGTTTCTTTGGATAAATTCCCAGAAGTGGAATTGCTGGTTCATAGGGAAGTTCCATTTTTAATTTTTTGAGGTAACTCCATACTGTTTTCACAGTGGCTGCACCAGTCTGCACAGGGGTTCCCTTTTCTCCACATTCTCACCAACACTTGTAGTTTGTTGATTTATTGATGATAGCCATTCTGACAGGTGTGAGGTGCTATCTCGTTTTGGTTTTAATTTGCATTGGTCTGGTGATTCGTGACATTGAGCATCTTTTCTTATGTCTCTTGGCCATCTGTATGTCCTCTCTGGAGAAGTGTCTATTCAGGTCTTTTGCCCATTTTTCATTGGTTTGTTCGATTTTTTGGTGTTGAGTTTTATCAGTTCTTTATAAATGTTGGATATTAACCCCTTATCAGATGTATCAGCAAATACCTTCTCCCATTCTGTGGGTTCTCTTTTAATTTTGTTGATGGTTTCTTTTGCTGTGCAAAAACTTTTTAGTTTGATGTACGCCCATTTATTTATTTTTTCTTTTGTTTCCCTTGCCCAAGGAGATATATCAAAAAATATTGCCATGAGAAATGTCTGAGATTTTACTGCCTATGTTTTCTTCTAGGATTTTTATGGTTTGGAGTCTATCATTAAGTCTTTAATCCATATTGAGTTTGTTCTTGTGTGCATTGTAAGAAGGTGGTCTAGTTTCATTTTTTTGCACATACCTGTCCAATTTTCCCAGCACCATTTATTGAATTGACTGTCTTTACCCCACTGTATGTTCTTGTCAAATATTAATTGACTATAAAGGTATGGTTTTATTTCTGGGCTCTCTATTCTGTTCTGTTGATCTATATATCTGCTTTTATGCTAGTGTCATGCTGTTTTGATTACTATGTCTTTGTAGTATAGTTTGATATCAGGTAGCATGATTCCTCCAAATTGGTTACTTCTCAAGATCACTATTTGGGGTCTTTAGTGGTTCCATATAAATTTTTGGAATATTTGTTCTAGCTCTGTGAAATTGGTATCTTGATAGGAATTGCATTGAATCTGTAGATTGCTTTGGATAGTATGAACATTTTAAAGATGTTAATTCTTCCTGTCTATGAACACAGTATATGCTTCCACTTATTTGTATCTTCTGCAATTTCTTCAGTGTCTTATAATTTTCTGAGCACAGGGCCTTTTACATCTTTGGTTAAGTTTATTCTTAGGTATTTTATTCTTTTTGAAGCAATTGTGAATGAAATTGTATGTTGTTGTTTTTTAATTTCCCTGTCTGATAGTTCATAATCGGTATATAAAAATGCAACTGATTTCTGGATATTTACTTTTTATCTTATATAACAAATTCATAGCCAACATCATACTCAATAGGAAAAAACTACAAGCATTCCCCTTGAGATTGGGAACAAGACAAGATATCAGCTTTCACTATTCTTATTCAACATAGTACTGGAAGTCCTAGCCACAGCAATTAGACAAGAAGAAGAAATAAAAAGCATCCAAATTGGAAAGAAGTAAAACTATCATTACTTGCAGATGACATGATACTGTAAATAGAGAATCCTAAACATTCCATCAAAAAATAATAGAATCAATGATTGAATTCAGTAAATCAGTTGTACTGCATCTTGAATATAGTTGCTTGATATGTGGCTCATGACAAAATAAACAAAAAAACACATGTTAAAAGATCTTAGACTGCTGAAACCGGTTTGGCTCAGTGGATAGAGCATTGGCCTGCGGACTGAAAGGTCCCGGGTTCGATTCCGGTCAAGGGCATGTACCTTGGTTGCGGGCACATCCCCAGTGGGAGATGTGCAAGAGGCAGCTGGTTGATGTTTCTCTCTCATCGATGTTTCTAACTCTCTATCTCTCTCTCTTCCTCTCTGTGAAAAATCAATAAAATATATTTAAAAAAAAAAAAAGATCTTAGACAGAATGTGGTTTCTATCAGATGTAGGAAACTGGTGAAACAAAGACACTATTGTAACATAAAGCTGTCTGGATCCGTCCTGACTGTCACAGAGCTTGGAAGCCATGTGCAGTGTAGGTTGTGCACCAATTTAATAGCATGTATTATTTTGTACATACCATCACTCCTCACAGTATAACAGGAGCCAAACTCATTTCTTTTTTTTTTAAATCACAATCGTTCAAAGATAAAAATGCATTACGTTGGAATGTAAAATGTTTTCACAAGAGTTCATTATCAAACATCCAACTCACCATGGCTTAATTAGGAGTGGTTTCTGTCAATTCACTAAAACATTTCCCTTCCTCTCTCCTTGCACTAGCCAATCATGTGAGAGCCGTAGGCCCCACTCCTAGAGGTTCAAACTGAATTCAGCTGTAGTGCGGCCCAGGAATCTGTATTTTTAATATATCCCTAAGTGATCCTAAAGATTAGCTGGATTTGATGTCCATTTCTTTACATAGTCATATTTTATTAGCTGTTGCTTCACCTTACTCTATGTCCACAAAGTAATCAAACTTTGTTCCTCTAAAGCAAGTTTTAATTCAGCAATGTTAATTTTAGGTAATCTAAATTATACATTCCTGAGACCACACAAACAGACTAGAAAGGACAGACCATGTGCCAAAGACTTCTGGATAACCTCTATAGTAATGCGATCCACCGCACTGGATGCCTCTGCTGATCAATTGCTGCTAGTTTTCCTCACTTATTTGGATCATTGTAGAGTGAGGCTGATGATACCCATTCTGATTATCACTGCCTCATCAAAAATCACTAGATTGGGTAGGTTTGTCCAGAGGCTCAAATGAAACAATATATGTGACAGAGTGGGAAAGCATAAACTGAAACGTGGGGCAGAAACCCTTTCTGGTCGCTTTACTATTGCACCTCCAGGGCTAGCATGTGGTAGGTGCTCAGTAAACATCTGCAGAATGAATAAATTGAATATTAAATATTTGCTAAAGAAGTGAATAGGAGGGCCAAAAATAATCCTGGAAACTTTTGAGGTTAACGTGAAAATATTTTGGGATCTTAGGCACTAGAAACATATATAGAGCTATTTTTAGCTGAAAATTAGAGTAATTGACTCTGGTGCTTTCCTCCCCTTGGTAGTTGAATTAACACTGGGGGTTCTTTGCTGAACTTTGGAGTACTGGCCCTGAGTGTGCAGAGCAATGGCAATGTGTTAGGTCCATGGGTAAATGAGAGAAGCAATTATTTTATTATTTTTAATAAATGTGTAGCCATTAGTACATATTATACAGATGCCAAAAAAAAAAAAAGGCCTGCCCAATTCTACTTTCTTTTTCTATAAGCAAAAGAATATCTAGGTGAACAAGATTTAAAAATTAAAAACAACTTTTACCAAAAGAACATACGTTTTTATTTGGGGTGGGGTTAATTTAGAGGAAGATTCCAGCAGTACCTTCTCTCAGCTCCTCTTTCCTCTGTTCTGTTTTTCCCAAGCGACCCTCACCAGAGCACTTGTGACCATTAGTAGGGAAGGTGTTAATTGCCTCCTTAATGCTACCTCACAGTTCATTGACTGGTCTTAATTTCCCTTGCCATGTGGACATTAAAATTAGATGGAGCCTGCCACGGCCTTGAAATTGCTCTTCTCAAAATGGAGGCCCATAACATTCCTCCATCCTTTCCACAGATGGTTCGAATTTAATCTCTGAAAGCCACACCCTCCCAGTGAAGGTCCTCGGTTTTACAATCTGTCTTTATACAGGGCCCAGGTATAATGTCATTGGACATTAAAAAATAAAAAATAAAAACTCCCACTGAATAGAATAAGTTTAAGCAAGGCTATGGTTTCTTCAAAGTATCCAACAGCATCCGCTCAAATGCCACGCAAGGGGCAGGGGACACTTACTGAATCACCAACACCACTTTTTTGGTTCCTGGATTTTCCTCGGAGGCCCTTGTAAACGGTGCTTTTTAACTGTGGCATAGTCACAGTTATTAAGAAAGTTGAGGCTTTGCCAAATTTCTGGTTTTGCGGCCCAAATTACTGAATGTTTGGTTGATTACAGCCCCAAAACACCCACATACTAAGAAGCCTTTGCACATTTTCTCCCCTGGGCGATCACCTGGGATACCTGCACTGAAAGTCCACCACATATAAATTAATATTAACTCAACTAACTTCTGCTAAAATCAATGGCCTTGAGGAATCCATCAAAAATTATATTAGCAGAGCATGGCTTTTATGAATTAAAACTCCTTACACTTAAATGCTAAGCCCTCCTCTTGACCTGGAAAACATTTTTATTTTATATGCAATGGTATGGAACAATCCCTAGAGATAAGCACATTGTTGTTAAGTGTTCAATGTATGAATTCATATATGAAGTGCAGCGCAGGAAAGGTGAGCTGGAGGAAAGAAAAAAAATTAAATATATATGTTTGAATTATTAGATGTATATCAATGTTCAGTAATAAAGATTATTAATGATAACTCTTCACCATCCAAATCAAATATCTGTAGTAAAAAGAATAGTACATATCTCAATAACATATTCATGACAAAGAAAACTTACTGTTTCACACTTCTAATTAGAAGGGCAACCTAATCAAACATCATGCCAAAGGTAAAAGGGACCAATATAGACTAGGGAAATGATAATAAAAGAATTTGAGGAATAGAGAGTAGCCCCAACTCAAGCTCATTTTTCATGCAATTTTTCCTCACAAATAAGGACAAGCAGTGTGAGAGACAAGGGAAGATTAGTTTCCTAGTGGATAAAATGATTAAGTAAGAACAATAGTGTATACAGATGATATATTATAAAGCTGTACACCTGAAGCTTGTATAGTTATTAACATTGTTACCCTGATAAATTTAATTGAAATAAAAAAATTAAAGATTAAAAACACACAAATAATCGTTTCCTCCGTGATTTCAAAGATGTAATAACTAATGACGAAGAAGCAGGCACTAAAAAACACAAGTCAGGCGTGAATTCCCTGCACGTGCGAGACGACAGTTAAGCGACTATTTCTAATTCAAAGAGAACACGATTTCTCTACAGTTGAATAAGCTGTCCTCTCCCATGATTCCTTCCTAACCATTCACAACTCCAGCAGGTGCTTGCAATTTCTGAGACCTGAAATCCCAAAGCAAGGGGAGGGAGGTTGAAGTATACTGGAACATGGAACATAATAGCATGATCAGTGATCAAGGCCGATGGCAAGACAGGAAAATCTCATGTTGACAGTGTCTAAGTGGTTATTGCTGGCTGCAGTATCTTCAGTATAAACCCGGTGGGCCTCAGCAATGTATATTGCCTCAAAGAGCTTCAGCAAGAATAAAAAAACAAAAAAAAAAACACACACACACACAATAAAACAAACAGATTGCAGCCCCAACTGGGGAGTCCAGAAAACTACCTCACAGACACATCCAGCTGCTCCAGAAGATAGGATCTTAACCTTTTGGGAAATGCAGCTTACTTTAAAAATCTGATGTTTTATGGATTTGCTCAAAAAAGGAAATGCATACATGGCCATACACACAGAGTAGTATAATAATGTTTTAGGATATTTAAAGACTTGCTGAAGTCTCTTAATGAATTCCACTGGAGAAATGAAGACCCAGGGACTCCCCAAAATACATGGGAGTAGCTGAAAGAGGCTAGAAGAGCAGCAGGAGAAGCAGCAAATGGTGGGAATAGCCAGCAGGACTCAGGCAGGAAAAGCTGCTGAAGAGAGGCAATAGGTGTTATGTATTGGAGTTAAATAGATCTTAAGGAAATTCCTAAACCTCTTTGAAGACTTCTTCACCTTTGTTATCTCATCTGTAAACTCTGTAAAAACAACCATTTTACAAAAAGTTGTGAAGATTAAATGAGAGAATTAGTTTAATGTGCCATTGAGTAGGTGTTCAATGAACGAATATTGGTTCTTGGTGGTCTATCAACTCAGAAACAATGAAAGTTCTGAAAGGATATCATTTTTCACTGCAATAGTTGAAAACTGGAAATTATGTGTATGTCCATGAGTGGGCAATGATAAAATACATTATGACACATTCACACAGTTAAATACTATGCAGCAGTTTTAAAAATGACTTTAAACTATAATTACTAAAGTTGATATGCCAGTATGAATAGCTGTTTAGGCTTTATTATCAAGCGAAAAAGCTAGCTGTATAACAATGTAAATAACATTTAATCCTGGAGTAATCATAGTTTATATAAGAATTTCTAATAGATGGACATTTAGGTTGGTTTCTGTTTTTCTCCCCAAATTTAAATAATACTTCTCTATAACCAAGTTTCGGTGTTCTTTTTTTTTTTCTTTAAGGTGAATTCCTAAAGTGTAACTTGCTCAGTTAAAAAGTAAAAACTTTGTGAAGCTTTAGAAATATATTGTCAAATTATTTTGCAGTTACACCATATCAATTTTCAATTACATATACCTGAAATAAGACTGCTCAATCTCCATGCCCTATTTATTTTGCATATTTTTAATGTTGTTCATTTTATATCCAAATTTATTTGGGGTCATTTCAATTTGCATTTTTAATTTTGTTAGGGATGAACATTTCTTTCATATGCATGTTAGTATATTCTGTTTCTTCTCCTGTAATCATTGCCATCTACACACTTTTCTATAGAGTTTTAGTACGTGTTTGTTTCCCATTACATTTGAAGTATTCTATATATAAAAGTTAGAAAATCTTTGGCTATCATACTAGTTGTTGTACTGCATGTAAACATTCTATGGGGTCCTTGGTAAGTACCAAGATTGTACAAGGATTCTGAGAAACAATAAAACAAAAAAACAAAGAAAAAGGCCTGAAAAATGTTCACATACATAGTCACCCAGAGAGCTTATAGCTTCAGATCTAAACATTAGCCACTGGTCAAAAGCAAACACACAAAAATTAATACTCCATATAGAAAAATGTTTTTCTCTTTGCTAGTGGGCACAAGAGCTCATATAGACAAGTAGACAAATAAACAAAGAAAAGAAAATACTAATAAATCATATTCTCTGTTGTTTCTCACCCAAGAAAGAATAAATCTCTATAATCTATTCATTCATTTACAGAGATCACAAAGGTTAGACCATAAAACCAAATTCTAAATCATTGCTGTCACCAATGGGGAATAATTTATTGATTATAAAAGTTCCAACACAAAACACAAAAATAATAAAAAGGAAAATATGTAAAGAAACAGAAGAACAGTAAAGCGAAAGTTCTGTTGCTCCTGGGAATTTACC
Organism: Myotis nattereri; assembly: GCF_964212035.1. Lineage (NCBI taxonomy): Eukaryota > Metazoa > Chordata > Mammalia > Chiroptera > Vespertilionidae > Myotis > Myotis nattereri. The sequence goes on along the minus strand of NC_138075.1, from coordinate 178,764,261 downwards.
TCTTGGCGCCAAGGACAGAAATGTTTGGCTTGAAGTCTTCTAGGAAATGCAATAACCCCCCAGCAACACAGACTCCCCTGCTATCAGGGAAGCCACTGGACACCACATGGAACTTCCACAATGTCTGCAAGATTATTTTTCCTAAAAGGATATAATTGTGACTCTCATACAGATATAAAATGAATATGCCAAAGATTGTATTTAATTCATTAATTATGGAGGGAACCAGTAAGATATTAAAAATATTTCAAAGGAGGATTCAAAGAGCATAACATATATGAGAAATAAAATAAAAATGAAATTGACTTACAAATAGATGCAAAGCAGGCCCCAATACGGAGCAATAATTAATTGCCTTCCAGTAGGCACAATTCATTTGCATATTTGTAGACAAGAATATCTGGCCTTATCATCAGTTTTCTATAACTTAAAGAGTTGTAAAGTAGTACAAAAATGATGAAAGGCAGAAAAGACTTGGATGGATGAGCCACTCAGGACACCCATTCTTTTAACCTATTTCAAAGTCTTTGCAATTTTACTGACTTATTTAATAAAAGATGGATCTAATATATTCTTTCTCAGTTAGCACAAAAAAAAATAGGTACTATTGGGAAAAGGCAATACGAAAGCTCCTCTCTAGTCCCAGATCATCTTATCATCTCTTCCTACAGAGAAGAGAGAACAAGTAAGATTATTCTTTTGTACCTCCAATATAGCAAAGGCCCAATGACTAATAATTTCCCAATTGAAGATGTTGTCTACCACTTTTAGTACCTCTCTCTTCTGTCTTATCAATACCATATCAGTGAATATTTATTCCCACAGGAGCTCCTTAGGAGGCTTTAAGTATGATAGACAACCCTGAATAAACACAGAAGGAACAAATCTATTTTCAAAGATTATAATTTGAAGGGGGGAAAGCATAACAATTGTTTTTAAAGTGATAAGAACCTTTTCATGAAACCCACCTGGACAGGTTACTTTCGCGAGTCTGAATCACTTCCAAACTTGAGACATTTGTATTACTTGAAATCGAAATAGGATTATTTTTTACTTATTAACTTGTGATCACAAAGCCCTTCCCTGAGAATTATGCAGAGTTAGTGACCCATGTTGTTCAGCAGAGTCTGGACAAGTATGAGCCTCAGACCCTGCTTTGATCCGAGATAGTTTTAGTAATGTCACAACCCAGGGACTCAAAGCTCTGGAGTGGAATTATCACTGCTCCTCGGAAAATGAATCTGGGGGAAAACATGGAAAGATCTCCATTGCCACAGCCTTTGTAGGTCTGCTTGCTACAACATTGAAACCAGAAGAAAATGTCTTTAATACCAATTTTTGCACGGATTGGACTGATTAACAATATGATTTCTGTATTTTAGGCTTCACCAGGTGACAACTCTACTAGAATCCCTATCCCGACAGAGCTCTACATACAAGCTGTCATTTTTGACCACATTTCCAGAAGAAAGACTTAACTGCCACGTGTTAGATGGTTCCCTAACTGTTCACTGAATTTAAATGAAACCTGTAACGAGAAACAGATTACAATAATGAATGAGTCTTATAGCTGGAAGGCAATTTAGAATATTAAAAGTTAATAAAGAAATTAGAAAGGAAACTGTAATATTGACTGATTTTTTTTTATTGTACAGATAGCCTATTAATATAATTTGAGGTTTTTCTAACATTTTTTTTCCTGAGCACTGAGGCTGATTGCAACACTTCATGGGAGGAATTCTTGTTGCGACTTCAAGGATATAGTAATTAGTGACACATTTTGTAGCTCAGATTTTCCAAAATAAAAATGTCTCAGGTCCTACCATGCCAAATTTAGTGGACCAAACCTTATGCCATGTGGCATAAAATCATAAACTAGAATAGAATAAGGGTCACACATGGGGAGAGGCATAAAGATAATAATAAAATGTAGGGTTTTCAGTAACAGCAAATGAGTAAATGAAATCTGAAATATCCCATGAGATGATGTATAAAATGAATGAAAGTGTTAGATACGTGTTAGTGCTGGATGATATGAATCCCAGGACAAGGAAGCTGAGAAAAGGAAATCTAAGGGAAATCAGAAGATTGCAGAGACGAGGACTTTGTAAGAGAAAAGAACACATTTTCCTCATGTAAGCCTGCAGGTGGCTTATGTGCAAAAAAGATCTTATTCAGAGTCCACCTGTGATTTAAAATTAATCTTTGGTTCTTGCTCTTCTTCCCCTTCTCTTCTCTCCCCTTTCTAAACAACCCAGTGTTAAGGCAACTAGGTAAGAACAAAGTGAAAGTCTGCTCTGAGTGGGGGCGGGAGCCCAAAGCAGAATGCTCAGAGTTTCAGTGGGGTGAGAAGCATGTATTATGGGGGAAGGGTGGTCTGGCAAGAGGTGTCAGCTCCCAGTCAGGGTGAGTAGAGTGGTATTACATTAGAATTGGATGTATTGATGTAGTCTCATCATTGTCAATATACAGATACAGGACACATGTTAATGTGTGTGAGTAGAGTGGTATTACATTAGAATTGGATGTATTGATGTAGTCTCATCATTTTCAATCTACAGATACAGGACACATGTTAATGTGTGTATACATACATATGCCCTCCCTCTGCCCATGGAGAGTGCCTAGGGTAGCAACCTCTAGTATCAGTCAGCACACCTAGCACCCAGATCTCAGTTTCTCAACACTTTCTACCAAAAGGAAGGAGAGATCCTTGGGGAAATGACTGACTCCAGGGCTGAGGCAGAGAAAATATGAGTCAGGAATGTTGATTTTGTGCCAGAAAGCAAAGATGTTCTCAAAAAATGAAGGGGTTTATCAAAAAGATACAGAACCCAGCTTGAAAAGGTTCTCACTGTCAAATCTGGGGCAGTTTGAGCATCAAAATAAAGATACAACAGGCATAAAAGCAGAAACCATGAGTCCATTCTGATCCACATAAATAAATAAATGGAAAATTCGATATTTACGTAGTATTTTTCCACAAAATGCCTATTGATTACAGAAGGAACAATGGAAAAGCCTGGAAGACGCTGATTTCAGTCAGTGATTGAAGAGAATATGATCAATATTAAGGCGAATTAAATTTCTTCTCTAACCAATAAAATGCAACAGAGTAATTCAGAAATCTTTTGGTAATATCCCTGCCCAAGTTTTATAACCTGAACTTAAACAAGAGTAAACACAGATAAACCCCAATTCAGGGATATTATATAAAACTATTAGCCTGAGATCTTCCAAATTGTCAAGAACATGAAAGAAGACAGAGAAACCATCCCAGACTGAGGGAGATTAGAAACACATGACTCCAAGTTGTATCCTCATACTATAAAGGGAAATTGAGGACAATTGATAAAAATTGAATGGTTTCTGAAGATTAGATTAGATTAATGTAAAGATGTTTATGTCCTGATTATGCTGTGGTTATATTAGAAAATGTCCTTGATTGAATTACATTAAAGCATTTGGGGGTGGAAGGGCATCATGTCAGCAGATTATAAATATTTCAGGGGAAAAATTCTTTGCCTGTACTTATAAATTTTCTGTAAGTCTGAGATTGTTTTAAAATATAATAAATACTTAATTTATTATATTTACAAATTGAAAACTCTAGTAACTTATACTTTAAGTATATTATAATTATTGTTCTATCTATAAATTTGATGAAATTTTAACAGCCATTTTTATGATCTCTATAGTGTAATTAACAAAATTCTTTTAAACATTTTAAATTTTATTTATGCCCTTCATTACATTACATTTTTTAATGATTTTAAAATTTCAATTAATAAATAAGCTTTCATATATATTTAAATAATTCATAAGTATAATTAAACTTATAATTCATGTGCTCTTAAAGTTTCAATATGGTTTACAAATTTATAAAATTGCAATTTAAAATCATATCTAAATTAATTATTCAAATATCACATTTAAAATTAGAATAGAGGGCTTAACTATGAGATACTCTATCCTCCAATATGCCAGTTTTTAAAAATGTTTTGGCTCTGTTTAATCAAAGAATCTCCCTCATCACTGATATTTCTATCTCTCTACCCCTTTCCCTTCCTCTTTGAAATCAATAAAAATATTTTAAAAAATGTTTTGGCTATTTTAAATGTTTTTAAGTTTAGGTATTTGAAATACTTAATAAATTTAGAAATTATTCCTCTATTTAACACTAAGTTCAAGACACTAAAAAATTAATTATATCATCGCAAGTAATTTTTACATTCACTTCTGAACTGAATATACTGATACTCATATTGGACAGAGATTTGAGTTCTGGTATGAGATGTATTTATTGGTTAGGGCCACCATAACCAAATACCACGGACTCGGGGGTAGGGGAGTAGGGTGGCCTTAAACAACAGAAAATTATTTTCTGACAGTTTGGTTCTTCTGTAGCCTTTCTCTTTGTTTGCAGATGGCAGCCTTCTTGCTTTTTTGTTTTGTTTTGTTTTGTTTTTCTTCACATGGCCTTTCCTCTGTGCAGGCATTCCTCCAAGTGTTGAAATTTCTTTTTTTTAAGAGAACACTAATCAGATTGTATTAGAGTCCATTTTAACTGAATTATCTCTTTAAAGGCCCTATCTTAAAGCACAGTCATTCTAAGATGCTGGTGGTTAGTGCTTAGATTATAAATTGAATTTGATTGGGAAAGAATGACACAGTTCAGCCCGTAATATGGGGTGTGAACTACAAATATCCAGGACATTTTTCTTGTGATTAGATTCTCTCAGCCATTGCTAAGCCAGTTGTAGACCTCTGAAGATTCTAATAGCACACCTTTCAAATGTGGGATGCTTTGCTGGCCAAGAGCCCCTGATTCAATACCATAGCACCCAATTTTGTGGTCTGATTTGAGTTTGCAACACCTGCCCAGCTTGATTAATATTCAATGAACCTATTGTAAGGTTTCATTCTATTTCTGAGTATTTTTTTTTAATTCCTTCTATCAGCAATGCCACAACTCCTATAAATATTTAAGTGACATGTGATTGCATTGAGCATATCTCTGACGTCTTTCCTTGCTCTGTGGTCACAGTGCTAAGGTCCAACTAATGCAGCTATAGGAAACTGGAAATTCCCTTCCGTAAACTCATTAAGGTGACTTGCACCCAGTACAGAGGAGAGAGCAATTAGAGAACAGTTACGCCTGAGTCCAGGGTACACTAAGAAAGTAATTTGAACCTAAAGCTAATGGTTGAACATGGGGCCAAGGAAAGAGAATATGTGAAATGTCTGTGAGAATCAGCAGGACAGTGGGCCAAAGACAGAGTATCAAAGAATGAGCTAGCTGACCGAAAGGAAATTAAACAAGAAATTGAGCAATGCAATAAAGAGTAAAGAGCATTAAGAACCAGACTATTTGGCAAGCTAATGTTGGTAATTGGCCAAATCACTTTATCTCTCCAGACTTTGGCTCTTGACGGTCCCTTCAAAATCCAAAACATCTATGATTTCTCCTTGCTGTTTTTCTAATCTATTTATAGACTCCTTCAGCTAAATAGAATGGCCGTCCAGGTTAAGTTTAATTTTTTCCAAGTGCTAGCTTAAGTGTGTTGTCCAAGACTTCGGTTGCAAGCGACAGAAATCCAATTTGAACCTTTATTATAAAAACACGGAGGCATCTCCCATAACTAAAGAAAAGAATATGTCTGCATCCCAGAAATAATCATGATCAAACATGGGAGCACTTTCAGAATTCCTATTTTATTCATTACTCTGTTCCTTTTTTCATTATTCTCTTCTGACAAAAGAGCCTGTTTCTCTACATACACACTCATCTCTCCATGCCCCTCCCCCCTTTGCCCCCCCCACCCCATCCCCGCTCTTTGTCTCTCTCTCACCCTTCCTTTTTGCTTTGCTCCCTTCCCAACTATCTTTTTCTCAAGTTCAGAATCCCAGGAAAAGGACATGGCTCAGTTTTAATCAGGAGCCCAGCCCCACTAAAATTTAAAATCTGAAATGATCAGGCTGTGCAGAGATATGTTCCCCATAAGTATAGCTACTAGGAGAACCTTGTGAATGAATGAGAAAAGGTAATTGTGCAACAAAACAATGCACTCAGTTCAGTGGGGGTAGGGAGAAAGTGTAGAAGAGAGCGAGAGGCTGGGATGCTTAGTCACTGGAGCAACAATTTGCTCTCTCTCCTTCATTTCACTGGTGGCGACAACAGAAGGAGAAGCAGACTGAATAAATATTCTCTCTGTGCTTCCTATTTCTTAATTCAATTTTATTAGATAAGCAATTATTTAATAAAAACTACCTGACATATGACTAGCCTCTTCAACTTTATTGAAGCTCCCAGAATAATGTGATTTAAACAATAGATGATCATCATAAATTATCTTAATGCTAAGGAAATTAAAAGGCAATACTTACCCATTCATTGATGGAGACCAATTGTGAGCCAGGTACTCCTCCATGGCATAATAGTAAGCTCTTCCCTCAAGAAGTTCACCATCTTAGAATAAAAAGGAATCTAAGGGATCTTGTGTTTGTATTGTTATTGCTGCTGTTCCAGCTATTGTGAATTGATTTCCCCCTCATTACAGCTACCAAGAGATCTTTGTAGATACTACATAAATTGCCCCAAGACTTTCCAGAACCATATTAAATCATGAAGGTGATGATGCTGGTTTATTGGGGTTACCACTAGGGAAGTATTTCCCAAAGTACATTCTGTAGCACACTAATCTTTTTAATGCATCTGCCAAAAAAAAAAATTGTGGTTAAATAAAGTTGTGAAGTTGCCTACCACAGCTTTCTCCTTGAGATTCACAATGTGACATATTATTGACTGAGAAGTTTCAAAGTAAAGAGAGCTCTATAAATTTGTTTAACACAAGTTCCTAAACAAATTGTCCAGTGATCAACACCCATTCATTTTCACCATGAGACACATATCCATAATCGTGTTATTTGAGGCTTTTTGTTGTTATTTACAAGCCACAAAAGAACAAATCTCACATATTTAATCAGAAAGAAGAATGCACTAGAATCCAAAAAAGAGCTGATATCTTAGACTCAATAAAAACAAAACAAAAACAAATACAGAGGAATTCTGGAAGCCTCTTTGTCAAACACTCCTAGTGAAAAGGCTGAGCTACAACTGTTCCCTAGTCTCTGTCTCTCAACTCCAGATTTCAAATTCTCCAGGGAGGAAACCTGATCAGCCACAGCAAGGTTAGGTATTTATCCCTGGATCAGTCAGCAATAGTCAAGGTCAGATGTTAGACATAACACTTGGTGTTTCAAGGGCTATTTCTATAGAGAGAGGGATTATGAATTGAGAAGACACTCCCAAAAATACTACTATAAAATCTCTTGAAACCAGTGTGTTAAAACACACTTTGATAAAAATAAACCATTTAATGTGATGTTTATTCTTTTTTAAAAAATCTTTATTGTTCAGATTATTACAGTTGTTCCTCTTTTTTCCCCCTATAGCTCCCCTCCACCCAGTTCCCACACCACCCTCTGCCCTTAACCGCCCCCCACTGTCTTCATCCATATGTGTACGATTTTTGTCCAGTCTCTCCCTGCACCCCTTTCCCCCTTTCCCCCTCAGAATTGTCAGTCCACTTCCTTTCTATGTCCCTGATATTATATTCACCAGTTTATTCTGTTCATCAGATTTTTTTATTCACTTGATTTTTAGATTCACTTGTTGATAGATATGTATTTGTTGTTCATAATTTTTATCTTTACCTTTTTCTTCTTCTTCCTCTTCTTAAAAAATACCTTTCAGCATTTCATATAATACTGGTTGGGTGGTGATGAACTCCTTTAGATTTTTCTTATCTGTGAAGCTCTTTATCTGACCTTCAATTCTGAATGATAGCTTTGCTGGGTAGACTAATCTTGGTTATAGGTTCTTGGTATTCATCACTTTGAATATTTCTTGCCACTCCCTTCTGGCCTGCATAGTTTCTGTTGAGAAATCAGCTGACATTCGTATGGGTATTCCCTTGTAGGTAACTGACTTTCTTTCTCTTGCTACTTTTAAGATTCTCTCTTTGTCTTTTGCATTTGGCATTTTAATTTTGATGTGTCTTGGTGTGGTCCTCTTTGGATTCCTTTTGTTTGGGGTTCTCTGTGCTTCCTGGACTTGTAAGTCTATTTCTTTCATCAGGTAGGGGAAGTTTTCTGTCATTATTTCTTCAAATAGGTTTTCAATATCTTGCTCTCTCTCTTCTTCTGGCACCCCCATAATTCGGATGTTGGTACGCTTGAAGTTGTCCCAGAAGCTCCTTACACTATCTTCATATTTTTGGATTCCTTTTTCTTTTCCAGTTGGGTGTTTTTTACTTCTTCGTACTTCAAATCTTTGACTTGATTCTTGCGATCCTCTAGTCTGCTCTTGGATCTCTGTATAATATTCTTTATTTCAGTCAGTGTATGCTTAATTTTGAGTTGGTCCTTTTTCATATCCTCAAGGGTCTCACTAGACTTATTGAGGGTCTTACTAAATTTATCGGCGGTCTCACTAGACTTACTAAGGGTCTTACAAAATTTATCAGCAGTTTCTAGAAAATTCTTGAAAACCCTTAAAACTGTGGTTTTGAACTCTATATCCAGTAGTTTTCTTTCCTCCATTCCTGTCATTTGTGACCTGTTTCTTTGTCTCCGCATTTTGGCTTCTTCCCTGTGTTGACAGAGTGGCTTTCTGTGCTAGGTGTCCTATAGGGCCCAGTGGCTTGGCCTCCCCAATTACCTGAGGTGGACACTTTTGGTACACCCCTTTGTGGGCTGTGTGCGCAGTCTTGTAGTTAAGCCTTGATTGTAGTTGGTATCACTGGGAAAAATTGACCTCTAGGCCAATTGACTGTGAGATTCAGCTGTGTCTACTGTGGGAGAAGTTCTGTGCTGGAGACACCCTTCTGGGGCAAGACTTGCTTCAGTGGGGCTTTGGTGCTCACTGAGTCTGCCTCCTGAGTGTATCCCTTACGGATCTGAGGAGTTGTAATCTGGATGGTCCCACTCTGACCACTGGGTACACTGGCACTTGGATCTCTAAGGGAGTGCTAATTTAGCCTCTGCCTGAGGCTACCTAGCAGGAGGTATGAAGAGATCTGCAGATTCCTCTTCTTTGTTTGGCATTTGGAGGTGCCCAGATGAGGCCCAGCTGTGAAGCAATGCAATCTGCTGTGGGGCTTTGGACCTTCTTTTGGATGATCTGAGTTTCTCTGACCCAGCTGCAGTTTGTTAGGTAATTTTATTTTATTTTATCTTTAATTTCTTTATTGGTTAAGGTATTACAAATGTGTCCTCATCCCCCCATTAACCCCCAACCTCCCCCGCCCCCACATTCATGCTCTCATCCCCCTATTGTCCATGTCCATTGGTTTGGCTTCTATGCATGCATACAAGTCCTTTGGTTGATCTCTTCCCCTTACCCCCGCCCTCCCCTACTTTCCCTCTGGGGATTGACAGTCTGATCGCTGTTTCTCTGTCTTTGGATCTGTCCCTGTTCATCAGTCTATGTTGTTCTCTATATTCCACAAATGAGTGTGATCATGTGGTATTTATCTTTCTCTGACTGGCTTATTTCACTTAGCATAATACTCTCCAGTTCCATCCATGCTGTTGCAAATGGCAAGAGTTCCTTCTTTCTTACCATAGTGTAGTATTCCATTGTGTAGATGTACCACTGTTTTTTAATCCACTAATCTGCTGATGGGCACTTAGGCTGTTTCCAAATCTTGGCTATGGTGAATTGAGCTGCTATGAACATAGGGGTGCATATATCCTTTCTGATTGGTGTTTCTGGCTTCTTGGGATATATTCCTAGAAGTGGGATCACTGGATTGAATAGGAGTTTCATTTTTAGTTTTTTGAGAAAACTTCATACTGTTTTCCACAGTGGCTGCACGAGTCTGCATTCCCACCAGCAGTGCAGAAGGGTTCCTTTTTCTCCACATCCTCTCCAACACTTGTTGTTTGTTGATTTGTTGATAGCCATTCTGGCGGGTGTAAGATGATACCACATTGTCGTTTTGATTTGCATCTCCTTATAATTACTGACTTTGAGCATGTTTTCATATGTCTTTCGGCCTTCTGTATGTCCTCTTTCGAAAAGTGTCTATCTAGGTCCATTACCCATTTTTTTATTGGATTGTTTATCTTCCTATTGTTAAGTTGCATGAGTTCCCTGTAAATGTTGGAGATTAAACCCTTATCAGTGATATCATTGGCAAATATGTTCTCCCATGCAGTGGGCCTTCTTGTTGTTTTGTTGATAGTTTACTTTGCTGTGAAAAAGCTTTTTATTTTGATGTAGTCCCATTTGTTTATTTTCTCTTTAGTTTCCATTGCCCTAGGAGCAGTATCAGAGAAGAAATTCCTTCGACATATGTTTGCTATTTCGCTGCCTGTGGATTCCTCTTGTATTTTTATGGTTTCCCATCTTAGGTTTAAGTCTTTTATCTATTTTGAGTTTATTTTTGTGTATGGTGTGAGTTGGTGATCTAGTTTCATCTTTTTGCATGTATCTGTGCAATTTTCCCAACACCATTTATTGAAGAGACTGTCTTGACTCCATTGTATGCTCTTGCCTCCTTTGTAAAATATTAATTGGGCATAGTGGTTTGGGTTGATTTCTGGGTTCTCTATTCTATTCCATTGATCTATATGTCTGTTCTTGTGCCAGTAACAAGCTGTTTTAAGAACAGTGGCTTTGTAATACAGCTTGATATCTGGTATTGAGATTCCACCTACTTTGTTCTTCTTTCTCAGGATTGCTGCAGCTATTTGAGGTCTTTTTTTTATTCCAGATGAATTTTTGGAACGTTCGTTCTAGATCTGTGAAATATGCCGTTGGTAATTTAATAGGAATTGCATTGAATCTATAGATTGCTTTGGGTAGTATGGACATTTTGATGATGTTGATTCTACCAATCCATGAACACGGTATGTTCTTTCAACTGTTTATGTCTTCCTCTATCTCTTTTTTCAGTGTCCTGTAGTTTTTCGCATATAAGTCTTTTACCTCCTTAGTTAAGTTTATTTCTAGGTATCTTAATTTTTTTGGTGCGATGGTAAATGGGATTGCTTTTTTAGTCTCACACTCTGTAAGTTCACTATTGGTGTAAAGAAATGCCATAGATTTATTGGCATTAATTTTGTGTCCTGCTACATTGCTGAATTCATTTATTAAGTCTAATAGTTTTTTGATAGAGTCTTTAGGGTTCTCTATGTACAGTATCATGTCATCTGCAAATAAGGACAGTTTTACTTCTTTTCCAATTTGGATGCCTTTTATTTCTTCTTTTTGTCTGATCACAACAACTAGTACTTCCAGTACTATGTTGAACAGGAGTGGTGAGAGGGGGCATCCCTGTCTTGTTCCTGTTCTTAGGGGAAATGGTTTTAGTTTTTTCCCATTGATTATGATGTTGGCTGTGGGTTTGTCATATATGGCTTATATTATATTGAAATATGATCCTTCTATTCCTACCTTGATGAGCGTTTTTATCAAGAAAGGATGTTGGATTTTGTCAAATGCTTTTCTGCATCAATTGATATGAGTATGTGGTTTTTATCTCTCAATTTGTTTATGTGATGTATAACGTTTATTGATTTGCAGATATTGCATCCCTGGGATAAATTCTACTTGGTCATGGTGTATGATCTTTCTGATGTACTGCTGGATCTGATTTGCTAGGATTTTGTTGAGGATTTTGGCATCTATATTCATGAGGGATATTGGCCTGTAATTCCCTTTCATTGTGTTGTCTTTATCTGGTTTTGGTATTAGGGTGATGCTGGCTTCATAGAATGAGCTTGGAAGTGTTCCTTCCTCTTGAATTTTTTGGAATAGTCTGAGGAGGATAGATTTTAGTTCTTCCTTGAATGTTTGGTAAAACTCCCCTGTGAAGCCATCTGGCCCCGGGCTTTTGTTTGCTGGAAGCTTTTTGATTACTCCTTCAATTTCTTCCATAGTTATTGGCCTATTGAGATTTTTAGATTCTTCCTGATTAAGTTTTGGAAGGTTGTATTTTTCTAGGAATATGTCCATTTCCTCCAGGTTGACTACTTTATTGGAGTAGAGTTGTTCATAGTATTTTTTAACAATCCTTTGTATTTCTGTGGGGTCTATTGTTATTTCTCCTCTTTCAATTCTGATTTTGTTTATTTGGGTCCTTTCTCTTTGTTTCTTAGTGATCCTGGCTAGAGGTTCATCAATCTTGTTTATCCTTTCAAAAAACCAGCTCTTGGTTTTGTTTATCTTTTTTATTGTTCTTTTGGGGGGGTCTCTATGTCATTTATCTCCGCTCTGATCTTTACTATTTCCTTCCTTCTGCTTACATTGGGCTTTTCTTGTTGCTCTCTTTCTAACTCTTTGAGTTGTAGGGTTAGGTAATTTATTATCATTGTTTCTTGTTTTTTGCAGTAGGCTTGTAGAGCTATGAACTTCCCTCTCAAGACTGCTTTCACTGTGTCCCATAGGTTTTGGATTGTTGTGTTTTCATTGTCATTTGTTGCCATGATGTTTTTTATTTCTTCTTTGATCTCTCTGGTAACCCAGTCATTGTTTAATAGCATGCTATTCAGTCTCCATGTGTTTGATTTTTTTGGATTGTTTTTATTGTAGTTGATTTCCAGTTTTATGCCATTGTGATCTGAGAAGATGCTTGATATGATTTCTATCTTCTTGAATTTGAAGAGACTTTGTCTGTGACCCAATATATGGTCTATCTTTGAAAATGACCCATGTGCACTTGAGAAGAATGTATATTCTGTGGCTTTGGGGTGGAATGTTCTGATGATGTCAATTAATTCCATCTGATCTAGTGAGTCATTTAGGATTGATGTTTCTTTGCTGATTTTTTGTTTAGAGGATTTGTCCAATGGTGATAGTGGGGTGTTAAAGTCCCCTACTATGATTTTATTGCTGTCAATCTCTCCCTTGATCTCCTCCAGAAGATTTCTTATGTATTTGGGTGCTCCTATATTGGGTGCGTATATGTTTACCAGAGTTATTATTGTTTGTCACCATTTTTATTCTTTACCCCTGTGTTCCTTCTTTGTTTCTTTTTTTTTTTTTTTTTTTTTTTTTTTTACAGCAGACCCTTTAGCATTTCTTGCATTGCTGGCTTGGTGGTAATAAACTCCTGTAGTCCTTTTTTGTCTGTGAAGCTCTTGATTTCACCCTCAATTTTGATTGATAGCCTTGCTGGGTACAGTATTCTTGGATTCAGGTCCTTTCTTTGCATGACTTTATATATTTCATTCCATTCTCTTCTTGCCTGATGTGTTTCTGTTGAGAAATCCATTGCTAGTCTGATGGGGGATCCTTTGTAAGTAACTTTCTGTCTCTCTGGCCACTTTAAGATTCTTGCTTGTTGTTGGTGTTTGCCAATTTAATTATAATGTGCCTTGGCGTCGGTCTTTTGGGGTTCATTTTGTTTGTGACTCTGTGAGCTCCTTGGATTTGTGTGAGGTTTTTCTTCCCTATATCAGGGAAGTTTTCTGTCATTATTTTTTCATTAGGGATCACTCTTTGTGTTGTTCAGTTCTATGGGATTTGCCAAATGCATAATGTTTCGTGTCCACCATGACATTATCAAAGCAAACATCTAAATATCACACCCTAAATAGGCTGTGTCCCACCTACTCAACCTCCCTTTCTACCTTTAACCTCTAGCAGCCACTTATTTTTTATTTTTACAGTCGCTATAGTTTTCCCTTTTCCAGAATGTCACATAGTTGAAATCATACAGCCTTTAAGATTGGTTTCTTTCACTTAGCAAAATGCATTTAAGTTTTCTCCATGTCTATTCATGACTTGGTAGCTCATTTCTTTATTTGTACAGATGCACCACAGTTTATCAGTTCACCCATCTTCAACATATATAGTGTAAAAGTGCTATAAATATCTGTGTGTAAGTTTTTGTGTGGGCGTAGGTTTTCAACTCATTTGGGTAATTACCTAGGAGTGTAATTGCTGGATCATATAGCAAGATTGCATTTAGCTTTGTAAAACACTGCCAAACTGTCTTCCAAAGTGTCTGTACCACCAGCATTGAATGACAGTTTCTTTTACTCTATATCCTTGCAGCATTTGCTGTTGCCAGTGTTTTGTATTTTAGCCATTTAAGTAGTTGGGTAGTGGTATTATTTTAATATATAATTTCTTAATGACATGTTGAGCATCTTTGCCGGGGTCCAACCCCAGCAGGTCCAGGGATCCCCAAAGGCGTAGACGGAGTCGGCGAAGAAGGAAGGACACAGAGACAGCGTTCAGTTGATCAGCAGCCTAGCCAGGATCTCCAGCCAAGTTCTGGTCTCATCTCCAGAGAGGTTCCGCTGCTGTTTATTGTTTTGTTACATCTGTATTTATACCAGTTGATTTTAATCCTGTCAATTTCTATTACAAAGGTTAGGGCGTTTCTTATCTCCATTCCAGGGAGTAAAGATTATGTAGCTTAAGCATGATTGTTTGTAGTTAAAGTGATTAACTACCCGCCTGGCACTTAGTTAAGGAGTTTCATCCCCTCCCTGACTTCAGGGAAAAATTCCTACCTGGGGAAACAACCTTTCTTGGAGAGGCATCCCCTCCCTGACTTCAGGGAAAAATTCCTACCTGGGGAAACAACCTTTCTCGGAGAGGTGACCTTGGTTAAAACACACAGCGCTAAGGGGAGCAAACATATTAAGAACAGTATGCTATATACGCCAGGTCCCTTGAAACATATGCTGTGCAGATGTTTCTTTCCTGCAGCGACTGTGTCAAGCAGCAAGGATGGACCGGCTTCCGGCACATCTTTTCATATGCTTATTTTCCATCTATATATATTTTTCATGAAATATCTCTTCACATATTTTGCAGGAAAGAATAGCATTCCCTTATAGTTTTGAGCTGTGCTTCTAAGGTTGAAAGACAACTGTAATCTATATATATAAAAGCCTAAGTGACTATTACAACCAGACAACTGGCCAGTAGCTATGATGCGCACTGACCACCAGGGGGCAGACGCTCAATGCAAGGGCTGCCCCCTGGTGGTTAGTGCGCTCCCACAGCCAACCTCCTGCAGCCTGCTAACCTCTCGTGGTCCCTCTCCCTGGCCAGCCAACCTCCCATTGTCCCTCCCGGTGACCGGCCCCGATTGCCCCGATAGCTGGCCAAGCCAAGGGATCCCACTCATGCACGAATTCGTGCACTGGGCCTCTAGTATACTATAAAGAGCAATGACTTTGGACTCAAGAGACCTGCATCCATGTGCCAGTTTATTCACATTCCAGCTTTATTGTTTTAAGCCAAATCACAATTTATTTTTCTGAGCCTCAGTTTTCCCATATGAAAAATAGAAATAACAATATCCATTACTGTTAAAATTTAACTGATGTAATACCTAAAACAATTCCCTGCAATAAAATGTATTGCAGAATTCTTCTTATTACTCAATATTAAGTATTGCAGAATTCTTCCTGTTGTCCAATATAAAGAATATCCTGATGTTCTAGTAACTTCTGTGGAACATCAGTAGCAATAGCAGAACAACAAAGGCAAAAGGCCAGGAAGAAGGTGGCTAAAGTCCAAAATCAAATACAGATGATCCTATCTCAACTGTCAGCATTTTTTAGAAGCAAACATTAATGCCCTTAAATTACACTGAGAAAACAATCTTTGCTATTTCGAAATGTTTCTTTGAAACAAATGTAACCACATTTTAAAATGCCAAAGAAATGTATAAATATAATGAAATGTAGGGAGAAAATATTAAATGCCAAGTCATATTTTTACATTTCAGTGTGAAATCTGACAATATAAAATGAAAATATAAATTAAATTTGATATGGACTACCAATTTTGCTCCATTAATTGTATTCATTTGACAAGATGAAATCTGTTTTTTATTTTTATAAAGAACATTATATAAAGATGTTTTATCTAAGTTGATATATCACTAGGGATATATATAGTCCCTTGACACAGGGGCTTACATCTTTACTGCAATTTTTCTGTCTCAATCTGTCTCTCAAAATTCAGATGCATGTTTCTAACTGCCTGTTGGATTTTTCTGCCTGAATAATTCACTTGCACATCAAGTTCAACAAATTCAAAATAGAATTCATAATTTTTTTCTAAACATTGTTCTTCTCTAAACATTTCTCTTCTTGTTGATATCATCCTTCAATATCCAGGAACTTCTACTAGTTTCAAAGATTGCCTATAAGATCTCCCACCTTATATCAACCCCTTGTTTGTTTTTTTCTTCAACCCCATTTTTACATTCTCACTGTCATTACCCTCTCTCAATTCTGTACTGTCCCTTCCCAAGGCCAGATCAAAAGCTTCTTCCTGGTTTCAATCCATCTACATAGTGGAAGACAGAATACTGGCCTCCAAAACTGTCCACATCCTAATCCTCGGAACCTGTTACATAGCAAAAGGAGGTTTTGCAGGTGTGATTAAGGTTTAAGGAACTTGAGATGGGGAGAGCATCATGGGTTATTCACAAATTCTTGAAATCAAGGAAACCTTCCTCATGTTATCCAAGGACAATGTGACTAAATGAAAAGCATCAGAAGGATGTAACATCACTGGCTTTGAAGATGGAGGGAAGTGGCCACAAGACAAAGAATGCAAGTGCCTCTTGCTGAAAAAGGCAAAGAAAACATTCTCCCCTACTGGCTCCAGAAAGGAATGCAGTACACCAACACTTTGATTTCAGTTTAGTGAAATCTGTGTCAGACAGAATTCTGACCCACAGAAATATAGGATAAGATGATAAATTTGTGTTGTTTTAAGCCACTCGGTGTGTGGTAACTTCCTACAGCAGCAATAGAAAATGAATATTCCTGCACTACTGGATTCATCAATCTAAGATTAACCCTACTCCCTTCTTCCAACTCAACACACTCTGCAGCAACCCTTTGCCTGCAAAGTATAACTCAAATGACTCAGTCTTACCTACAGAAGTTCTTCTAATTTCATTGCAGATATCTTTCTCTATGCCTTTTTACCTTTACACACCTTTGAGATGTCTATAAGCCAATCCCCAAGTCAGTCCCCTTTCTCACCTGTATGCCTTTGCATATCTTTTGTCCATGCTTCCTTTCATCTCTACTTGCTGAAACTGTAGTTGTCCTTAAACTCAAATTCCATTGCCATTTCTTCCAAAGGGCCTTCTGTGATTTCTTTAGTTGGAAATGAATCATTTTTCTCTTCTGGGCTTATTTTTTACCATTGTTTATGTCTCTTAACTTTGTTTTACTTCATTCTACCTTCTTTATACAGAATTGTTGCTTTTTCCTTATTAAGTCTATGAGCTTTTCAAAAATTTTGACTTTTATCTTTAAACTTCTAATGCACTAAATTCAGCTCATAAATATTCAAGAATTCTTTGTTGACAAAAAGAAACAATAAAATAATGAATAAACAAAGAAATATAGTGCTCACTCATTTATGTAATTTCCTCTTGGACAGTTTAAAGAATTTCTTATATAAAATATCTGACCTGCTTTAAAAGGAACACTTCAGAGTTTTAAAAACAATTTTAATGAATTATGGTACTAAAGAGTAAATATCATATTATGGTCTTAAAAGGCAGTCATAAGAAAAACCCTGTTACAAAAATATCATCTGAGTCTCTCTGTAACATACAATAAACAGTGTAGATAACCTTTAGACTTGGGCAATCTTGTAGCCTGAACAACTTCCCCATGGTTGATATGGTTCTTTAAAGATGTCTCAATGTTTGCTTCTCCACTCTCTGATTTGCTTAATTTTCCATATTTTGAAAATGACAATTTTGTTGTCTCTAAATGTCATCCCAGTGGCCTACCCAACAGTGAGGCAGATGTGCCAAACATGTGGATGACAGGGAACGCTGTTCCCGGAAAGGATAACCACATGAAAGTTCTCAGAATGTCCTCCTAGGCTTTGGATGTTTTAGCCAAAGAAAATGCAAATTGTATGTGTTGAGGTGGGAGTCAAATAAAAAGAAACCAGATAAGGAAATTAATTCAATATTTTTAGAATAGAGAATCACTATCTTGACATATAAAATATATTATTTCTACAGAATATTGATTCTATTTCTAAAATGGCATTGTTGAAAAAAAGATAATCACTGATGCTAAAAATAATAACATTTGGATACATGCAGTGAATAATAATTAAATTATATTGGGGGATCATTTATGGAATGCCTGCTGTACTAGGCACTAGACTATAAATTTGGGACACCAAAATTAAAAACGTATGGCTTTCCCTTAAGAAACTTAAATTCTAAGCCAATTTGCATTTGGTTAGCTCACCAAGATGATAACTGGCTTTCAAAGATTTGTTTTCAGTGATATGACTTTTGGTAAATTGACCTGCCTCTGAGAACTTCTAAGAATTTCTGAGCACTGAGAATAAAGTAGTAGTAATAGGTAATAAACTGATTTTAATTATATGAAATGAAGAATATGACACATTTTCACACAATTATTTGATAATCTAAATAAGAAGCATCTAACTTTCTAGATGAGTTGATACTTAAAATAAGTCCTAAAGAAGGAGAAGGAAATAGGCAGACAATGGTGATATATCTACAACAAAAGAATTAGAGAGATAGAGGATGGTTGAAGAACTGTAAGCAGATACAGCCTGTGGAACAAAATATCTGAAGTAGGATGTAAATGGTGAGACATGAAGATATCAACAACCTCCAGGTCATGAAAGATCTCATACACTCTATGCCTGCATTTGCATTTTGTTTTGACAAACCTGGGAAAACTAGACAGAAAAAGCTGAGATATCCCTAGGATTGAGGTAAGAAGAAATGTTAGAAAGGGCATTAATTTTTTAGACTAGATTACGTGATGTTCGAAAGAAAAAATAGAGGCCTTGCTAGTTCTGTAGGGATGTGATTAGATTGCTCATTGTAGGAGATATTCCATTGGAGGGGAGAGAGGCAAGGGGGTCACTAAGAGGCAATTGCAATAATTCATGCAAGAATCATAGGTAGTGACAAAGGTCTAGAAAGAAGGAAACAAATGTGAGAAATATTTTTGGAAGCGGTATTAACATGATTTAGAGACCTATTGGCAATGGGGGAGGAAGAAATCACAGATGCGCTGAACGATTTCCAGCCTGGGAAACTGGGCAAGTGATGATGGCATTAAAGAATATTAAATCTAGTAAAAGCGGCACACAGATCATTGTAGAGGTTCATTAGTTTATTATGTTGACTTGCACATATTAGCCCAGCATCTTTGTGGAGTAGCTTAAAGTTATCCAAGAGCTAAAAATTTGCCCGAACATTTCTTAATATACAAAACAAGGTGCATGAAAGTGGTTTTTGTACCTCTTAGAGTCATTTCTGCATATTTTCACTTGGCAAAAGGAAAATAAATTAATATTTGCTAAATACCTGTTATATGCAGGCACTTGAAGTATTTTTGCATTCTGTGTCCTCTAATACTCACAAAATTAGAAGAAAACGATGTCCAGGAAAGTTTAGGAAATTAGAGGTAGTCATCTCTGACTTCCTCTATAACCTGATCCTTCACTTTTTTGAGTTACTAACAAATTCTCTTCATATCTAAGCACAAAGGTAGACCATAGACAGAATAATGTTTTATACTAGGCATTGTACACCTTTGTTAAAGTGGTAATCCATTTGGTCTTGTGGCGTGATAGGTCAAAACTGTAATATTTCATTTGGACACTGGATGGCAATATTCTAAATAGGCTAATGTCTACTTCCCTGTGTTGGGACTGTCTTATATTGGGTTTGCCTAACAAAGCTTCATTTCTTTTTTTCTTTTTTCTTTTTTTTTTGGGGGGGGGGGGCATTAAAATACATACCTGGTTCTGCCATAAAACTGATGAACAAAAACAGATCCAGAGACAGAGAAGCATCTATCAGACCATCAAACCTCAGAGGGAAGGAAGGGGAGAGTGGGGGTAAAGGGGAGAGATCAACCAAAGGACTTGTATGCATTCATATAAGTCTAACCAATGGACACAGACACCAGGGGGTGAGGGCATGGGGGGGGGTGGGCAATGAGGGGATAAGGACACATATGTAATACCTTAATCAATAAAGAGTAAAAAATAATTTTAAAAAAGCTTCATTTCTGAAATCCTATTTAGTCATTTAGTCTCTGGTTTTATGAGCCTATAGGGTACTTTTGCCAATAGAAAATAAAAAAGGCAATTTCTTAACTTGCCAGTCAGTCCATCCAAACATGTGCAATAGGTCAATCATATTATCCTGGATGGATAATGATGAATATAATACACATAGTAAATTAACTCCAGGAGGCCAATGGCTAAGGTTTCTTATGGTGAAATTAAGAATCTGAACACATTCAAATAATATCTGCCCCAGTGGAAAATGTGAGCATCAATTATTCTGCAGTATCCACATCTGATGAACACATTCTGCACTAGATGTGGTCTGGGTGTGAATATGTTTCACTGTTTCTCAAGTTGGGGAATCTGGGTAATCCTTTATTATGTGGATCTGTTTGAGGCACCATAACACCAGATTAAGAATTTAAGGGGGAAAATTTAGGAGATCAGTGTCAGCAGGCTGGCATTTGGTATTAAGATGGAAGGGGAAAGATTTTGTGTGGAAATTAGGGAGAAGGGGATCTTTATCTGATTTGTTTCTAGATGTAAAAAAACAAAACAAAAACAAAAACAAAAAACAGTCTTCCCCTTATCCAAAAGAAAGACTATAGAACCATGTGTATTTTAATTATTTTAGTTTGCTTGTTTTCTGTTGCAGTTTTTGTTATTGTTCATTTTTGAGCTATTCAAGGATGTGCCTTGCAGCCAGTGTTGTGCAGTCCAGTCATATGGCAGGTCCCTCAAAGGTTACAAAAGCTACACACTAGGAAAGCTCAAACTTTTCAGAGATGAGCCTTTTTAATAGATTAGAAATCAAAGCTAACGAATAAATCACTGAAGCCAGCCATGTGTCATAAAAGCACAGATCTTGGCCATTTCCCTGGGCAGTGTCTCAAAATGGTAATAAGGAAAAGTAATTTTAGGAATTACATTCCCCTAAAAGCATCTAGTGAAGCCCAGCTGTCAGAGCTGAACTGGCTTCAGCGGCAGGTACATGTACTCAGGCCAGCGGATTTATCCCCATCGATCACACTGGCAGGGGTCCTCAAACTTTTTAAGCAGGGGGCCAGTTCACTGTCCCTCAGACCGTTGGAGGGCCCGACTATAGTTTAAAAAAAAAAAAAAAAAAACTATGAACAAATTCCTATGCACACTGCGCATATCTTATTTTGAAGTAAAAAATCAAAACGGGAACAAATACAATATTTGTATTTACATGTGGCCCGCGGGCCGTAGTTTGAGGACCCCTGGATCATAGCCTATTTTGCTAAACCCCACTGCCCTTCTCATTACAGTGCATGAGATATTTTGAAACACAGGAAAAAATTACCCTTAAAACAAATAGCAACAGTAGCAAAATCTTGTTTCCATGAGACTGGTATATGACATATGCATATCCTTCAAGTGTTATCTTTTATTTGATAATATGAATTATATGTGAGTTTAACTGAGATTGCTGAAAATTACAGGAGATGCTGAAATATTGGATCAAAATCATTTTAAGCCTTAGCTGGTTTGGCTCAGTGGATAGAGCATTGGCCTGTGGACTAAAGAGTCCTGAGTTCAATTCCAGGCAAGGGCGCATACCTTGGTTGCAGGCTCACTCCCCAGCCCTGGTCAGGGTGCATGTGGGAGGCAACCAATCTATGTGTGCCGGGAGCTGGTCCATCCTTGCTGTTTCAAGGGACCTGGCATATATGGCATACTGTTCTTAATATGTTTGCTCACCTTCTTGGCAATATGTGTTTTAACCAAGGTCACCTCTCCGAGAAAGGTTGTTTCCCCAGATAAGGATTTTCCCCCAAAGTTAGGGAGGGAATAAAACCCCTTAATTAAGGGCCAGGCGGGTAGTTAATCACTTTAACTACGAACAATCATGCTTAAACTACATAATCTTTACTTTCTGGAATGGAGATAAGAAACGCCCTAACTTTTGGAATAGAGATTGATAGGATTGAATCAACTGGTATAAATACAGATGTAACAAGACAACAGGAGACAGAACTTAGAAGACAGAACCTAGACACAGAACCTAGACACAGAACCTACACAGAACCTAGAGACAGAACCTAGAGACTGAACATGGCAAAAGATCCTGGACAGAAACTGGCCACAGAACCTAGAGACAGAACCTGGCTACAGAACCTTGATAGAACATGGCAAGAGAACCTGACTAGAACCTGGTGACTGAACCTGGCAAAAGATCCTGGACAGGACCTGGCTACAGAACTTGGTTGGAGAACCTAGCTAGAACCTGGCTGAAGAACCTGGCTACAGAATCTGGTGACCGAACCTGGCTGGGGAACCTGGCTGGAGAACCTAGCAAGAGAACATGGACACAGAACCTGGCTGGAGATCCTAACCAGAACTTCGCTGGAGATCCTGAACAGAACTTGGCTGGAGATCCAGACCAGAACTTGGCTGGAGATCCTGGCTAGAGATCCTGGCTAGGCTGCTGATCAACTGAATGCTGTCTCCGTGTCATTCCTTCTTCGCCGACTCCGTCCACACCTTTGGGAACCCCTGGACCTGCTGGGGTTGGACCCCGGCATATGTGCCCCTCTCTTACACCGATTTTTCTCTCTTTCTGTCTCTCCCCCTTCCTTCCACTCTCTCTAAAAATCAATGGAAAATTATACTCAGGTAAGGATTAACAAAAAAAAAATTATTTTACAGAAATATCAGAAAACAAATATGTTTTATTGAATTTTAATTCTTCTAATTTCTAAAACAGGGTAGAATTAAGAACACTGACATCTTTTCTTAATAGCTGATTTTCAGTTTCTGGGTATGCATCTATGTAACAACAATATACTAAAGAGAAAGCGTATATTTAGAATAGAGTGTACACTTGTTTGAGCAGAAAGGAACATTTTTAAAAATGATTTCTACAATTGCATATATATTCCCACTTGCATTTTATATATGTGGTTTCCAAGAAGCTTGAAAGTATACTATTTCTAGATTGTTTATTACATCTGTAGAGAGGCAGCATGTTGAAGGGATACTCACAGAGGTTATCAAGTAGTAAAAAGTAAAAAATCCAGTAGCTCATAAACTTGGCTCAATATTAGACAATTGGGAAAACATTTTTAAAACACACATTCTAAGTTACATCCTAGCTCTATTGAATCAGAATATTTAGGCAGTGGCATGTTCAGATACTTCTGCTAGAAATTATAAGATGGACCCTTTCTATTGGAGGGCCATGGCCCATAGGGCTGTTCTCTGGGGTAAGTTTCTTTTAAGATGGCTCAGAACTAGCCACCATCCTAATTACCCCCTTGATGTTCCAGAAATAACAGGCTTTATTTGCCTGCCAATGGATGGCAGGGCAGCTTACCCAACTGTGGCCTACAGTCCTTGCCCTACTAGCTTCCCACTTTCAGAATTTTTCAGGTGGGAAGCAACCACTAATCCCAATCATTATGTATATCCCCAACCCCAAGGGAACTTGACGTTTTCATCAAGGCGCATGGCTATACCTCAGTCCATAATTTTTCAGCTCAGTCAGTATCTAGTACATGCCTGCCCAATTCCCAGGTGTTTCTTGACTTAGATATTCCCATTGTATTAGGAGAGGAGGCAAGAAAAAAGTCAAAATATTATTATTCCTACAAATTGCTTTTGAAAATTAGTCTTTCTAAGCTGTAATTTTCTCTTTTATATGCTAGACATGAGTTCTGCCAGTGAAGAGACTAGTTTTTTTCATCATGTGAAAGGAAGAGATACATTTATAATTCTCTTTAGAATATGGGAATACTTATGTTGCTGTTTTCAGCTTTCACCTTTAGCCAACATTCAGCAAAAGTCCCTTTTAACATGCTGTTCTATGGATATTTAAACTCAGTGAGTTGAGTTCAATAATAAAAATCTTATGATGGTTATCTTCATGTATTAACTTAACTGGGCCAAAGGATGCCAGACATTTGGTTAAACATTATTTCTAGAGTGTCCATGACAGTGTTTCTGGATGAGACTGCCATTTGAATCAATAGGTGGAGTAAAGCAGATTTCCCTTCCCCAAGCCATTGAAGGCCTGAACAGAACAAAAAAGTTGAGTGAGAAAAAACTCTCTCTGTCCACCTGACTGTCTTTGAGCTGGGACATGGGTCTTCTCTTTTTTCTGGACTTGGGCTTAGATTGAAATGTTCTCAGGCCTTCAGACTCAGACTGGAAATATATCAGGGGCTTTCCTAGGCCTCCAGCTTGCCCAATGCTGATCTTGAGACTTCTCAACCTCCATAACTTCATGAGTCAATTTCTTATGATAGATAGGTGGTAGGTAGGTAGATAGATGATGATGATAGATGATAGATAGATAGATGATAGATAGATAGATAGATAGATAGATAGATAGATAGATAGATAGATATAAAGATAGATAGATGGTATCTCCTGTTGATTCTGTTTCTCTGGAGAACCTTAATTCAGATATGTAGTTCTTTTTCACCACCCTAAGCAGAATTGATTCTATGAGCCTGTTCTCTCCCTCACATGAACCCCTACCCAAGACTCCATGAGGAGAAACTCTTTCCATAGCTTTTCTGTTCTCTGTGTCCTCAAACTAGCTTGCACCAACTCAGATATAGTTTAAATTTGTCTATACTTCAGAGATTGTTTCACTGTAGTTCTTAAAGCTTTGGTAGCTTGATATTGGCCAGAGTAGGGATATTTACATTAAAAATAAATGGCAAGTGCTAAAAATTTTGGTTTTTAAGGAAAGGTCCAATTTTACCAACACCTGTCAAGGGTTAAAATTTAAAATTTAACTTAAAACTACTCCTTCCCTGCTCTGGCCAGTATGGCTTAGTTGGTTGGGCATCAACTGTGTGCCAAAGGTTTGATTCCAAGTTAGGGAGCATGCCTGGCTGTGGGGTGGGCACCTGGTAGGAGGAGTGCAGGAGGCAGCCTACTGAGGTTTCGCAGTCACACTGATGTTTCACTCTCACATTGACATTTCTCTTTCTCTCCCTCCCTCTCCCTTCCTCTCTTTCTAAAAGTCAATAAGAATATTTTTAAAAATAAAATTACTTCTGCCCTAAGAGTTGTGCACTGTACTATAAATATAAATGTTACATTAAAAAAATTAGTAAAAAAGTTTTTTTTAAAAGTTAAAATAAAATAACTCCTCATTCTCCTAAACTAAGACCAGGGCTAGCTTCAGGCTTAGAAGCTTAGAATAGTCCATGACAGTGGAGAGGAACTGAGGAACAGGATTATCGTCTCTATTTTCCTTTATTCCTTGTACAGTCCTCTTCCCCCACTTAGTAGCTGCTATTACTGATCTTTCTAGAGTCAGACTTCAAAGGATAAAAATCGGGCATTGGTCCCCCTGGACTGTAGTGGATGCACAATTGCTTTTCTCTTCTCCTGTAGATTTCAGTTAAGGTCGGGGACTTCTAACTGCTGGTCCCTGGCTACTTCTCTGGCTCACTGCTCAGCTCATTCCTTCACCTTTGGACACAGAGGATCCAGCCCTCTGTTGACTCTTGCAGGCAGTTCTCTTGGACTCACCCCTTTTAAGATGACTTGGGGTAGGATCCTCCACCTACATTTGCCCTCTCCCCATTCTTCGCCCTCAGAAAATAGGTACTTGCTGCCCTGCAACACCTCTTGCTCTCTCAGGAATCTCTTGCCCTTGACTTTGCAAACATGAGTCTGGGTCCCTGTGCCCTCCAAACTCCAAGCAACACAGGTCAAGACCTCTAAGTAATTCTTGTAAAGCATCCTTTACCTCATAGGCCAGTGTGAAGAGGAAAGATCTCTACACTGTCCCTCATGCAAAAGAAATCCATAAAACAGAAAAACAACTCTTCAAATTTTTTCTCTCCCTCGTTTTCTTATAGTCCAGTGCTGAGTAATGGGCCAATAGCAACCACACAGGCTTACGGCTTCTGAGTACATCTGTGTGGACAGTCTCAGATCCTGCTTCATTATGTGGGGAGAATCTGGTACCTATTTTATGGTTCTAGGTTTTTGGAACCTGAACAGAAATTCTAAAATGATAAGAAAATGCATTTTAACATCTTAATATATACTAAGTTCAGACTGTTATATAACTAGTATTTATCTATAATTATGTTTGAATTTCAATATAAACTATCTTGAGTAATACAAATACATATTACAACTTAATCTCTGGGGAAAAGCAATTGGGAGATATATGTACTCTTTATTATATAGCTTTCTGAAGTATGTTTATTTTTATAGTGTGGATGTATTAACATAGCATTAAAATAACACAAAACAACAGAATGACTCTGGTACCCACTCAGGTGTGAGAGCCTCTGACCTCTCAGTACTCTTTACTTTGTTTAAAAAAACATGTTGCCTTTTGTAATTATTCTGCTACTTTTGTGTATTTTCACTGTCTCCCTCACTCTCGACTCTAATGGACAAGGGAGGTTTATTATTTGTTACTACTGGAACCAAGCAGTCAGTAAATGCTCTTTGTTGGAACAAAAAGGAGAGACAGAAAAACAAGAGTTGATAGAAGTGATTACTACCTGGAGTGTTTTGGTAGGAGATCGCTAGGAATTGGAGCAACACTTTTCAGTGTATGTTTGTTTATATTGTTAAATGTATTACATTGTTCAAAAAACAAGAGGTTTTTTTTTGGGGGGGGGGGGAGGTAGGGAAAGCTGAAACAAATACAGAGAAAACATTAACATCTTCACTTGACTTAGTAGTAGTACATATGTGTGTGTGTTATTTTCTGAACACTTTGTATGTTTAAATATTTCATAGTTTGTAATTTTCAAGGAAAAGATGAAAGATCACCACATGATCTATCTAACAGTTAAAATCACATTTGCTGTGAAGTCAGAACAACAACAGCAAATCTGTTCTGTCTTACCTGTCACCAGCCTGCGTGACCGGGGACTTTGGACTTTATATGATTACTATCTTCTTCATTTTACAAAGTAAATGAAGTAATGTGTGTTGAAGTGCCTTGTAAATTGTAACAGATGATACAAATATTAATATTTTTTCTCATTTAAAATTCCTAATTATGGCTGCTATGGGCTCCGCACCATCCAGGGCCACCGCTCTCTCTTTACCAATGTGGCATCCAGGACTTCCCTTGCCTGCTCTTGGCCTGGCTGCAGATAAGCCAGCCCATTAAATAGATTCCCTAAATACTTAGGGATAGAGGAGAAGGGAGAAGAGGAGAAGAAGAAAAAAAAAGAAAGAGGAGGGAAGAAATGCCACTAAACCAAATGCAGATCTAAAATCCTAAGTAAGAGAGATAGACTAGGCCAAATAATTTTATAAAATGTTGACTTTTCTTGAGAAGTCCAGACCTTATCCCAGCCTAGCAACTGTCCTGCCTTCATGTAGAGGGTGCCATACTAGCACACACAATCTGAAGGTGCCCGTTGAATGACATTTTTACCATTCAAAATGCATTGCCAAAGAATAGAACACACACATAAACACACATACACACACACACACACACACACAGCTGTCTTTGAACATTTTTGGACTATTTACCAGGTGGACTAGGATTAGTGTCTCAGAAACTCAGAGTGTTAAAGGAGCTCTAAGTTTCAGAAAAAAACAAAATATCTACTTGAGTTGATGTTAATAGCAGGATTTATATTATACAATTCAGTCAAAGAAATTAACACATACAGTAAGCTGAAGAGTTGTATTTTATGATTTTTGTGGTCTAAAAACATGTGCCTATTTTTCAGCTTAAGTAAGACTTAAGTAGGAAAAAAGAAAAACCCTTAAAGAATTTTTCTAGGGTTCTATAAAGTTCAAATATTTCTTATAAGTTATAAACTCAATTAAAGAAATTGCTTTTGTCCCCAAGGAGACATATTTCTCTCACCTATTTTAATGTAATTACTTAATACTTTAATGGATATATTCTTAAAACCCAGGAAGTGAAGCAAAACAGAAAAGATGCATAAAGGTTCTTGAGGTATAAATGACCTCAGACAGATCAAAAACATGAGAGCCATCATTATTATAGAATAAAACATGGGCTTTCTAATCAAATTAACAGAGAAAAAGGGATAAACTTTCCACTGTCAGACAGATTCACTATTAGGAAACAAATTCATTTTCTAACATGAGTATAACATGAATCATGGCCAATTATGTAATTGTGAAAATTCTACCACGAAGAAGCAGAGTACACTCAGTGATCATCCAGGAAGAACAACAATAGGAAAACCTCCATAGAGAGGAACTTGTCCTCTCAATGCATTTAAAGTGTTCAATGTACATTACATTTTTTGAATAATATTTAATCAGTCCAAATGGCAACTCCTAAAGATCCAACCATTTCTGATTCACTTTCAAGCAAGCATTCCTGCTTCAAGACCCCTTGCCTGCAGCATGGATGTGGGGGAAAGTGTAATGACATCCAAGCAGTCCACGGTATTATACTATGCCCTCCCTATTTATTAATGCATTCAAAATATATCTGGTAAGTACATATCACATGCCAACCTCAGTGGTGTGATTCATATTGCCTGCCACTGTGGAATTTACTAAATAAGGAAATGGTTCAACAAGTAATATAATATAATGTGGTAAGAGCCATAATGACAGAGAGACAGTGTTCTATGGAAGTACGTGGCAGAAGCACTTCAGGTGTCATGGGATCTGAGGGTGTGGAAAGGAGTGGACTCTAAGGAAGTGTTCTGAAAGCTGACATGAGGCTCTTTCTTCCCCTTGCCTCCTCTATTTCTCTCTTTTTCCCCTTTCTCATATTAGTCCAAATATCTTTATTTTGTCTTGCCTCAACCTGCCTGTATTACTTCCTTTACTCTTTCTGCAGTTGAGATTAACACAGAACTTGAGCAACAGTCCTCTTTATAACTGCAAGTCATATCCACATTCAATGACCCACAACCACACAGAAGTGCACAGCCCTGTGCAGTGAGTGAGCAGTGAGCTTGCAGTCAGAAGTGCTGGCTTCTAATTCTGATTTTACTGTGTAACAGCAGCTGTGTGGCTGAGGGCAAATGGCATCTTGGAGTCTCAGTCTTCATCTTCGAAATGGACCTCCCTTACAGGGATGTTGAAAAAATAAATGTAGTGAAAATGGTGTATAAAATGCATACAGTCAAACAAAAGGGAATATTTTCATCAAAGATACAAATAAATAAATAACACTTTTTTAAATTTGACTCAGTCAGGAGATACATGGAAAGTTATACTGCAATTGCCTGATCTACGAAATAAAGTACAGTTGAGATAGTTGGGGCTATATTGTGGAGAAGTTTATCTTGTTTTTAATAAATTTTTAGTAAAATGTAAGTATCTGAACATGACTGATAGTTTGGAAAATTTATTTTAAAACCTATGTATTCATCATATGTCCTACTTATTCCATTGATACAGCTTTTTTCACTATACATTGAAAGTGTCCTAACCTGGGAATCCTGGAAGCTACCTTAAATATAGAATAGACTTAGTTAATCATTCAACATACTCAGACGTGGATTTGCATTATTACCCACATTTTTATTTTTAAACATATAAAGAATACTGAGCACTCTACACTTTATTTTCCAACATCATTTTCTTTTTTAGGACACTACAGAGTCCTCGAAAAACTTTAATGTTAGCTCAAACGAAAAAGAAATATAAAAGTGAATTACTTTTACTTGCATTTATAGAAGACCTTCATCCAGGACCTAGAGTGGTAATCCGCTGTTCCTATAGAATTTCCAGACAGCGAGCCTCCTTTTAGAGAAACTTTTGGAAGAGTATATTTTAAAGTACGTATATATTTGTATTCTATATAAGGATTTGTCTACTTTATTTCCTTATAAAATAATTTTTAATTTCCCTTTCTTTGAGCAAAGCTGTGGTTCAATTTAAAGCATTTCAGGGAAACTGTCTACTTCTATTTTGGTTGTTCACTGATTCAGTCACTCTTTGAACAAATATTTATTTAGGAACTAGTGTGTGCCAGGTATATTTTATTTAACTCTCAAAACAACACTGTGATGTACATATTATCTCACATTTCAAGGGTAAAGATACTTGGGAGATAGAAACAAATCAGGTAAGATTCAAAAGCATGTGTACATAACATAGACTGTGTCAGCCATGTCTTTATGGAATTAGCGTGCTCATCTAAGCACACTGGGCAGTAAACATCAAAACCTGTTTGGGACTGTTTTTAAGTGGTGTTCCCTTCTCTGTGGAAAGGTTCTTTGTAATCACTGTGTCTTGGCTGAGGGTGCCCAGTAACATTGCCAGCCAGCATTATGTTAGAACCGGGAAGAGAGAACTGGAATCACCTTATTTATATCTAGAGGATTTGCCACCTAGTGGTAAAGTTTAGGAAAAATTTTTGTCGTCTATGAAGACAACAAAGTTCTTTAAATGGTATTTTTCTTAGCTCTAGGTAGGGGTCCCAGCTTTGCGCAGCCACCTGCAAAGACAAGGGCAGACACGTTTTTCATGATAATAAGTTACTAGGCAGAATTTCTAGGGGTAACAAGAAACCCTGTTGGCTCTCCCTTCCCTGAGGAAAGAACAAAAGTGCTCCCCTCAATCAAATGCCTCTGCCTTTGGAGAAAGGCATAAGGCTCTGTGTGCAATGAAAACCATGCAGGCACAATCTGCAAAACTACATTACAAAGACTGACTTAAATTCAGCAGACTGAATTAAATGCGGGTGCTTACAGATTCATAAGTCATCAAATCCAGTAGACTGCATTAAAATATGTGTGCTTACAGATTCATACATTATCTGCCCTTCTGTTTTTCTGGATTTCTAAAAGGGTGTTGGCAAATGTTTCACTCCTTAGTTTCATGCTTTTTTAACTTATAAAATACAAATTTCAGTATTCCCAAGGGACAAATGTAAAGTGTTTGGAACTCTCAGAGGAACTGTGTTTTTGCTAATACTTAGAATTTGACAAAAATTCTGAAGTTGAGATCTGAAGAAGTATGAGACTTCAATTTAATGGCCAGGAAAGAAATAGTATCATTATCATTTCTACATCTTGTGGATATATATATATATATATATATATATATATATATATATATATGTAATTTCTGCCACAGAAACATTCATAATATTGAGGCTTGGGGCCAGGGAGAGACTTTGTTTTGGAGTGAGGATGAATTAAGGCACTCATTCTCAGATAAAACGCACAGTCAAGAGTTCCATGACTATCTGTGAGGCAGATGGGAACTCCTGATGCATACCAGGCAACTGCTCTTCAGCAAAGAAAACAAAAACCCAGGTGCAGAATGTATTGGAACAGTGCAGATGGGCCTTCCAGGGTGTTCACTGTTTACAAGAAAAGGAACGGAGCTCTGATCAGAGTGCCCACTCTTCCTGGAGATCTATTTCCCCCAGCTGGTCTCAAGTAGAACATCCCTCTAGAGGCCCCAGCAGCAGCTGTCAATGACCTCTGCCCCTTCACAGGGAGAGGCTGGGTGGCCACCTTCGCCCTGTCAAGATGTGCTAATTACTTGAAGGCTGAGAATCAGAGCCTGCACACTAGAACAGTATTTCTATAGCCTGTCTGCCTCCCACACATCTTTTTCTTGTCTTTTGAAGGAAAACAATTTCCATCTGTTTCTATACAGATTACTGGCATCTTTTCCGCCCAGTTGTAGGTTATGAGCTCGCAGTTATGTCTGAAATAGGCTTCTGTTTTGTGAATTTAAAGCCAACTACAGGAAGAGGAATTTGGAAGGAGAGGAGTGTCCTCTGGATATGGACCTTTGGCCAGGTTCACGGCCATCATCTGTAGATGTGGCTTCATCTGATCATCACAATGTCCCCTAGAAAAGAACATTGTTGTCCGTGCTTGGCAGACAAGGAAGCCGAGACAAGGGGAGACTGATACTCTCTACTGCTCTCCAATCTCTCCCTGTCCATTTCATTTTTCACATACCTAATTAATCTTCCTAAAATGTAATCCTGCTTATTTCCTATTCCAATGCTCTTCTCTTGTCTAGTCAATGAAACATAAACTCCTCTTTTAAGATAGAGTCAGAGCCTGACCTTCCAACCATATCTCAACTCCTTGCTGACACACATCTCTCCAGCTCTACCCCAGGTTTCTTAATTAAGTCTTCTCTGACCCATCTATCTTACCTTTTATTCTTGCCCTTTTTCCAAGGAAAGCCTACCCTATTTTGCACATCAGCACAAAAGTTATCTCCTTCATGAAACTTGTTCTTGCCTTTGTCATGTGTTAAATTATTACAACTCTTATCATGTTGAACTTGTAACTCTTTTTTTAATGTATTGTTGAGAGTATTACAGATATTCCCCCAGTCCCCTTCTCTGTTCCCCAATACTGGGTGGGGGGGAGCAAAGTGGGGCCTGAATTTGGAAGACCCCACTCCAGGCCTTCCCATAAATGTGTAAGTCTTGTCATAATCCACTGAAGATGCTGTTGAAGTATCTATGCTCACATTTAAAATCATCACCAAAATAAAATATTATAGTAGCCTTCATGGGAGACTATTAAGTATCATGTAAGGAAAATTGGAGAAAGAGGCTAAATTTCTGCTATCTACTGAGCTGTATTGAAAGAGAGGGAGAGAGAAACAGAGAGAACTGAATTATATAAAAGACAATAAACTAAGTCTGGAGATAATAATATGAAATGGATGTTCCCAGTAGAAATCTATTGTCATACTGTTTTATCTAAATGTGTTGTAATGCAAAGTTTTCTGACACATATATTCTATAGGGAGGTGGAGGGAAATTAACATTATATCCCTATAATTGCTATGAACCTATTTATTATCTCATTTTATACATAAGCAGAGATGTACTAATAAATGTTTAACAATGGGCTCTCTATAAAAAGGGAGGGCCTTGTTGGTAGTCTTTACCAATTTACTAATAATATTTCAATTTCAAGCTACTAATGGGACATCTCTGATCATGGAATTAGAAGTGCACACTGGGCCCCTAGAAGCTGGCACTAGCCCTGTCTAGCACACCACTCTAGAAGTCAAATATTATCCTTGTTTAGCAGATGAAGAAACTGAGAATCAGAGAGGTTTCATGATTTGTGCAAGATCACATTGCAGATGTATAGGGATGTGCTTTTAGTCTGATATGAAAAGTTACAAATTCCACTCCTTTTGCTAGAGCGCACTATCTGGACAGTGTCAATGACTGAATTAAAGAATTGAACATAGATACTCGTCACCCCCCGATGCTTCTATCAGGTGTAGAGAAGCAAGCACAGGAGATTCACATGGTGGATGGGCCTTTAGTAAAGTACTTCAACTGGGGAGGGATGTCTAGCAGCATCTAGTGATTATTCTCAGAAAGATAAGCAAATGAGCCAGAAAAGAGCTTTTGCCTTTGCATGTAATCTTACCTCTTTATGAAAGCTCCTCCCTTTCATAGAAGGCAATCCCTGTGCTTTAGCCCTTAGCCTAACCACACTACGAATTTCTCCTTGTAGTTTGTCATTTTTCTCCCTCTCCTTACCCCTCCCTTGCTTTCTTCCTTCCTTCATCCTTCTTTCTCTTCTTTCCATTTATTCCTCCCAATACTATTGTATTGTTGTTCTTTAGTTATCAAGCATCTGAAATAATACATGGCACTGTTTCCAATGCTGCACATCACAAGCAATTTATCCTGCATCGTCAGGAAAGTAATTTGGTCAAATGGACTATTAGAAAGTAGTCACAGCATCAGGATCTGTTAATGGAGTGAACAAAAGTGTCTTGTGAGGTTCAAATAGAGTCTATTTGATAAATCACTCCTATTAAAATTTGGAGGTTAAAAATTAATTTCTGGGATATCGAGCTGATTGTTAGTCCTTCTCAGTATGTATAAACCGAAAGTAAGGCCTAAATAGTTATGCATATAATGCTCAGATCCCAATATCTCACTAAGAAAAAGGATTATAGTACTATAAGGAATGGACAAGGTACACTTCCTCTTACTCCTATAACGAACTTGTCTGATATACTGTTTAACACTAAAATGAATTTTCAACTTAGCCTTTAAAATAAAAAAGGACCAATTTTCTGCTCATTGGCATTGCACATCAAGTGAAATCTAAAAAACTCATGACTAAAAGAAGCATTCCAATGAAATCAAATGAAGCTTTTAGAAAGTCACATACTCGGGAATCTCTCTGTAGCCCTTAGCTTCTTGTCTAAGCTATTCTCAGAGAGAAATAGCCCCCTCACCCACCCACCCGCACCCTCTTCCCATCTCCCATTTGTCAAGCCATTTGTCAGCACACCGCAGTATCCAACGTGCCTGGACTTTGTCAGATTATCATCTGGGAAGCGAAGCAAAGCTGTCCAAAGTCACTCACACAGCCACCTCCTTACAATGCACAGAACCCAGCCTACATGACACTCGCCACTCCCGAACCATGTTCACGGTGCAGGGCACTCTGAAGAGCTGTGACACATCCATCGAGAGGACCATTAAGGAAACGGAGTAGCAGAGAGACAAGAAACAGGAACTGAGACCTGGCTCTGCGTGTCTGCAGGCCCCAGTTTCTTCATCTTTACACCAGACAGGATCTGGGCCAGGTGGTTATAAGGTTGTTTCCAGCTAAAAAATCACTGGCACATAAATTAGAGCTTCTCCAGGCTCTGTGATTTACTTTTTTTCACTGCATAGATAAAATTCAGGGATTCTAAAAGGTTAAAAAAAAAGTGGGGGCGGGGGGCGGGGGCGGTTAACTTTTGGGCTGTTTGTCCTAAATAGCAAAAATATGTGTGTTTGGAACTTTGCTTGATCATCTTGGAAATTCAGACACAATGGATACATAAGTTAAACATCTCAGGAAAGGATGCTACCTTCCTATGTCGGAGAGGAGACACTTGATTTCCCTTAAGCACCCACTGGGGGTTAGATGCTTGAAATAAGTACACAGACAAAGCAGGCCCTTAGAAGGTGGCTGCATCTTGGTGGAGTGACTATCTTCTATGGACTCACTGTGAGCATTCATGGTTTGGAGCATATTCATAGATGCCTCACTTCTCTCTGAGATGACTAGGTTCCACGATCCTGCCTCCCATGGCCCGCTGACAAGATCATAACTGCCACAGAAGGACCTGCCTGGCACTTTCCCTACGTTGAATATTTCAGTATGAGCTCTAGAGCCTCATCAGTCCCATCTACAAGATGAGGAAACGGAAGTTCAGAAATGTTGAGTAACTTGCCCCAAATCACACACATTTTAGAAGGAGATGGAGCTTAGTTTTAAACCCTAGTCTCTCTAATTATAAAGTTACTTTTCTCCAATATTTCTGGGCAAAGTGTGGTCTGAAGACTACCTGCATCAGAATCCCTTGCAATGTCTATTAATAACTTAGGTTCCTGGAACCCATGCCAGACTTTCCAAATCAATGTGTGTGCACGCGCATGCTAGGACAAAAAGCCAGGAATCTAGATTTTTTTAAAAAATATGTTTCTCAAGTGATTGTTTTACAGAGTCAAATTTTAGATCTTCTGCATAGTACTCTATCACCTTTCTAAGTAAAACTCACAAAAATGACCCTGATATTACTCAAAGTGCAATTATAGAAAAAACTATAACAAGAAATACAGAGGCCAAGAACATTATAATACACAGGTTGTCTGGCCAGTCCCCAGGACATAAAAAACCAAACTCCTCTCAGAAGGGGCCTGGTGAGCTAGTTTGGAGTAAGTGCAAAGGGGTTTGAATGAACTCAAGAGAAACATCCTCATATCAGCCTGAGCCTGACAGGAGGGCCAGTGAGCACAGCACCCTCTATGTCAGCCTGTTCTAATTTTGCACTGATAAACTCTCATTCGTTGTCTCCCTTGGCTGACTCCCATATCCCATTGAGAACACTTTTCATCAGTCAGGGTGCAATCGTATTGACTAGGCTATGCTTCTTGTTTTTAGCTTCTGAAGAAACAGCTTAGATTACTCCGTCAGAATAGGCCACTTTCCTGCTTGCTCCTCTGAAAAGCTTTGCAGATAATTTGAGTAGCTAGCACTCCTATATGCTGTCCTAAGAACTTGACTTGTGTTATTTTCATTCAGCTTCACAGCAGCCCTGTGCAAGAAGTGCTGCTGATTGTCCTCATTTCACAGATGCAGAAACTGAGGCACGCAGAGGTTAGGTCAATTTCTGACCTAACCTGAAACACTGTCCAGTTCTAAACTCCCATGGAGGTTACAGCTGTAAGCAGCAGAACTGGGACTTGAATGTTCACACTCTTAGCTACCCTGCTGTATTGCATTTAAGACTATTTCCTATGCTATTTTTGCTAATTTTATTCTTTGATGATGACAAGCATCTCTACATTCAGGTGATGTTTTAAAGAAGAGATTGTGAATGTAACAATTAAAGGTACAAGAAACTCAGCATATACGTATCACACATACAGGAGACTAACCTGAAATAAACAAATTTTCCTGTCATATTTCTGTAAGTATAGCACTCCTCCCATTCAGTGATTATCTTCAAATTACATAATGTAAAGTCTATACATAAATTGTCACTGGGAATATAAAATCAACTAGGTAAAACAGTTTGATTTAAATACAGGGTGTCCCCCCCAAAAAATGTATGTACACTGTAATAGCTGATAGCTCAATTTTGAAAATTAAATGAATTTTAATAAACACTGCCTTTATAATTATTCAAAGTGTGTGTATACATTTTTACTTCTCTCTTCCCATGTCATCTCTCCTGTGTGTGTTTGGATGTTTTTACTAATAAATAATTTCAAAATCACCAGAATTCAAGTTAATTTGACTTCCTATTTTATAATCATTGCTGGTGCTGAAGATGGCTTCCAAGTAAGCCAAACTAATTTATACATTTTACACCTACTTTTGAAATATTTCTTTGAAGATCAATGACATCAAGAGATACATGTTTGTAAGAAAGATAGCAGGCCAGATACAAGCTCTGTTTCTTCTTTTTTAGTGTGAGGACCTGACTTACACAACATCCTAAAACTTTCACTCTGTACTCACCAATATTGCTTCTGGGCCTATGTCATGTAGAGACAGGATAATTTGAATTTTCCAAAGAAGTGATTTAGGAAGCTGTAACCTCCATGGGAGTTTAGAACTGGACAGTGTTTCTTCTTGAAATGTTTGCTTTATTTTTATAAACAAGAGAGCAAGAATTTCTCTCTCTTCTTTCTCCTTCCCATTGCTTTGATCTTATGTTGGGTTGCTAAATAGCAACCAGTCCACAATATTTCATTTTAGAGAAAAAACTCAGCAAACTTATCCTGATTGAACAGGCAAAATATACTATACTGCTGTATCAAGCCCAAATTAAAGTGAAATATAAATAATACAAAGATCATCGTAGACTTCCTGCTCTACCAGAAAAGTCAAGCATTCAAGCAGTCTATGCATTACCAACAGATTAAATATTGCAACCAAGTCAACAAAAGATTAAATGATTCAATTCTAGGTGAATGATTAGATGGACAATAAGAGCCCTTGAAAAGCAATATCAAATAGTCTTTCATTGTAGAGGAAGAATATCAAAAATGCGTCTTATGCACAAGATTTATGGTTAGCACCTTAAAGAGCATGCATTCAATACCAAGCCTCCCAGGGGTTTCCAAGTTTGATTTCAAACATCTGCCCTCTTCACCCCAATTTCTGGGGTGGTTGCTGTGTGTTTATTACTGTTTGTGAAATTATGTGTCCTAGTTTTTTGTTTAGAAAATATGGTCAGAATGGACTTTTACTTCCTCTACCATCAATGGGCTTTATGAGAATGACCTTTCAAATGTGTATGATAGAACTTGGGCTTGAAGGAATCAATTTCAGGAGTTGATGTTTCTGAAAATAGACTGGGTTCTTAATACAGTCCCTACTGGGTGACCTAGGGAATGTAATTCAGCCCCATGATACATTAGTTTTCTCATCTACAAAATGAATTATAATAATACATATTCCATTGGGTTTTTAAAATATCTTAGTAAGATAATAAATATAAAGTTCTTAGAACAGTCCTTAGCACATACTAGCTTCTCAATAAAGTAAGTATTTTATCTACGCTAACTATTAATCAATATAATTGACCATTGGATAAGGCCAATACAGAGATATTGCCATTCTACCTCAAAAATGGCTCTATAGCATTATGCTAAATGAAATAAGCCAGTCAGAGAAAGATAAATATCACATGATCTCACTCATTTGTGGGATATAATAAACAACATAAACTGATGAATAAAAATAGAACCAGAGTCATAGAAACATCAAACAGACTGTCCAACCTATGAGGGAAGGCGGAGGTGAGGGGGTAAGAGATCAACCAAAGGACTGGTATGCATGCATATGAACATAACCAATGGACACAGACAGGGGTGGGGGGGGGGGTGAGAGCATGTGCTTGGAGGTGGAGGCAGCTGGGGAGGTCAAGGGTGGGGGAAGATACTTATGTAATACTTTAAACAATAAAGAATTTAAATTTTTAAAAAATGGCTCTGTAAAATAAGAAGGGTATACAAATTCATGGAGCTATGAACTTTTTGATATAATTTAACCCATTCCTGTCTTTCTACCTTACTTTTAATTTATAATATGCAACTACTATATTGTTATATAAGTACTTTTGCAATTTGAGAAAATATTCTTGCTAATTTCTAAGTTAGTGCCAAAATATTACAACTTTAATTGCTCACTAAAGGAAAACCCTTCAGGATGGCAATATCATATCATCCTCATTATCTGTCTTCATTTATTTTCAAATGAATAGGACTGCCTGTTATACCAGGAAAATGATTTCAAGTATTGCATCAAAGATATATTTGTTTGCTATTCTCTCTTTTGATTTGTCTATAATTAAGTCTTGATACATATTTTTAATCAGATATCTTATTTTTAATGTCTAATAAGAGGTTGGCAAATGAAATGTCTAGGTGTCATTTTTTTTTTTTACTTCTGATAGGAAATCTTTATATACTAGTATGACTCCTTTTTCTCCTCAAAGACAACCTAAATAGAAGGAATAATCTGGAAAAGTATATAAGTAGGAAAATCTGAGTCCCACAAATAAAAGTGCATTAATTCTTGAAAAATACATGTTATAATAAACAGTTAGAAAGGTCCTAATGATGATTGCAGTAAACCAGTTCTCATAGGTCCTTTAAGGGAGGAGCATACGTCCCAAGGTGCATGAATCAGTGGTGCAGTGCTGAAGTAGAGTCAAAGCATTGGGGTGGGGAGGTTCATTAAGAAATCTGTAGAATAACTTTAAACCACATCATTCAGAGCATTGGCAGCTCAGTCATGCAGGTAACACTATGCCTCACTCATAGTAGGAATTCA
Organism: Myotis nattereri; assembly: GCF_964212035.1. Classification (NCBI taxonomy): domain Eukaryota; kingdom Metazoa; phylum Chordata; class Mammalia; order Chiroptera; family Vespertilionidae; genus Myotis; species Myotis nattereri. The sequence continues at coordinate 178,724,913 of NC_138075.1, read as the reverse complement.
AGAAGTGTTAGCTGGATAAATGAATAAATTAATGAGTTTGATCCTGGACTATTAGAGGATAGAAAATGGAGAATAATATGAGTGGGGGTTTTTATGATTATTTGGCAGAATTACAATCAATTAGCTTACCTCTCTGACCCTTCAATTCTTCTTCAAGAAAATGAATATAGTAATATTATAATTTAATAATCCTTCCTATCCCAAAGTGCTATTGAGACTTTAAAATGAGAGTACTTTGGAATTTACAAATGCTATACACAAATAAGTAATTTTTATTTCACTTCCTTGAAATAAGTGAAAAGCACTGGTATGTTTCCACAGATTTTGTCCCTTTCAATCTACCTTTACATATGTAGAGGTGTGGGGATGAGGTTAAGTGTAGAATGGAAAAAGAATAGTGAGCATCTGTATAGAAGAAAATTGGAGTCTTCAGTCATCTTTTTCTGTGATCCTTAGAGGGATTATCTACATAAGGTATGACGTGAGAGAAGGGAGTCCTCATTGATTCCCTCTGTAGGTCAAGCACTGGATGGTTTATTGGAACAAGGTGTGGTGAGTCCCTGAGGAAAAGGTAAGAGATAGCAGTTACAACCATAAGTTGAAGAAAATTCATCACAGGTTCAAAGTGTGAAATGCATAATTAGTCAAGCATGGCCATTTTAAGCTTCACTTACACTCTTAGCAAGCAATATGTGAGAAATGTAGCCTCCCTTCTGAAAGCAGGGGGGAGACAGATCAGAAAGGAGAACCCGAGTTTCCCGTTAAAATATTTATTATTTGTGGGTGGCATTTTTTTTAAACATAACCAGGAGTTACATTGAGATGCAAATGTGTGTTTATTGCCCTGGGGAGAAGTTGTAAAAAAAAAAAAAGTAGACAATACTCAGAGCTGGAAATTGTCCCCTGGGCCAAGGGCAGATGTTGGGCAAGAACTCAATTTGCAAAGAGGACTAGAAGGAGGGAGGAGGGGCAGGGAAAGAAAGTAGAAAAGGCCAGCATGGCCATCCTTCAAGAGCTGATTACAAAGTCACAGTGGAACCCAGCCTTTGTCATAATTCAAGAAAGGATTGGCAAGATTTAATGCGTGGAATGGGCAACTAGTGGGGATTGCAAGACTCTTCCCAATAGAAGCAAATATGGCAAAGATGAACTACAGGGCCTAATAATATGAAATGAAATGACACTGCACCTGGTGGGATAAAGACCAGGTAGATATTCCTTCTCCTTATAGTAAAAGTTGGCTTAGACATAAAGCAGCTTTAAAGGACCGAAGCACAGAGCAGAATATCAGCATCACTAGATGCAATAGAAAAAAGGCAGAAAAAGCTGAATTTATGTAATATTAATTGGAGAGATTTCCCACTAACCTTTTCTACCTACCTATCGGCAGCAGAAGAAAAAACTGAAGACTTACTAGGAATGGATCTCAAAGAAACAGAAAAAAGTCTATTAATAAACTCTCATTGTTTTGTCACTTCCCCACTTCAAGTCACACTGCAATATTGAAAGAATAAAAACAACAACTAGATACGCTCATGGGCTTAAACAAACTTATTCATCCATAAACCATTGCTATTTCTGGATAATTTAATATGTAAAGACTAATGCTAAGGAAACCTGAATTTGTATAGCCGGTCTGGCAAGCAGAGCCAGAACTAAATTTATACCTTCATGTCTCCTATAGACTCAAAGTGCCTTTGTATATGACTCCATGTACATGGATATGAAGTGTCATAGAACTACATGTTTCATTTAGCATTATATCCAAGTCAAATGGAATTTAAAAATCAGTTTTCTTAATTGATTTGTTCAATCAAAAAATATATACAAGTGCTTCCTCTGTGCCACACACACACTACGGGGTCCTGGGACAGAACAGTGAGCAAAGATGAGCATAGAATAAAAACTTTATTGCCGGATCATAGAAATGTGAGAGTGTTGATGAGACTTTCCTAGTTCTCACCATAAGTTAGCCAGACCTTTTATCCTTAATCATATATATATATATATATATATATATATATAGAGAGAGAGAGAGAGAGAGAGAGAGAGAGAGAGAGAGAATGCAAATTAGGCCAGGACACCATAACAGTCACGACTGGTCAGGAGGAGGCCTCACGCACAGGTGAGGCCCGGAGTGGAGAAGGAGACAGAGACAGGGTGCCTATCCAAGCCGCCACAGCCGAGAGCAGGCCCAGAAAGGAGAGGGCTGGCTGGTTGGGCCCACCCACAGCTGCTGTGGCTGAGCACAGGCTAGGAGGGGAGAGAGGTAGGAGGGGAGAGGGGATAAGGGAGAGGAGAGAGAACCCGCTCACAGCCTCCAAGGCTGAGCACAGGCCAGGAGGGGAAAGGGGTGAGGGGAGAGAGGAGAGGGGATAGAGGAGAGGGGAGAGGGGAGAGGACCTGCTCACAGTCACTGCGGCCGAGGGCAGGCCCTTGCTGGCAGTCCTGCCCCTGAGTATGAGCTGCAGAGGAAACACCTTTTCTGACCACTCATTGGCTAAGCTCCCAGTATGCCATTCACAGTGTTCTTGGTAACTTGCCTAATAAGAATCCAAGAAGGTGATCTAGGGTTCTTCCACCTCACTGCTGGAGGAAAATATGAAGGTCTGTTGCTGGAGGGTCTAAGAAATGTCATATCCTGCCCTAGCTGTTTTGGCTCAATGGATAGAGCCTCTGTCTAGTCAAGGGCATGTACCTAGGTTGCAGGCTCCTCCATAGCTGGGGCCCAGGTCAGGGAAATTGCAGGAGGCAACCAATCAAAGTGTCCCTCTCACATTGATGTTTCTCTCTGTCTTTCCCTCTCTCTTCCACACTCTCTAAAAATCAATGGAAAAATATCCTCAGGTAAGGAAAGAAAGAAAGAAGAAAGAAAGAGAGAAAGAAAGAAAGAAAGAAAGAAAGAAAGAAAGAAAGAAAGGAAGAAAGATCATATCCTATGGAAGAGACATCTTGAAAATAGCTAAAGAAAGTTGTCATTTTTTCATGGTGAAGGGACTGGAGTCCATGTTGATGAAAACACCTTGGCAGCTGTGGCAGCCAGCAGTAGCAGCAGCAGTGGGGTGATGGGGGCAGTGTCTTCTCCTGATCAGCCAGGTTGCCTCCTACAGAGGGAGGCCAGACTGCAGCATAGGGAGCGGGCCTAAGCCATTAGTAGGACATCCCCTGAGGGCTCCCAGACTGTGAGATGGGGCAGACTGGGCTGAGGGACAACCCCCCACTGCACAAATTTTGTGCACCAGGCCTCTAGTATGGACAATAAGGAACCATAAAATGTATTGTATCAGAGGAAAGGCAGAATCAATTTATACTGCAGAAAAATGATGTATTTGCTCTATGAAAAGTGGATGCATGGGAAGGAGAATAAAAAAATTTAGAAAGTTAGAAAACTTTTATGAGGTTGCTGGATTAACATAGTTCAAAGGACATGGAAAGTGAATTAGAGTGGTGTCCATCTAAATATTTAAAAAAGGATCAGATCTTTGCTAATAAAAACTGGCAAAATGGGGACAAGTAGATAATAGAAATGGAATGAAAGATTACAAACTAATAAGAAGTTTTTAGTTAAGAAAGTACACATGACAGAGAATAATTTCAAAATATAAATGACCTAAGTCATTCTAAGAACCACAGAAAACCAAGAAATCAATAAGTTTTCTTTAAACTGGTGGTAACTGATAAGACATGTCAGAATGCTCACAGTTCTCCAGACACTGGGGTCAAGAGTGGTTCTTAGACTTCCAGGTTACTTATCTTAAATTCATCAGTAAGATCCTTAATGTTAACATATGCTACATTAGAGCTAACAGTTTGTTTTATAATTGGTGGAGATAACCTTCATTATGCCAAAAAAAGGATAAGTGTTGGAGGAAGAAAAACACATTTGAGAATGACCCTTTATTTACTCTTAAGCAAATAGACTTGCCTACCTACCTCTTTTCACAGACCAAAAGATCTCCTCCGAACATGTTAGGTCTTAAGGGTCCAAAATTTAAGGTTAGGGGATAAAGATTAAGGATAAAGTATAAAGAACATTGGATCAGAAATAACCTTTTTTTTTTTTTCTTAACCCTACTCTGCCACATCCTAGATATGTGACTGGAATAAGAAAGGCAATACGCTATAGCTAAATACACACACACACACACATGCACACACATAAACCTGGAAATTTTAGTGAAATTCATTCATTCATTCATTCAAAAATCTTTATTGAACATCCTTTTTGTGCTGGGTACTGTTCACAACCCTGTGGGGATGACAGGGAAGAAAACATAGGTGCTAATAGTGAAACACAAGAAAACACACAGTGTGATGAATGTACTACCAAAGAAGACAGGAAAGTTCCCGCAGGAAGTAAATCTGAACTCTCTCAAGGGTGAGCAGGAGTTTGCTACATGTATCTGCTGAGGATGACGTTCCTGGTAGAAGGAATTAACTAGTCATCAGCACACTAAAACCCCCTGGGTTGACATTTAAATGCTATATTTTGAAACCAATCTTATAAATGTTAAATCTGAAAGTATTTCTTTCTGGAGAATAATACATGTTCTTTTGAGAAGTTAAAAGAGTAAGAGGATGTGAAAAAATTAACCTCTTTGGGAGAAATTATTAAGAATTTTATGAAAGCCTCAAACAGAGCTGAGAAGAGTCACATTTCTATATTATCTGAGTAATAGGCAGATAAAGGAAAGTTTTAAAATAGTGATTTATTAAGTCAATCCTATATAATAAAAGCCCAGTGACCATAATGGCAGAACGACCAGAATGACCGCTTGACCAATCACTATGAGGTGCACTGACCACCTCTTGGTCCCTTTCCCCAGCTGGCAGGCTCCGATCACCAATGGCGAACAGGGCAACCCACAGCGGGGGTGGGGCTGGTAAGAGGGCAGCAATGGCCAATCTCTTGGTCCCTCCACCAGCTGTCAGGCTCCCATCACCAGATGGTGAACAGGGAACTGGGGTGGGTGGTGGCAAGATGGGCCTGATCGCCGGCCAAGCCAAGAGACTCCACCTATACACAATTTCGTGCATCTGCCCTCTAGTATTTTTATAAAGCACATGAGCTCTTACAGGTTTTTTCAATGTGTTTCCCTCTTTTTCATTCTACTGAAAAGACTTATAACTACCCCCCTTTATTTTTTAAGATTCTGTTCAATTGAATGAGCAGCTTCCTGATTTTTTTTAAGTCAATGTTTCATTCTGATGATTGGAAGAATTGAAGCAATAAGAGTTCCAGTGCCAGGAAGACAAGTCCCAATACATCTTGCTATAAAAACCAGTTGGGGATTGAGCCTAAGGGAGATGGAGGGCTGCTGGAGCCCCAGAAAATTTATCTTAAAGGGCCACTCACTCCATCTGAGCTCCAGCATCGGTGCACCAACTTGAAAAGCACTGAGACATATGTGGAGGAACTAAATTGTCCAGCATCAGGGTAAGTTCTAGGGACAGCTTTCTCCCAAACAGAAGTGTCGGCAGGGGCCATTGTTCCTTTGATGAACCCTCCTCCCAGATAGCCTGCAGGCACCATATCTGAGACTCCATTAACCTGGATCAATGCTGTTTGTCCTGCTGGCCCACCTCACCAAACTTTCATACCAATCAAGCTGTTTCCAATGGCATTTTGTACAAATGGTCTGTCATGGTTCATGCCTCATATTTTCCTAAAATCTCTCAAATAAGCAGCATCTAGACTCAGTGATCCCCATATTCTCAATAAGTGGCCCCAGACCTGGCACTAGGAACAGGTTTACCTTTCCTGGGTACTTCCAAGCCCAGCACAAGAAGCAGCAAATTGCTTTATGGCTCATACAGAGTGGCTCTGGGCAGAACACAGATGGTGACTGGCATTGGCGTGAACCTCCCTGAAGGCACCAAAGCCAGTGCACCCAGAGGACAGCTTTAGATCACATTTAAGCACCACCCCAACACCTCCATAAGTGATTCACTCAAGGGGTGGCCACAGCAGATACCAGAGACCCACTAAAGTAAGTCCTGCTCCATGGGGTGGGCCTCTGCACAACTGATCTTCCACAGTGGTTGCAGTCAGTCCTTGTTGCTGATTGCCCTGGGGGCAAATCCCTCACATTGATGTGCCAAAAGCAATCAAGGCTCAACTACAATAGGAAGCTGTACACAGTTCACACAGGAGGGGAAGTGAAGGGGTTGCACCAGGCCTTTCCAGCACTGGTGCACAGGGAGGACATGCAACTGGATCTTATAGACCACTCTACCAAGCCTGAGAGACACAGCAGCTCTACCTAGTACATAGAAACAAACACAGGGAGGCTGCCAAAATAAGGACACAAAGAAACATGTTCCAAATGAAACAATAGAACAAAACTCCAGAAAAAGAACTAAACAAAATGGAGACAAGCAATTTACTAGATGTAGAGTTCAAAGCACTTGTTATAAGGGTGCTCAATGCACTTAAGAGAAGACTAGATGAACTTACTGAGAACTTCAACAAAGAGATGGAAACACAAAATTGAGATAGAAAACATAAAAGAGAGCCAGTAATAAATGAAGTATACATGAACTGAAATGAAAACTACATGACAAGGAATTAACAGTGGAGTAGATGATGCTGAGGATCAAATCAGAGATTTGGAAGCAAAAAACAGCCAAACAGAACAGCAAAAAGAAAAAAGAATCCTATATAATAAAGAGGTAATATGCAAATTGACCATCACACACTCACACAAGATGGCCGCACACATGTGGTCACAAGATGGCCATGCCTATGTCATCACAAGATGGCCACCCCCATGTTGTCTCAAGATGGCCGGCAGGGGAGGGAAGTTGTGGGTGACCAATCCAGCAGGGGAAGGCAATTAGGAGGACCAGGCCAGCAGCAGAGGGCAGTTAGGGGTGACCAGGCTGGAAGGGGAGGGCAGTTGGGGGCAACCAGGCCAGCAGGGGAGGGCAGTTAGGGGTGATCGGGCTGGCAGGGGAGCAGTTAGGTGTCAATCAGGCTGGCAGGAGAGTGGTTAAGGGGTGATCAGGCTGGCAGGTGAGCAGTTGGGAACCAGCAGTCCCAGATTGTGAGAGGGATGTCCCAGATTGGAGAAGGTGCAGGATGGACTGAGGGACAACACCCCCCAGTGCACGAATTTTGTGCACCAGGCCTCTAGTGAAAAGGAACAAAGGATAGTGTAAGGAGCCTCTAGGACAGTGATGGCGAAACTTTTGAGCTCGGCATGTCAGCATTTTGAAAAACCCTAACTTAACTCTGGTGCCGTGTCACATATAGAAATTTTTTAAATATTTGCAACCATAGTAAAACAAAGACTTATATTTTTTATATTTATTTTACATAGTTAAATGCCATTTAACAAAGAAAAATCAACCAAAAAAATGAGTTCACTTGTCACTTCTGACACGTGTGTCATAGGTTCACCATCACTGCTCTAGGACAACTTCAAGCACATCAACATTCTAATCCTGGGGAGTCAGAAGGAGAAGAGAGAGATCAAGTAATTGAAAACCTATTTGAAAAAATAATAAAAGAAAACTTCCCTAACTTGGTCAAGGAAATAAACATACAAATCCAGGAAGCACAGAGAGCCCCAAACAAAATCCACTCAAAGAGGCCCACACCAAGACAATCATAATTAAAATGCAAAAGGTTAAAGAAAAAGATTGAATCTTAAAAGCAGAAAGAGAATAGCAGTTAATTTACCTACTAAAGAGTTCCGTAAGGCTGTAGCTGATTTCTCAACATAAACCTTGCAGGCCAGAAGAGATTGGCAAGAAATATTCAAAGTGATAAAAAGCAAGGACCTATAACCAAGATTACTCTACCCAGCAAAGCTGTCATTTAGAATTGAAGGAAAGATAAAGAGCTCCTCAGACAAGAAAAAGCTAAAGGAGTTCATCACTACTAAACCCAGTATTATATGAAACTAGAGGCCCGGTGCATGAAATTCATGCACTTGGGGGGCATGTCCCTCAGCCCAGCCTGCACCCTCTCCAATCTGGGACCCCTCAGGGGATGTCCAACTGTCAGTTTAGGCCCGATCCCACAGGCTTGGTCCCCCCCAACTGTCCTCCCCTGCCAGCCCGGTCACCCCTAACTGCCCTCCCCTGTGGGCCTCGTCCCCCCCAACTTCCCTTCCTCCCTCCCCTGCAAGTCTGGTCACTCCCAAACTGCCCTCCCCTGCTGGCCCGGTCGCTCCTAACTGCCCTCCCCTGCTAGCCTGATTGCCCACAACTTCCCTCCCCTGACGGCCATCTTTTACCACATGGGGGCGGCCATCTTGTGCAAGGGCATGATGGTCAATTTGCATATTACTACTTTATTATATAGGATGTTAAAGGGTCTTCTTTAAAAAGAATAAAAAATAAATAAAAATTATGAACAATAAAATGGCATATGTATAAATACATATGTATCAATAGCTGAATGTAGAAAACAAAATAAACAAACAAGCAAAACAGAAACAGACTCAGAGATACAGAGAACATTTTGATAGTTGCCAAATGAGAGAAGAGTTGGTGGGGAAGGGTGTCAGTGAAAGAGGTGAAAATTATGAAGTACAAATGAGTTGTTATAGAATAGTCATGGAGATGTAAAGTAGAACATAGGGAATATCCTATCTCATATAATAAAAGCCCAGCAACTGAAACGGTGAAACAACCAGAACAACCAGAGACCAGAATGACCATGGCCCCTCCCCTTGCTGGCCCCACCACCCAGGGAGTGGTTAGAGGCAATCAGTCAGGCAGGCAGAGGCAGTTAGGGGTGATCAGGCAGGCAGGCAGAGTGGTTAGGGGCGATCAGGCAGGCAGGCGTGTATTTAGCAGCCAGTGGTCCCAGATTGCGAGAGGGATGTCCAACTGCTGGTTAAGCTCGACCTCTGTGGTATCGGGCCTAAACCAGCAGTTGGACATCCTCAGAAGGTCCCAGATTGCAAGAGGGTGCAGGCTGGGCTGAGGGATGCCCCCCCCCACACACACCGGTGCACAAATTTCATGCACCAGGCCACTAGTAGTCAATAATATTCTAAGAACTACAGATGGCATCAGATGGGTGTGAAATTTATTGGGATGATCATTTAGTAAGTTATGTATTGTCCAATCACTGGGATATACACCTGAAACTAATATAATAATGTATGTCAACTTAGAGTGACATACATTATTATATTAGTTTCAGGTGTATATCCCAGTGATTGGACAATCCCCAGAAGGAAAGTAGGGGAGCGCGGGGGTAAGGGGAAGAGATCAACCAAAGGACTTGTATACATGTATATAAGCCAAACCAATGGACATGGACAACAGGGGGATGGGAGCATGAGTGTGCGGGGCAGGGAGGGAGGTTGAGGGTTAATGGGGGGAATGAGGACACGTTTGTAATACCTTAACTAATAATAAAAATAAAAAAATAAGGAGAAACTAAGATGGCGGCATAGATAAACACCGGGAAATAGTTGCCCCACACAGCAATTGAAAATTAGCCCAAAGGACGGAGCAAACATCGTCCAAAACAACAGGAAGGCTGGCTGAGTGTAATTTCTACAACTAGAAGAAAAGAAAAGCACGCTGAGAGCCAGAGGAGCTGCGGAGGCTGAGTGCAGAGGTACGCGGAGGCTCGCGCGCGCGGAAAGGGGGTGGCACCTGAGGACGCGGCTGGCTTTTTGAATCACAAGCTCCCGACTGCTCTGATCTCCGGTTCTGGGAAGTCTCTGGGGACTTAGGACTCATACTGGGAGAGGCGGCTCTCTCAGGCGGCAGCGGGCGAACTTGAGGGCCGCTTTTTCTCAGAGGTGCTTGCAGCCGTTACTGGGACACTGAGACGCGCGACTCCGGGCGCGGAGAATCAGCCATTGCTTCTTTCTCCGCCCTTTGTCTCCCTGAGACCCCGCCCCCCCCCAGGCTGCGGCAGAGGCTTTTGCATGTGAATGCCCCAGAACTTTGCAACCTGATAATTACCTAACTGCAGCCGGGCCAGCCAGACCCGGAACTTCCAAGAGAAAGCCCAAGGCCCCGCAGCAGCTTGCATTGCTTCACAGCTGAGCCTCTTCGTGGCGGCTCCGGCTGTGTGGCCTCAGGCAGGGGCTGAATTAGCACCTCCTTAGATCCAGGAGCCACTGTACCCAGTGGTCAGAGGGGGACCATTCTCCCACTTCAGACACAGCTGATTCCCACAGCCAATTAGCCTGGAGGTCAATTCCTCCCAGTGATCCTACAACAATCGAGGCACCAAGAGTGCACCAAGAGTGTCCACCCCAGGTAACTGGGGAGGCTGAGCCACTGGGCCCTACAGGACACCTGGCGCGCAGGGCCACTCTATCAACACAGGGAAGCAGCCAAAATGCGGAGACAGAGAAACAGGTCACAATTGGCAGAAACGGAGGAGGCCAGACGACTGGATATAGAGTTCAAGGCCACGTTTATAAGGTTTGTCAAGAATTTTATGGAAACCGCCGATAAATTTAATGAATCCCTCAGGGAGTATGGTGAGACCATGGAGGTCATGAAAAAGGACCAATTAGAAATTATGCATACACTGACTGAAATAAAGAATACTTTACAGAGATCCAACAGCAGACAAGAGGATCCCAAGAATCAAGTCAAAGATTTGAAATGCAAAGAAACAAAAAATACCCAACCGAAAAAGAAAAAAGAAAAGAGATTCAAAAAATATGAAGATAGTGTAAGGAACCTCTGGGACAACTTCAAGCGTACCAACATCAGAATTATAGGGGTACCAGAAGGAGAGAGAGGGCAAGATATTGAAAACCTTTTTGAAGAAATAATGACAGAAAACTTCCCCCACCTGGTGAAAGAAATGGACTTACAAGTCCAGGAAGCGCAGAGAACCCCAAACAAAAGGAATCCAAAGAGGACCACACCAAGACACATCATAATTAAAATGCCAAGAGCAAAAGATAAAGAGATAATCTTAAAAGCAGCAAGAGAAAGACAGTCAGTTACCTACAAGGGAGTACCCATCCGACTGTCAGCTGATTTCTCAACAGAAACCATGCAGGCCAGAAGAGAGTGGCAAGAAATATTCAAAGAGATGAATAGCAAGAACCTGCAACCAAGATTACTTTATCCAGCAAAGCTATCATTCAGAATGGAAGGTCAGATAAAGAGCTTCACGGATAAGAAAAAGCTAAAGGAGTTCATCACCACCAAACCAGCATTATATGAAATGCTGAAAGGTATTCTTTAAGAAGAGGAAGAAGAAAAAGGAACTCTTACCATTTGCCACAACATGGATGGAACTGGAGAGCGGATAAATACCACAAGATCTCACTTATTTGTGGAATATAATGAACAACATAAACTGATGAACAAGGACTGATCCAGAGACGGAGAGGCATTGATTGGACTGTCGGGCCTTGGAGGGAAGGTAGGGGAGGGTGGGGGCAAGCGGGAAAGATCAACCAAAGGACTTATATGCAAGCATATAGGCCTAACCAATGGACACGGACAACGGGGGGGTGAGGGGGTGAGCGGGGAGAGGGGGGGTAGAGGGTACACATATGTAATATCTTAATCAATAAAAAATATTAAAAAAAAATAAATAAATAAATAAATAAAAAAATAAAAATGAAAAATAAAGATCATGGCATTAAGCATATAGTGTATGCCCAATGATGTAGCACATTGAATGAAAAGGTTGTCTAAAGGAATTGAGTTTTAAGCCCCTTTGGCCACTCAAGGAACATAGATAATGAGAGAGAATGAGGAAAACTGTTCTAGGTTTTAAATCATTTGTTCATGCATCAGAAACTCTTTATTGAACAGCTACTATAAACCAAATGCTTTTCATAGTACTGAATATATAACTGTCCTGAGAGTCATGGAGTCTACTCAGAGGGTAGGCCAATAGTGGTAAAATAATTAGATGTATTGAATTTATGGAAAAGTGGAAATGAAACGAGATAGGAAACATAAACGGAGATAGAAAACATAAGAAACAACCAGTCATAAATGAAGAATTCATGAACTGAAATGAAAAATAGAAGCCCTTGAATTCTGAAGTGAGGAGTTCAAATGTTAATTAAGTAAGTTAGGTCCTGAAGAGTCATTATAGATTTCTTAAGCCTTTAGTGACCAAGCTATCATTGGCTATTCTTATCCTATTTCTGATTGTGGAAAGAGATAAAGATGCAAATGTTCTAAAGTGGCATGAATATGAGTGTGGTCTGCCACTGAAGAGTAAAATAATAGTAATGATTGTGGAAATGAAAAAGATGGCCTTTCCAATTTTTCACAGGACTAAAAAGTAAAAATCCTACTCAGAACTGACTTTGAGCAAGGCTTAGGCATTATTCTGTGATAAGAAATAATATAAAACACCTGTGTTAGGTAATAAAAGCCAACAACATCTCCTTTATATCAGGACTCAATCTATATTCATCAATATTTAGTAGGACTTCTGCCAAGGCCTGGTAAATAGATACAAATAGGTCCACCTCTCTGCAGAGCTGGAGATAAGTACTTCCACAGAATATTACTATTATGATGCTACTTAGACCACATTTACAATCCTGTAATAAAACCAGTAATAACACTTTGTACTTAGGAACTACCTCACACTGACAATCTCAAATGTTTTATTGGCCATAAATTCTCCCAACACCCTCCATTAGATAAAGAATAATTATTCTCCCCAATTAACAGGTAAACTAGAAACTAGCTTAGCTGAGTGGCTTACCCAAGGCCACTGAGGTAAGATAGAAGTCCACTTGTTTTGGAGACTTAAACAGAACTGATCCTGGACCAAATGTAAGGTAGGCACTGCTTTATCCCAGAAACTTTCAACTTCTCCTTTCTTTTCTCTATCAACTTCTGGCAACTCTCATGTTTCCCTTAAGGTGTTAAGTGATACCAGTTGATAATGTCAAGGTGTTAGCTTTCTCAGGGATATCTACCTTTTATTAGGGAGCTCTTGAAGCCTGGCTGAATTTCAAGAACTCCCTAATGGAAAGTTTGCCCCCTTCTCACAGCTCACAGGTGTACTACCTCCAGGCCATTCACCCCTGTACTCTGCTACCCTGGAGTCCATCTCCAGGGAGAAACTTCCTCTCCTACTACATCGACCAGTACATTAAGGTTTTACTTTGTCTTTAGGACAGAAGTGGAGACCAAAGAGTCATTTTTAGTCCCAGAACCCAGCTCACATCGGGGCCTGTCTGGTTCTATCTGAGCCATCTCTGTATTAGGCAGCAGAATCCCTAAAAACGTTGTAACTCCATTCTTTGTACCCAGGTATTGATAGTGAGTGACTTGCTTCTTGACATTCGCTGGGAATACATTCCAAACACTGCCACCAGGTGGGATTTCTGTCACCTAGCAGGTCAGACATTTTTTATTTTTTAAATATATTTTTATTTATTTCAGAGAGAGAAAGGGAGAGGGGGAGAGAGATAGAAACATCAATGATGAGAGAAAATCATTGATGGGCTGCCTCCTGCACACCCCCCACTGAGGATCAAGCCCACAACCCGGGCACATGCCCTTGACCTGAATCGAACCTGGGACTCTTCAATCCGCAGGCTGATGCTCTACCCACTGAGCAAGACAGGCTAGGGCTCACCTAGCAGGTCAGACACTTTTTATAGCATCTCCAAGATGAGCAACATTTAAGATCTCTTGCTACCTGGAGGGGGATGGAGAATAAACTATTTAAAACCACGGGGAAAATATCTGGTTGCCCTTTGTGGGAACTTATACCTGACTTCCTGAACTAATTCCATATAGCCAGTCTATTACACAGATTCAAGAGGAGAGTGGGAACTAGGAACTCAGGGACTGAGGTGTGCTGCAAGGTCCATGCATATCCTGATGACGCGTGTAATTAAAAAGATTTGGAGAAGACAGTCACACTTACATTCTGTGCAAGTGCTGAATGCACAGAGAAAAATATTGAAAATGTTTGTTTTTAATCCAAATCTTTTCATCACTGGAAGAAAATAGTACTACCTTTACCTGAAAAGGAAACATATTTCTGCTATCAACATGAATTTCCCTGCACAGCTCCATGGAGGCTGCAGAGACATAATAAAGAAGGCCCAGGTTTTTTTAAAAAAAATTAAGCATCCCTTCTCATTTCTCTGCTATGTAGGTGACATATTGAGGCTGTTGCTGATTCTGACTTGGTGTTCTTCCAGCTTCTCTTCTAAAGGGTTCTTATGAATACGCCTGTAGGCAAACCGAACTCCTACACACTATGCATGATCCCTGTCTCACAAAGCTTGCATTCCAAATAGAGGCAAATGTAACCAAATGCCCATTTTATATGGTCAGTGAACTTCTCATATGTTTATGCATCAAATAAAAATGGCCTTGAGTCATCCAGGAAGGCTTTCTGATAAGAACAAAATCTGCACTGCTGGTGGGAATGCAGACTGGAGCAGCCACTGTGGAGAACAGTATGGAGTTTCCTCAAAAAACTAAAAATAGAACTCCCATTTGACCCAGTGATCCCACTTCTAGGAATATATCCCAAGAAACCAGAAACACCAATCAGAAAGGATATATGCACCCCTATGTTCATAGCAGCACAATTCACCATAGCTAAGATTTGGAAACAGCCAAAGTGCTCATCAGCAGACGAGTGGATTAAAAAACCATGGTTCAGCTACACAATGGAATACTATGCTGTGGTAAAAAAGAAGAAATTCTTACCATTTGCAACAGCCTGGATGGAACTGGAGAGCATTATACTAAGTGAATAAGCCAGTCAGAGAAAGATAAATATCACATGATCTCACTCATTTGTGGAATATAATGAACAATATAAACTGATGAACCAAAACAGATACAGAGACAGAGAAACATTGATCAGACCATCAAACCTCAGAGGGAAGGTAGGGGAGGGTGGAGATAAGGGGGAGAGATCAACCAAAGGACTTGTAAGCATGCATATAAGCCTAACCAATGGACACAGACACCAGGAGGGTGAGGGCATGAGAGGGGTGTGTGTGTGTGGGGGGGGGGGACGGGGAGAGCAAAAGGGGATAAGGACACATATGTAATACCTTATTCAATAAAGAAAAAAAAATTAAAAAACATTGAGAGAGAGGAAAAAAAAGAATGTATGTAATACATTCATCCCATGTGTCTGATAATATGCATTTGATAAATATTTATTCACCAATAAAAAAAAATCTGGAATTCGCTGATCTGTGGAGGATTAACATTTTGGTCTGGATCATGTGTCATATTAGGAGGAAACTTGTACCAAAGTATTTTAAAGCAGGAACTGCCACAGAACAGCACCAGATTCCTTGAGGCTATGCCTTATCAATTCCTTAGCATTCAAAACTAGGTATGTGAAACAGCTACAAAGATAATCACAAATCTCTTTTAAATTATTTATACTTCCTGCAAAGTATGTCCTTTAATAAAAGTGTGTTGCATACTTAGTATAGATATGGGGATTATGAAAATAAAAAAGCAGCAACCTCTGTCTGGTCTTGGGGAGATTAGGGTCTGTCACCTTCCATTCTGTTTTAATTCCCGTCCAGCCAAATTTCACGCAGCTCACCCAGCACTATCCAGACACTCCTGCTCTGTTTACAGCTCAGCAGTAGTTACTAGGATTGACAACATGGATACTTGAAATATTTATGTAGCGTTTATGCAATCGCTCTTCACTGCCCAGTTTAAAAAAAAAAAAAATTGTTTGCAGGGCCTGGCTCCTTGCCAGAGTTATCTAGATCTTAATTTTATAAGGCAAGAATTTAACCCAGAGTTCAAAAATTGAAAAAGTGGGTGGAGGAGTTGGTGGTGGTGATCACTTGTGGTCAAAGAAAGCTGTTTGCTTTTCTGTGGGCAGATATCCAAGGGCAGTTTAACATGACTTCCCTCAAGGAAGAAACGACAAGAAAAGCACCTAGAAATCCTGAAGCAGAAGTAAAGAATGAAATCGGTTCCCACCAGTGATATTTACCATTTCTATACCCCCAGCTGTCCATATTTTTGAAGCATTCATCAAATACCTAAGTAACTTTAATTGATCCTGTTAAGGTTTTCCGTGGGGCACCTGAGCATCTACACCTGGAAATTTGCAGGGTGAAGAGGCAGATGCTTGCAAACAGGCCAATGACTGAATCCCTGGGTTGCCCAGGTGACAAATGAGATTACCTTCCCCCAGTGCCTTTCAGCTCCAGACAGTGAAGGGTCAGTAACCTCTTCAGTCCATAATCCTACTGCCAAGCACCTCCCAGACTGCATTAGGGGTAGGGTTGGTGAGCAGGAAGAGGCACAAAGTTAGGTAGGATTTTAAAAATGGGAGAAGCAGAGGGTGGGTTCTGAGCCTGAGAGCAGAAGGAAGAAAGAGGAAAGAGGGATCCACATGCATTTCAGCATCGCTGCTAATCCTTGTTTATGGAGGCTTTGGAGGCCTGACTACCTGGGCCAATACTGTTATGCTTTTAGAAATTCAACTCAAGAAACAATTACAAAAGAGATAAGGAGCAAAAGAGAGGTGACTTCTAAGAAGATTTTTTAAAGTAACAACTTTTCCCAAAGGATATGAATTGGACTCAATAAACTGTCACATACAGGAATGGCTAGGTCCCAGAGAGAGACATTTGCTGGTAAAAGGTTTTAGAAAGCCATAGGAATTGAAACACAATTTACAGAGGAAGGACACCACCTGAACTGCCTGCAGGAAGAAACTGATTAAGCTGGTGGGTAGCGTTCCACCCACAGATCCTAGAGACAACACAGAAAACAATAGAAAAGCACCCAGGAGACACTCCAGTGATCAAATCACAGGTGGGCTTGCAAGTTGCTCATGCTGTGATTCAAGCAGGACACTAAACATTCTACCAAGGAGAAAAACATCAGTTGTGATAAGTAAAATCCTTTCATTGTTGGGGGGGGCGGGGGGTGTAGTTCTCATAGCACTATTATCAACACAAATTTACAGTAAGAGTGGAATTGAATAATACAAGGGAAAATATGACCAGGCATGTCAGTTATAAAACATTCGTGTGCATGTGGTTCTGATGTGTTAACTGTGAAGCATAATATAAAAGAGCACAAAAAGGGTCCAGTCCTCTCACAATGTAATTTCTTTATTTTTCATTAAACAGGAAAAAAAAAAGTCAAAATACTCTGTGATTTATAAAGGTTTAATTAATACCAAAAAATAGTCTAGGCCCTAGGCATAGGAAAAAGGAGACTGGGAAGATATATCCCATGATGCTAATTTTAGTTTTGTTTGGGTCCTATGACTACGGGTGATGAAAAAATATATAAAATACAGTTTCTGCCCTCAAGGAACTGACTAATTCTTATTACTTATTATATTTGTTTAGTCATCTTTAATTTTTATATTATTAAGATTTTAAGGAATGTCTTAAAATGTTTGACATCTGAAAACAGTTGAAATGTTTTCAAAAAGAAAAGAAGGAACTAAGCAAAGACTAAAATAAAATTATTTTGTGCTATTGGAAGATAAACACTTTTTATTCTTTATATGTACATAGGAAAATAAATGTGTTTGGTGGGAGATATCTGCTGTAACACCCCTTCAGCTTGTTCTTATTCAATTGGATTTAGCTTGAAAATATTTGTTAAGCATGTGACCATGTGTAAGGAACTTAGGGGAAGCCAGTGGGGTAAAAGATGAATAACTTTCTGCCTTCTAGGGCCATACATCAAATAAGAAGTAAGATCAATGTGACGTCACTTCCTCCTCTCTCTAACCCCAACTATATTCCTTGGATTCTTGTCTGACTCTCCTATTTAGGACAAAGAACAGCACCAAGCCTTTGAGTGAAATCCTCTTAGTGATTGATTGTTGTCAATGTAAATCCGTAAGAAAGCAGTAAATCCTCAGTCACAGTCACTGGACAGTGCTCAGCAGGCTCCCCTTTCCATTTGTTCCCTATTGTCTGGAATATTTTCCTTACAGACTTCCTCTTGCTGTCTTTCCATCTCTACAGTCTCAGTTCAAATGCTGGTCCTCAGAGAAGCCTTTCTCAACCATACATCATCATCCTGGAACACTGCCCCCTGCCCCACTCAACATCCCTTCACATACAACCCACTATTGTTGATCCTCGTACTTTGTTAGATGGTACTTCTGTGACATTCTTATTTTGTGTTGTTGTTGTTGGGTTTATTATTCATTTCTCTTGAATATGAACTTCATGAGGGTAGGGATTTCAAAGATATTTTGTATGGTAATATTCCCAACTTCTAGAATAACATATGGCTCATAATATACACTCAATGGTTAATAACAGCCTCTCTGGGTTTTATTGTCTTGATCCTAGATAAAAAAAAAAAAAAAAAAAAACGCACTTTGTTCCCAGTTGTATCTCCATGAGAATTTAAATAGTATAACTTCAGTAAAATTAATTAACAAAAATAATAGCAGTACAGGAGTGAGAAAGAGAAAGCCCCAAAAGGCAGAAAATCAAGAGCAAAATTGTCATGTAAGCCAGATTATAGAGTTGTCTGTTGATCTCTGTGTGGTTATTTCCATGAGCCTTCAGTCAACTATTGTTTCAAAATTCCAGGCTTGCCTCAACTAGGTGACAAAAATTAGGAATGAGCTGTGTTTGCGAGCCTAGCCAGAATGAATGAGAAGGAGTAGCAGAATCCCTTAGTGCACTGCAGTAGTAAAAGCAGGAAACAGCCAGAGAAAATTCCAGCAGATGGCAAATCTCTGGGGAGGAAGAGTCAGACAAGAGTCCAGCCACTTCTTCCCCAGGTGGATGATTTCCCACTACTGCCAACCCCAAGGAGCTGGGTTTTATTAGAGAAGCAGCTATTTCTTTATAAAAGCAAACAAAAGCAGCATATGACAGAATCACTTAAGTGCTATGAGAGGGACTAAATGCTATGAGGATTTAGAGGATTAAGAGCTCACAAGCTGATTAGAAATCACTTCATGGAAAACATAGCATTTTTCAGATGGGTCTTGAGTAGCACAAACCAAGCAAAGGCAAATAGCAAGAGGGAAATAGAAAAGAACCATCTACTATGGCTAGAGCAGAGGGTATATGTAGGAAAGAACAGAGGTACAGTGGGAAATTTTGGGGGACAAATAATGGAAGCTATGAATACAACACTGAGGTTTTGCTATGTTTTGTTTAAATTTAATCAGTAATGAGCAACTACTTATTGCTTTTTGAGAAAGTTTATAATATCACTGAATCAATTTTTAGGACAAATCTACTGGCAGTATTTATATGATTACTATGGTAGGTAGGATTCTAAAGTGTATAATCCCCTGCATCTTCAGTGTAAGAGAGAGCTATGGATAAGATGAGATATCACTTTGGTGATTAGCTTCTGTTATATAACAAAATTGAGTTTTAAAAAGGGAAGTCCCTTAAAGGGATGTGAACCATTTCTGGAGAAAGAGATTAGAAGTACTAAATTCAACATGCAAGAAGTTCTCCAATGCTAGTTTGAAATGGAGGAGACCGCTTGGCAGAAATATCAGGTGGCTTCTGGAAGCTGATAACAAGACTTGGTAAAAGCCAGAGAGGAAAGTAAGACCTCAGTTCTTAAGTGTTCTGTAAGCCATCACACGAATGAGCTTAGAAGAGGATTCTTACTCACAGTGTTCAGATAGAAACACCACCTACCAACACCTTGAGCATAAGACCAAGATGATCCCAACTGGACTTCCGACCTACAAAATTGTGAGATAATAAATGGGTACTATTTTAAGTCTCTAAATTCATGCTTATTTTTTATGCAGCAATAGACATCAAATCAGTTGGAGTGAGTGAGAAAGAACTGGAAGCCATTTGGAAAACCATAAAACTAGTTGAGATTAGAATAAATTAGTAACTAAATGAACGAGATTGCAATAAAAATAAAAGATATTAAAGAGACAGGCTGTGCATGACTTAGCAGCACTGGATTAGATATGGTGGTCAGAGAGAGGGAGAAGCGGAATGTGAGTCTAAGACTAGGAACCTGGATGGCTGAAAGAATCATGGTGTCATTCATAGAAGAACTAGAGGCCCTGTGCACAAAATTCATGCACTTGGGAGGGGAGTCCCTCAGCCCTGCCCTCTTGCAGTCCTGGAGCCCTCGGGGGATGTCCAACTGCCACAGAGGTAGGAGAGGCTCCCACCACTGCCGCTGCGCTCACCAGCTGTGAGCCTGTCTTCTGGCTGACTGGTGCTCCCCCTGTGGGAGCACACTGACCACCAGGGGGCAGCTCTTGCATTGAGCATCTGCCCCCTGGTGCTCAGTGCATGTCATAGTGACTGGTCAACTGTCTGCCCCCTGGTGTTCAGTGCTCGTCATAGCAAGCAGTTGAGTGCCCTTAGCATATCATTAGCATATTACGTTTTGATTGGTTGAACGTACAACTGGATG
This sequence comes from Myotis nattereri, assembly GCF_964212035.1. Classification (NCBI taxonomy): domain Eukaryota; kingdom Metazoa; phylum Chordata; class Mammalia; order Chiroptera; family Vespertilionidae; genus Myotis; species Myotis nattereri. The sequence goes on along the minus strand of NC_138075.1, from coordinate 178,704,591 downwards.
ACTGGACATATAGCATATTAGGCTTTTATTATATAGGGTGGAAACCAAAAATAATGTAGGGGGAGATGGTCAGTTTCATTTCAGATGAACATAACTTATAATGCCAACAAAATATCTGCAAGTTTATAAAAAATGGGAATCTGAAATGCTGTAGAGAAGCTTAAGTTAGAAATGTGATTTTTGGAGCTCCTGATAAATAAAAGTGTGTAGCTAAAGTGAGTTTGCTGAGGAAATAATTGGAAAGAAAGATCGGTATGAAATTCTAAGATCCCAGAAGAAAATCCTCTACCACCTCTGTATTCTTGACACATGCTCTGCCTGGAATATCCTATCTGAAATATCCCTGGAAAACCACATCGTCATGTTTCAAATCTCAGTTTAAGCCATCTCCTCCATGCAGCACTTTCTGCCTTACTTAACCACTCAAAATTATCCAAGGTTTCTTAAGTGGCAATATTCCTATCTCCCCAGTTGACTAAGTTATCAGAGGACAGGGACCTTTTCAACTTGTAGTCTCAACGCCCAGTTAAGCGTCAAGAACACAAGAGACACTAAATATTTGTTGAGTGAAATGAATTGAGGATTCATTCTCTTCTTGGAAGGATCCTCATATAAGACTCTGTTAGTTACTTCACATTCTCTATTGCCCCTTCTTTCTTAACAACTGACCTTGGATTCTATTTTCAGTGGCAATGTGCCTGCGCCCAGACAAGATACTTGAACACCCAGACCCCCATTCAGGTAGAGGTGACCATGTCATAAAATTTTGACCAGTGAGATATAAAAGATACTTGCCAGGGCTCTGAGAGAGCTTGTGCTTTTCCTGATGAAAAGAAGATATAGCTGGTGCCTGCCCTTTCCTCCTTTCTACCTTGAGCAAAAACTTAATGGTTGGAGTTGCAGGAACCATCTGGTGACTCTGAGGCAACAAGACAGAAGGAAATGATATGTGAGTCACATAAACACTAGTAATGACATTGTCAAGCCACTGAACAAATACCAACAGCTCCTTAACTGCAGACTTCTTACAACAGGAGGACAAATAATCCCCTATATGTTTAACCTGCCATGAATAAGATATATAGAGTATATGTATGTAGTTTTATTTGCAGCCAAATAACTTTGTAGTTAAGATTTTGAATATCTTCAATCAACCGTCTGATATTTGAATGAGCTCTAAAATTCCTCTCTAGCATAAATATACTTCCCGAGGCAGGAAATTGATTAGCTATTAAGACTTTTCAGACCATTTGGAGAATTTAAGACCATGAGAAAGCCTTCTCTTACCAAAAACTTTCTATGATTCCGTATTTTCCCCTGATCTAGCATTCAAGATCCCCCATAAACTCACTCTACCCTATTTTCCATTTCTATTTTCCTGTGGTTTCCAAAACACATACTCTATTCAAATCAGGTTAGTATTTTGTCTCAACAGACACTGCCTTATTAACATGGAAAGCTCATTCTTATGTCTGCGACTTATTGCTTACTGTTATTCTTTCCTAAATGACCAGTGCTTTAGGTTTGACTCGTTTAAAGTTCTACACACTTTCAAGGCTACCAAAAGCCCCACCTTTTCCAATGAATTTTCCGTGGCTACTCCTTTTCTCGCTGGTCTCCTTTCCTCTGACATAGTCTACAAAACATGGTTGACCATCCTATTAATATTTCTCCCTTGATTTGTTAATTGTCCTGTGTGGGTTTCTTTGGTTCACCTACTAGAAGGTAAACTCCTCCAAACCTGAGGCACACTCTCCTTATATATTTTACCACAACTGCTAATGCAGCCTTACATACATAATTAATAATAATTGCTGATGGGAAGATTTTAGAAAATAAATGTATATAGTGCTTAGGAGAGCTAATAAAGACATGCATAACATACACCAAACATACACATGATTTTGGTAGTCATAAGAAGCTCAACTCAACAGAATGCACTAATATCCCAAATTGATTTTATGAACCTTTCGTTTATTAACTGGCAATGACTTATACAGGGCAAATGAATAATGGGGATTTGCAGCATGAAACACCTGCTGAATAGGACACAGAAGGAGGGGGACACACTGTTAGTGGGGAAATGCAGGTGGGAGATGCTCATAGTGGCACTCCGTGCATCTGAGAGTGTGTGTGTGTGTTTGTGTGTGTGTGTGTGTGTGTGTGTGAGTGTGTGTGTGTAAATGAAAAGAAAAACATCTGGAATCAGACCCTTAGAACTACCCTCAGTAGTCACATCTGGGGAGATGGAGGGGGAAAATGTCTTCCTTTAACTCTCCTATGTTTAGGAAAAGAGATTGTCCTCTGATTCAGTAGTTGGCTGTAACAGTAACACTCACTGTCTAGCATAAAATAAGGAATTGCTATTATTAAAATATAAAACAAACTTTAATTAAGCATACTAATAAGAAACCAGACACAAGGCACTTGTACCAACATCTTATTAAATTCTAAAGTTCCTTTTTCTGAATAGCTGCAAATCCTCCATACATCAAGTAGGCCAGATGTTCAGCCAGAATTATGATTCTAATAATTTATTCCTTGTGGGGGAAGGCATGTAAAGATGCCAGCATTCTGAGACAATTTAATCTATCCAGATCTGAGATGCTGTGGCCTTTGATAAAAGCAACACTGCGCAGTGGTTGTGAAGTATCCCAAGATGGTATCTCCAGGTGTTCTGATGACGGAACCATTACTTCCAATTCAATGTGCTTTCAATTCCATTCCCCAGGAGGTCACTCAGAGGGTATGGCATGGGTGCCATTTATTTGTCAGTGCTAGAAATTATGCTGCTGGCTTCATCTGTTTCATCCCTTGCTCCATCTTCTTGGGTGTAAGTTAGTTGTAAATGAGATACTTTCTGTCCAGGATTTTGCTGGCTTCTAGCCACACATTCTTTTCCAGTCCTGCAATTGGAGCTGAGAGTCCCAGCTAGGGTTCCTGCTATGAGCTTAGCATTTCCTTATTACTCTGTTTATTCTGATTGCAATGGCATCTCACTAAAATATAAAGATAAGTATGGCTTGACCACTGCTTTAGACCAAAAACATACAAGTGTCTCTCTTAGCTTATAACTGACTCTACTTTAGCATTCGCTATGTGCTAGGCACTATACTGGTATCTTGACATAGACTATCTTTTCCAACAACCCTGTGAGACAGGACTCATTTTCTAGTCATGGCTCAAATAAGAAGATGGAAGTGCAAAGAAGGGGAAGTAGATACACCTAGGAAGAAATGAAAGTAGGCATTGAAGACATATGCCCACAGTCCAGTTTCTACAAATGAAGAATCATGCTGAGTACAGAGTGGCAAAGATTTGCACTAGAGCTAAAGGAAGAGAAGTCTCAGGCATGATTTCAAAGAGGAGGAAGATAAAATTTTGGCAATGCAGACTGGGGCTGGGGAAGACCCACAACTATACATTTAAAGGTCAGAGGTGACCACCAAAGCCGAATATTTTTCTTCTCAATTTGGCATCCTCCCAGGGCAGAGTATAAAGTTGTGAGGAACACTGGAGACAGGCCCAGAAAGAGGAGATGGTTCACAGAACTGACAGAGCGCAGCAAGGAGAGGGAAGGCACTAAAGATTCACAGGGGAAAACAAAGAGAAAGAGATCCCCAGGGCCTACTGAATTTTGCAATTTGGTCTTCATTATTAATCACAAAAGCTCTTATGTTCTTTATGCCAAGCAAAGATCACACATGACCTCATTTAACCCTCACAACCTCCCTGGAAGTGTGTGTTATTATCTGCAGAACCGTTCCAAGTGGGGGGTTGGGGGGGGAGGCATAAAGGGAAACCCAAACTGCAATGGGTTGAGAAGTGACTGAGCAGGTAGAATCTAGTCTGCATTTGGGATAAATTTTGGATAATAAGGAATTGGCCCCAACCAAAAGCTGAACTGTATGCCAGTCACTTAGCACTGTTTTCTAATTTCACCCAAACCAAACTCTAAAAGGCATGTGGTTTTATTCACCTTCAAAGAAGAGACTGAGATTTGGAAGCTCAGCGCGGTCCACTGTCCTATCTTCTTTCCAATAAACGCCATTCTGCTCCCACAAAGGGAACAGATAGCTTCCACAGACATCTACTGGGAGCTGCATGCGCCAGGACGGGCGCTGTGGAAAGAGCACTAACCTGCAGGACCTGCCATGTTTCTAACTAGTAATAACGTGAGGATGAAGGGCCTGAGACCAGGAGTCAGGCTCCCTGCGTTTCGAGCTCCGCTCTGCCATCTCTGAGTGTCCTTGTGTCTGTTTCCTCATCTGTAAAATGGGATTCCTTGTGAAAATTCTTTAAAGATAATACACATGCGACATCAAGGACACGTGCCTGGGGCATGGTAAGTGTGGGGTGAAATGTTAGCTAGTCGCTTAATCGCCATTTTACAGCCAAGAAAAGAGGATGAGGAGGGATCTCTGACTGGCAGCGCTAAGAGCCTGCTCTGGATTCCGGATCTCCCAGAACCCCTGTTTCACCAGCACCGTCCTTCAGGGAACCTCCTGGGGGGGCTGAGGGAGGGGGGCGGGTGTTTGTGTTTGTTTGCTTGTTGACTTATGTGTGTTTCTACCTTGGGATTGACTCACACTTTTTTTCTCCTGGGCGGGGGGGGGGGGGGGGGGCGGGGGGGGGGTGCAAGGGGAAAGAAGTGAAGAGAGGGAGCTGTGCCGATGGGCAACTTCTCAGAAGACAGGAAAGGACAGCTACACAGCGTGGGCACAGGTGCAGGGCCCGAAGCCTCCACCAGGAGAGGCCCAGGGCAGGCGGCCAGGTTGGTGCTCACATCTTGATCTCGTTTGGAATCAGAAGAGAGAAGCCAAGAAGTTTCTTTTTCCTTTGCCCTCTTCCTGGCTAGCCTGTGTTCTTGGAGGGCATTAAAAAAACAAAGAAACAAACAAAAAGAGGTCTCTCCTACCCTCTCTTTCTTCCTAGGTCTTCTCCTTCCCCCTCCTCTCTCCAACCACCACCACTCCTACTTCCTTTTCTTTCCCTCCCTCTGCTGGTTCGCTGGTTACTTCCCCGTCCCTCTGTCCCTGCTACAGTAGAGTCCAAGCAGCCAGCGAGGGAGAGGGCGAGACTGGGTGCGGACTGTACAGAGCAGCCAGAGAAAGAAGCCAGTCAATCTCCTCTCTCTCTCTCTCTCTCTCTCTCTCTCTCTCTCTCTCTCTCTCTCTCTCTCTCTCTCACACACACACACACACACACACACACACACACACACACACACACACTCAAAATTCGCCTGCTGCACCGCGTCTGCTCCAATCCCTGGAACTGGCGAGAGAGCGCCCTCAGGCCGTCCGCAGCGCACCCCGCTCCGTGCCCCGCGCAGCGCTAGTCCGGGTCCCCAGCGCCGCGCTTCCGACGGGTGCGCCCGAAAATAAAGCGGGGAGCGAGGGTAGAGGCAGAGCCGAGGACACCCTGGGCCACACACGCCGCGACTGAAGCTCTCTCTCGGCGCCCGAGGGAAGAGGGCGCCCGCGGAGCCCGGCGCCGGGGAGAAGCGCGCCGCGGCCAGGGAAGCGCCCACCTGCCGGTCGGCGACCCGCCAGCGCCCCAAGCAAAGCGGGGCCGGGCGCTGTCCCGCTCCGGCGCGGTCCGGGCTCCCGGCGCTCTCGCCCCACCTAGTCTGGCATTCCAACCTTGCTCGGCCCGGCCCCTCGCGACCCCGGAGGGTCCCCCCGCCACGCGACGCGAGGAGTGGACGCGCGGCCGGGACCTCGCCATGGCCGGGGCGCGCAGGCTGCTGTGCCTGTGGCTGGGCTGCCTCTGCGTGAGCCTGGCGCGGGGAGAGAGGCTGAAGCAGCATCTGCCTGAGCTCAGCAAGACGGTGCCCGGCGAGCGCTCGGCAGGGGGCGGCCCGGGCCCCGTGCTGCGGCCGCACGACAAGGTGTCGGAGCACATGCTGCGGCTCTATGACAGGTACAGCGGCGGCAGGACCCGGGCGGCGCGGACACCGGGGGCCCCTGAGCGGAGCGCGCAGCCCCTGCGCTCCCGGGCCCTGCGCGAAGGCAACACGGTTCGCAGCTTTCGAGCCGGAGCGGCAGGTGAGTGCCCCCCAGCCCCCCGCCTTTCGGCTGTCCCTTCCCAGGTCTCCCCCGGACCCATCACTGCCCCTTCCTGTGCCCTAGAGACCTTCCCTCATCCTCCGCAACTGCCCTCCAAGCCCTCCTTCCATCGCACCCCACATTTCGCCAGCGAGGGAGCCCAGGTTTAGTCTCAATTGAGAGGGAGAAGTGGAGAGAAGGGGGCTGGGAGCAGCGGAGGGGGCCGGCTGGAGGAACTGCGTGCGATAGAAAGGGGCTACCCCGTGCCCAGGGGAGCCCTCTTGGCCTCGGTGGCTGGATCACCTCTGGGGTACTTATGTTGATGTTTCTTAAGTCGGTCAGCGGAAATTCCCTTGGACTGGGCTTTAGCCGTGTTTACCTAGAGGCAGAGGTCATTTTATGCCAACCGCGGGGCACCGGGAGAACAGTCACACTTGAACTAGACGCCTTCCGCAAGTCCTTTAGACAGCCGCCTCTCCAGACCTGGCCCCCTCTTCACTCCAGTCCTCTGTGTTACTATAGTTGACACCTCTTACTTGATAGTCCCTTGGTGGCAAACACACAACCTAAGCCAGGTGCTCCGGTGTTTCTATTCCTTCAAACCCATCTGGGCAAACAGGGCTGTACCATCCGCCCAGGGAGAAGTGGGGGTGGGAGAAGCAGCCGTGGGTGTAAACACCTCTTGGAATCTGCTGATGAAAGTCTGCTCATCCCATTTTTCAGCACACAGATCGCTGTGGACTGAAATTCGTGGCTTAACAGGGTTTCTCCTGGCCCCCGTGGTGAAGGGAATAACTTATGCTAACAGCCTGCCTGCCTCTCCCGTGCTAACAGCTTGAGGGAAAGTTTCCTGGACATTAACTCGGTGGACGGGCTTTGAGGACGCACCAGGCTTTTTTGTTCACTGCTTTCATGATAAAGGGAGAGACGTAACGGCAAAGCCTGTCTTCAGTGAACCTTGAAAAATAGCCAGGAATCTTCAAGTAAGGAGGCAATGCCTCATGCTCTATCAGGTCTGTCAGAATCACTAGGAAGAAATCTCCCAAAGCTTTGATATGTGGGACTCCTGGAAAAAAGGAAAACCAAAGCATCCATCAAGGGAAGCCCTCGGCTGACACTGTAAATACACTCTGGAGCTCATAGGCATGATGACATTTACAATAAATGTGAATTATGCTTTCTAATGCAGAAGACTTTAGCTAGAGTCTGAGCTGAACCAGATTTCACTTTCTTCTTCAAGCCACGAGCATACTCCGTAAGGGGCTGGCTTCTGCCAAGGAAACAGAAAGCTGCTCTGGTCTATCCACAGCGCACCAGCCACGTGACAGCTGACCACACCAGTGAAGGCTGTGGACTGCAGTGCAGGTCTGAGAGCAGAGCTCAGTGCAGGAGCCATGTGGGAGCAACAAGAATTGGAAGGAGATTAGGTGGGCAAGGCAGGTGGAGGCACGAGGATACTCAGATCACTCTTACCTTAATGATCATATTCTTTGGTAATATTCCCAGGGAGTAGCGGAAGCACCCAAGAAATGAATGGCATTTTTTGTATCAAGTTTGACTTTTAGTATGAATAACAAGATTTGGAGGCGGAATGTGAGGTTGTCTCATTCACACCTATTGCATAATTTCTGTATGCTGGTTTAGGCTGAGTGAACCTTGAATGGGAGATGGATAAGGAGTTGAACAATTCAGACTCCCTATGCTTTTTGGCTTCGACTCTTTTCATGCATTATAATTTCAAAGTGTCCCTTATCAGCCTCACTGTAGTCTTACACCATCAAATGATAAACTCTGATACGGAGGCCAGAAGTTCCCTTGAAATGATGAATTGCAGCGTGGAGCATATATACAAGGCTGTGTGCCCTGATAAGAAAAGTAATCCCTTTAGCATCCTAGAGACCGTCTTAATGACTTATTCATCAAAGGTGGACACTGGTTTTCGTGGGAGCTCAAGTGTCATGTTACTGCATTGGAGACTCCTGGAGAGGTGGTTCAGGTTGGACCCCTTCCAAGAGTGTTTGGTTACTAACACAGTAAAAGGACCTTATTATAAGGCAGTTCTGGCTCTAATAAGGCAGGACTCCAGGAAGGTGCTAAGGCTTCCATGCACACCCCTCTCTTTTATCCACATCAGCATTTCCGTAACACCCTTCATCTTATGACTCTTCGTCGTATGTTCTGATATAGGTGAAAAATGCTGTCTGCATTAATAAATTAGATATGTTTTCTAGTGCATGGTGTTTAGATTTTACAACATATGGGCTTCTCTGTACCAACGGTGTTCCAGATTTTAATGGAAGGTCAGGTGGTATGCTGTTTATATGGAATAGCTGCTGATTCGGCAGACTTTCCAAGTGCTTATTCAGGCTGAGTTATAGCCTTAGAGCCCTATTTGCTACTTGGAACACACCTGATTACAATTATTTATTGTTCTAAACCTAGAATATCTTTGGTTGAAATTTAGCTGCTGTGGTCTCCCTCTGATTACTTTCTACTTAAACCATTACTTGATGGTGGGTGGCATTCATCCTAAATACACTTTCTGCCAACCCCTTTCTCCTGCCTCAATGCTATGCAGTTGGTGTGCCAAAACCGTTAAGTTTGGAACATGCATAAGTCTTTTTGTGATGTGTAAGGGTTTACAGAAAGATAGGTTTTATCTTTCCTTTGTAAAAGGTAATTCACAAAATTATTGATGACAGAGAAGTTCAGCTTAAAAAAAACACACCATCTTAAAGGAAGACAAGAGGGATTTGAAATCAGCTCTTATTTTAATCTTAGCTTAAGTTGTCCTTGGCTACTATATAATAAAAGAAGAATAGTTTACACGAGATCTGCTCCTGGCTTGATCTTTAAAGATGCGTACTCCGTGTCCATTAGTTTCTCATTATTCCCACAGACACTTAATCTTATTTTCTCTTCATCATAAATTTAACCTCTTTGGGAATAGCAATTAAAGTATGTGTGTTATTATTAGGAAACTGTCATTATTTTAATTTATGACATGTAAGTACAAAAAAGTGCATTTCAGGGATATGTGTCACCTTTTAAAAAAATCACACCAACTTTATAGATAAAAGAAAAGTGAGGTATTCCAAACCCAAAAATGATTAAGGGGAGTCTTTCCTTCTATGACCCAAAATATTTAAAAATAAAAAATAGAGTTTGATGTGTTTCTGAAGTACAAGGCTAAAATATAAGGCTTTAGGAAAGACATAATTAAGGGCTGAACAATCACTCCAATAGAGCCATTCCTGTAAAACACATGGGCCCATGGGAAAGCACCATTTTTTATGGGTTTCATGGCAAGGAGACATAATAACTTTATTAAAACATAGTTACCTAAAAATTCCTGGCACCTAGAAGCTAGGCTTAAAATTAAAGAGTACTTAGATTATCTGACGTTTTTATTCAAAAGACAATAGTACATCTGGAGAGGGGGAGGTGGGTGTGCAGCTGCTTTGAATTACACATCACTTGGAATACATGATAGCCCTTAATGAAGTTTTTACTATAATAGGCAAGACAGCTTTACAATCTCTGACATTTAAAAATCCATAATGCCATGAATTCTTGATTATCCATGCTAATGGAACAGAGGAGAATGGGTTACATATAAAATAATTTAAATTTAGTTTTTTAGTATAATTAGACACACTCAACGAGACCAAGAGACCATGGGGGTCAATAAAAATAAATCCCTAAGCAGATAATTCACTCAGGGAATATTTGTACATTAAAAATATATACATAATTAAAAATGTATTAAGAGGGTTAAAACATTTTATCTAAGCAGTAAAAGTTCATAAGCACTTGATTGACCCAGTTCAGATTTTTCTAAAAATAAATTAGGGACATGAATGTCCTATATGCTCTTAAGCATTTTGAAATGATATAATTTTGTATTTAAAAGAGGCTTTGAAGAAAGCAAGTCCAACTCCTCCTGATACGGAAGAAGAAATGGGTGCCATGATGTATTTGCCAGAGAATTTGCAAACATAACTGAGCTTGTCTCAAAACCTAATTCCTAATAACCTGATCTAATTTTCTAGGAAACATTTTTGTAAAAAGAGAATCTGTAGAAAATATTAACAGGTGATACATAAAATTAGGTTCCAGGTTCAAATAAATTTCTAAAAATATGATGTTTTCTTTCCTATTAGGACCTTTCTGGGCCTTTAAATACTAAAGCGTTCCTTTAAGATTGGATCCCTCTCTCCCTGAGGGAGCATTTTCGAGAATTGTGGTTCTAAAATAACTAGTTAGGAAAACACTGGGTCAGAGCCTTTCTAATTTCTTAAGAAAGAAGATATGCAAAAGTCAAGAAAAAAACTGTCTAATTTGCCATCAGCACCTCCCTCAGAATGTGTACTTATATTGTTACTTTTGGACTCGGGTCCAACTTGAATCGTATCATCTTCCTGCTCTCATGTTTTAAACGTTGTGAATGTAATTTTTAAGACTCTGTCATTAAACTTCATTTCCCTCGCTTCTCTCTAGATTCTTCATTGTTCTCTTTAGGATTGATATTTATTATTTTACAACTCGTATTATTCTTTTGAAAGAAAAGCTGCTTTATTTGTGGAAAAAATTACTAGAGATCATACATGTCACTTTGTCTTATAAGCATTAATTCCTTGTTTAAAGACACATTTGTTAAAGACACCAATTAAATTTCTTATATAATCTCCATTGCCTGTTGTATTTATTAGGTATTATAAAATCGCACCTATTCAAAAAGCTTAGTCACAACTAATGAGCAACTTTGCATATACTTTCTATTCACTTTTCAGGATTTGGGGACTGCAACATCAGAACTTTTCTCCTCAAATTTTGATGTTTCCCCAGCTTGTATATCCTAGTAATCAGTATCTTTATTTTGGTGCTAGTAGTGGAAAGAAGTTTGGCATCACGAAATAGTCTCAGCTTGAACTTGCCTATGCCAAGTTTCAATTCAGAGTGAATTTGTAAGATTATGTTCTGAACCCATGAAAACAGAATTTTGTAATGGAAACATTGACATAATACTAATCAAGTGTCACACATACACCAGGTTAATGTCTACTTTGGACAGTGGTAAATGATGACAATGGAGCTGAAGAGCCCTCATATGTGGAATACATTTAGAAATCCATAAAATTTCTAAGCTATGCACATGTTAGGAGTGGTTGTGTCCTAGCATACTTCTACATAAAGCAGTACTCTTGGTAACAGTTTCAGGGATAATATTTTTAAAAGCTTGGATGCTTCTTTATCTAAAACATCCACACATAGGTCATAAAATCAAGTGATCATGGTGTGTTTATTGACTCCTTCAATGTTCTACCAGTGCCTCCCTTTAAGATCCATCTTTTCTTGGCAAACCACAGTAAACACAGTGCCTTGCTTTTATTTGGGCACACTCTGAAACAAAAGTGTTTGGACAAACTGATCCTACTGTCTGACCAAGTTCAGGAAGTTCTTACTTTGCTGTGTGAGGTTCTGTTAAATAATGATTTTACAAAATAATTGCACCCAATAGTTTTAGACATGCAAAGTTCTTTGTCCAGTCCTTTGATTTTATAGTTAGAACAACTGAGGACCAACATGATCTTATTTGCTTTTTCTTCAAAGAATATTTTAATTTAATTGCATGGTATTAATCTAAAAATTTTTAATTGAGTGTAATTGCTACTTTTAGGCATTGGTTAAGAAAAATGGTTTTCAAGTAGAGAAGAGATTCCTAAAGTGTCAATTTTTCAATTACCTTAGCCAGTGGTCGGCAAACTGCAGCATGTGAGCCACATGCGGCTCTTTGGCCCCTTGAGTGTGGCTCTTCCTAAGCCTTAGGAGTACCCTAATTAAGTTAATAACAATGTACCTACCTACATAGTTTAAGTTTAAAAAATTTGGCTCTCAAAAGAAATTTCAATCGTTGTACTGTTGATATTTGGCTCTGTTGACTAATGAGTTTGCCGACCCACTGCTCAGGCTAAGAGTTAAGAGATCTCAATGCTAATTTTGGCTGACCTGCTAATTGATAAAGTCATCTAATATTCCTAGGGCTAAGCCATACCTACTGTGCCACTCAACTGGGATGGTGAAACTCAATTGAGAAAATGAATGTGAAAATGCCCTAAAAGTTTAGAAGCCCAAGTGAGGTAGTCTTAATATTTTGAGAGATTGTCATTCCCCACAAAACCTTAAACATGCCTAAAATGTTGCTAATGTGCAATTGTTTGGAGCCCAAAAGGTATATCATCGTGGCAGTGTAAATAGAAAGAGGTGGCAGTCCTCTTGTAATCCAATTGATGCCATCCCAAACCTACATTCAAGAAGTTTTTCTTTCTGTCCTGGTCTTGGTGGCTGAGTGGAGCAGGGTTGCACTTTTTTATGGTGATTTCTTGAAGTTAGTTGTTCTAAAAGTATGATCTCTAGATTAGCAACATCAGCATCACCTGGGAATTTGGTAGAAATTTCCCAGCCCTCCCAGGACCAACTGATGAAACTTGGGAGGTGGGGCACAGAAGCCTCTGTTTGAATGAGCCATCAAGGTGATTCTGATGCATGTTTAAGATGCACTGATGCACTACTCTAAGCTCATGTTCCTGGAGTTTTGAGTAAACTATCATAACTAGCGTCTGAACATTACGATTGGTGAACATGTGAGTCCTGGCCCTTTTAGTGGGTCTTCCCATGAACAAGTAGTTATGAAATTACATAATGATAAGCATCTTTCACTTTGGAAGGTATATAACTGCACTTATGACAGTTTGGGCCCTGGGGAGGCCTTAGAGCAGTGGTTCTCAACATTCTGGCCCTTTAAATACAGTTCCTCATGTTGTGACCCAACCATAAAATTATTTTCGTTGCTACTTCATAACTGTAATGTTGCTATTGTTATGAATCGTAATGTAAATACCTGATATGCAGGATGGTCTTAGGCGACCCGTGTGAAAGGGTCGTTCGGCCGCCAAAGGGATCGCAACCCACAGGTTGAGAACAGCTTCCTTAGAGTAAGTCAGTCAAGACTTCTTGCCCTGCTCCCACAGCTGCGGAGAGTTTGGAGTCTAATCAATTGGCTAGAGAGAGGATGATGGGAATGGGGGCCTGTAAAGCAAGTCTCATTCTTGTATTCTGAGGACCTGGCATTGTCTGCTGCATAGCAGGCTCTTGGTAAATACTGCAGTTGAGCTGAATTAGCTGTTGAAGGGACTAGATAGGAAGAGACAGTAGAAAAGCTATCAGCCAAGCAAAGAATTTTTTAAAAACAAACTTGTCATGAGAGAATTTCTCTGGAGGCATTTTACCATGTATATGTTGAATGGAAATACTATTCTACTTTGTATACACAGTTCTAATAATCCTTCTTTTCTAATGAACGGAAAGGAAACTCCACACTGTACTTATACCCAAGAAGGGCTTTTGCTGACTTTTGGAACTTGAAGCTATTTGTGTTTTCACTTTGGTGCTAAGTAGGAAACACTTTTGAATCAAGTAAGTTTACACATTTGTTCACTCAACAAGTTTAACAAATATTCTCCAGGGTATAAATGCTCCATTCTGTGCAAAAAAAAAAAATTAGAAGTTCAAAGATTTATAGGACATAGGTCTGCCCTCTGAGAGCTCACAGTCTAGGAATGCCCTTGGATGGAGGCTAAGAGAAGATAAACTGATTGATGGATATTTTGCCATTTTAGAAAAACATACATTATATCATCTTTGGCCATGGTTTACTTTGGACATAGAGAATGGTTGTTTTGAGGTCCCATAAAACTCAGTCACTTGACTAGGACTCTGCAGGAAAACAGAAATCTATTTAGAAACACTCCACCTTGCCTTTGCCCAAAAGCTGAGGGTGGCGGAAAGAAACTGTAGTCTTGACCCAGTAACCTGCAGCAAATATTTTGCCCGGGATGGTGGTTGTATATGGCCCTGTCCTAGGCACCCCTCGCCTTTCTGGCATCTATACTTAATTTAGAGAAAGAAGTAGGGGGAAAGTTGTTCTTCATAACATATTTTCTGAATGACTGAAATGTTTTCCCTGCTCCCTGGGGATTTAAGTAATCATCAAGATTTCATTTAGTCTATTTATTTTAAAATCAAACTTTACATAGAAAGCTTTCCATTGTATGTTCTAATTCCTTTTGAAAACGTTCTGTGTGGGCCAGCACGAAGGTGAACTTCCACTTACCACTCCCTGGGCACCACCTAAGCTGCCCCCACTCCCTAGATGAGCCAAACTATTGCAAGGATATGACCGGCTGGTCTAAGTTAGTTTCCTCGATGAGGCCTTGTGTCATTTGATGCAGGTATTTTGTTTTCAGATGAAAACAAATAAATCTTCAGTCTTTATTCAGTAATCAAACTCATAAAAAAAAATTCATATAGGTAACAGAAGACCTGGGTTCCTCTCCAAAATCCATGGCTAGCTAACTGGCTAACTTCTATGTTCCTTTGATTTTGCCTCTCTATAATTAAAAGTTGTTTATTCATGAAAGAAGCACTTACTGAGCACAGCTTAAGAGTTAAGCCCTGTGCTAGGGGCTGAAGAGTCTGGGGTTAATTACTACAGGGCCTTGTCTTTAAGGAGTTTATGGTCTTGGGAAGGAGCGACACTATGATGAAAATGGTAATGAGGCAGGATCTGAACGGAAGGCTTGGGTTGTCATGACAAGCTTGCTTTAAGAAGTAGAGCCTGCGCTTTGTCTTACAAGACAAATCTGGAATTTAAGGAGAGCAAAGGTGGATGAAGGCATGTCAGGGAGAAGCAGCAGCAGGTACAGAGTCCTAACAGGTGTGCAAAGGGGAGTAGGGCTTGTTCAGAAACTCGCCAGACTTCTAAACCCCTTTTCAATTCACAGATATTACAACTCTAGAAAATTCAAAATCAGATTATATTTGCCATGGCAAATCCTAAATAGATTGCAGTAGATGTATCCCCAACAAGGAAAATCCAAGCTTGTGTCAGTGCCAGCAAACTGAGAAAATAGCACCACCTATTGGTAGTTATATTTTGGCATCAAAAATATTTCTTTGGGAGGAAATGGAAATCAAGCCCTTTGTAGTTCTTTGCAAGGTATCTGTGAGGTTCACCTCTTACACACTCCCTTACCATAAGGAGATCTTCCTGTAACAGTCCTAAATTATGACCATCTATCTCCCGGTCCCACAAAAGGGTCTCAATATCAAGCTAGACACTAAGAAAATCATGACTTGTATTGGCTAGGATTTTTCCTCCCTTCAACTATCACCTTTATATCTCATTCTCATCTTTGACACTGGAAAGGGGAGCCCTGATCTCTTGGCAGGAAGCCCCTCAAGTATTTGCAAACAATTCTCATGTCATTGTTAAATCTTTCTTTCCTCTAGTCCATGATTATCTATTTTGGCAACTCAAACTTGTACAGACATTTCTAGACTCTTCAGTATCTTGATAACTTGCCTAGTTAGTCTCTTCTATAATAACCTCGTTAAAATGAGAGCACCCAGAATTAAGTATGTAACTCTAGATATCATTGGATTGGTGTGGCATACAGTTAATGTTTCCTAGTACCCAAAGACTATAAACAGCTTAAAAATGCATCAGCTATTATTTTGTAACCTGATAAAAACCATTTGTTTATATTGTTATCATGTCACTTTGTTCTTATTAATCAAAAATTATACCTCAGGTTTCAGATTCAATAATTCCAAATGGATATATATCAGAAGAATAGAAAAAGTGAACACTGACGCATTTTTGATTCACTGTTTAAACATTGATATCTATGCTACAACTCATGGGGAAGAGAGGAGCCTATGGCAAAACTCTACTTACTGAGTATGGGAAGATACTCATTTGAAAAGTTAAAATAGCATACCCCAAAAATAAAAATAAAAATAATGAGAATAATTGAATAGATATTATTGCATATTTTTCCTTGCAGGGAGGTATGATCTCACTCTTATTTATACCTCCATACTCATTTGCTCAAATACATGCAACTCTCACAGTAATGTTTTTGTCCACTGTAAATACTAAGTATTTGTTGGGTTGTTTTGAGAGAAAGAACATTGACTTGCACAGAACTTAAGTGCTTTAAAGTTAAAGAAAGCAAAAATAAAATGTGAGTTAGAAAAATCAAGGAATGTTTTGTGGAATGGTTGAGATTTCAAGCTTCTTGTTTTAAAAAGTGGGGAGGAGGGAATCTAGAACAGGCAGAGGTAGTGAGCCCCCTATCTTGGGTGGAAATAGGGGGAGCAAAGGCATCAAGTGCTGGGCATAGGACACCTTCTTCTAGGAACTAAGTGTTTATTGATCATTCCTTTTCTGAATGTAGGCAGCTTAGATGTCTGTTATGACTTTAAGTAACTAGGTTAACACAGAATATTTTTTAAGTTTCTATTCAAAACATTGGAAATATTGCTTATGCAAGAGTTCCCAGCTATCCAGCATTGCATACTACTAGAATGTGCTCCTTCCATTCCCTCCCCAACACTCCCTTTTTCCTTCATTCTTAAAAGTCTGGTTCAGAATTACCTCCTCCCTGGGAATAAGCAAAGTTCCTCTTCTCCTTAATGGGCTAAGTTCATTGCTCCCTCTTCTGTGCTGTAAGAACATAGTTAACACCTTTGACAGCAAGTAACATCATCATGGCATAGCTACCTGCATATTGCTTATTAATTTACAATGTGGGTAGCAGCTGGCCTTTGTGCAGCCCTGAGACCCAGCCCAGGTTCCAGCACCAGTAGCACAAAACTCATATTTGTTAAGTAAAACATTTGTTTTGCTTTGGTTCCTGTTGTTGGTTGTAGTGAATGTTTATGTGTAATATACAGATAACACAAAGCTGGGTATATAATCTCTATGCCATGAAAGCACTATTGCTAAATGACCCATTTAACTTCATTTTAGAGCAGTTTGTTGGTCTTAGGCTTTTGGTTGCAGATGGAACCAATTAGGTGTTACTGGAAGAAAAATTAAAAACTAATCACCAATATTATCTTTATCTAATAAGTCTTTGATAAGGAAAGTATGTTGCATTCCAAGAAGGGAATTTTTTGTCCAAGTTACTTTTTGGTTTACATATTCATGGTTAGCAAAATCCCAATTTTTCACTGTCTTTGGGGTAAAATAATATGACCTTTTTTTCCCTTTGGACTTTATGACTACTAAAACTGGTGGTTATTCTAGACAACCACTGTCCAATGGAAATTTAATTTAAGCCACAAATCCAAGCCACATATGTAATTTTTAAATTTTAGTGGCCACATTTAAAAATATGAAAAGCAACAGGATAAGTTAATTTTAATAATATATTTTAAATGTTCTGCACCCAAGTCTGTAGGGGGAAGGGTTCCCCACACCAATAAGCAGAGTCTGTGAGAAATCAACTCAATTCTGATGCTATATACCTGGAGACAGCATCAGATTCCACAGAAAGGGCTCTGTCCCACAAGACCACCCTCCACTAATTGCAAGTCCAGGTTGTTACCTATATTTCTGACCAATTGGCTATATAACTGGAGGCTTTTATAACCCCTTCTCCCCAAATATTCATGTGTTCACCAATCTGGAAGCTCTCCAAACCCTGTTTTTTTGGAGGGTTTATGGAGACTTCATTATATATGCATGATTGATGAATCATCAATCAATGGTGATAACTTCAACCTCCGGGTCCTTTCTCCTTCCCATATAGATCAGGGAGTAGGACTAGAAGTTCTAATCCTTTAACCACTTGGTTGGTTCCCCTGACAACCAGACTAGAGCTTTATCTGACCTCCTAAAGTCACCTCATTCACATAACAAAAGTCACCTTATGGTTCTCAACACTGAGGAAATTCCAAGTGTTTTAGGAGCTGTGTGCCAGAAAAGGGAGGGAGACCAAATATACATATAGCCTATACTAGAGGCCCGGTGCACCAATTCATTCATGCATGGGTGCAGTCCAGCCAGGGGATGCAGGAGGTTGGCCGGCCAGCCCCACCCCCAATTTGGCCGGGGCCAGCCTGGGGGAGGGGCCGCCCCCTGATCAGGCCGGTTGGCCAGCCACAGTGCATGTCATAGCAACCGTTGTTGTGGTCATTCCAATCACTTGGCTTTTATATATCTATAATAATAAAAGTGTAATATGCTAATTAGACTGATGTCCTTCCAGATGAAGCTACGTTGGTGGCGGTGGCCAAGCACCTTGCACGAATTTCGTGCATAGGTCCTCTAGTCCTATCTAATAAAAGAGAAACATGGTAATTAGCGTACAATTGCTACCCTTCCCATTGGCTAATCAGTGAGATATGCAAATTAACTGCCAGCCAAGATGGCGGCTGGGAGCCAGGCAGCTTAAACTGAACATGAGGCTTGCTTGCTTTAGTGACGGAGGACTGCTATGTTCCCCACCTGCCTTGCCTTCCCTGCCTGCCTTGCCAACCTCTAAGCTTGCAATTTGAAACATTGTAACAAATATAGAAGCTAAACAAAAACCCAGAAACCTGCTTTCAGCCAGCCAGGATCTCAGAGCTGGAGTTGATACAGAGTTTCCATTGTAGAACCCAAACAAACCAGATACCTGCTTTCAGCTGCTGAGGCCTCAGAGCTGGAGCCAGAGCTAAAGCTGGCCCAGAATAAAAAAAAAAAAAAGGAAAAAAGGAGCAGTTGGGAGCTTCAGTCCCAGCCTGAAAACAGCCCTCAGCCCCTCACCCAGACTGGCCAGGCACCCCAGTGGGGACTCCCACCCTGAAGGGTGTGTGACCAGCTGCAAACAGCCATCATCCTGACACCCCAGTGGGGACCCCCACCCTGATCCAGGACACCCTTCAGGGCAAACCAGCCAGCCCCACCCATGCACCAGGCCTCCATCCTATATAGTAAAAGGGTAATATGCCTCCCGGCACCAGGATCAGTGTGACAGGGGGCAGCGCCCAAACCCCCTGATCGCCCTGAGGTTCTGTGTGTGACAGGGGGCGGGGCCACAACCTCTCTATCCGCCCTGCTCTGTTCCTGACAGGGGGAGCTCCCCAACCCCCTGATCGCCCTGAGGCTCTGTGTGTGACAGGGTGCGGCGCCCCACCCCACCCCGACACCATGGGCCCTGCTCTGTGTGTGACGGGGTAGAGCCATAACCTCCCCATTGGCCCTGCCCTGAGTGTGAGAGTGGCGGCACTCCAACCCCCTGATCGGCCCTGCTCTGTAGGTGATAGAGGGTGGCGCCCCAACCCCTGATCCACCCTGCTCTGTGGGTGATAGAGGGTGGCGCCTCACCCCCCTGATCCGCCCTGCTCTGTGTGTGACAGGGGGCAGTGCCCCAACTCCCCTATCGGCCCTACTCTGTGAGTGACAGGGGGGAGCTCCTCAACCCCCTGATGGGCCCTGCTCTGTGTGTGACAGGGGGGAGCTCCCCAACCCCCTTATGGGCCCTGCTCTGTGCGTGACAGGGGGGAGCTCCACAACCCCCTGATTGACCCTGCTCTGTGCGTGACAGGGTATGGAGCCCCAACCCCCCTGATGGGCCCTGCTCTGTGCGTGACAGGGGGTGGTGCCGCAACCTCCCCATCGACCCTGCCTTGAGTGTGACAGAGGGCGGTGCCCCAACCCCCCAATCGGCCCTACCCTGAGCGTGACTGAGGGTGGCATCGCAACCTCCCAATCCGCCCTGCTCTGTGCATGACAGGGGGCGGTGCCCCAACTCCCCAATTGGCCCTGCTCTGAGCCCGACCAGGGGCTGCACCTAGGGATTGGGCCTGCCCTCTGCCACAGGGAGCAGGCCTAAGCCAGCAGGTCGTTATCTCCCGAGGGGTCCCAGACTGCGAGAGGGCACAGGCCGGGCTGAGGGACCCCCTCTCTCCCCCGAGTGCACAAATTTTTGTGCACCGGGCCTCTAGTATAGATAATAAAAGGGTAATATGCAAATCAACCAAACGGTGGAATGACTGGATGCTATGATGTGCACTGACCACCAGGGGGCAGATGCTCAATGCAGGAGCTATCCCTTAGTGGTCAATGTGCTCCCACAGGGGGAGTGCCGCTCAGCCACAAGCCAGGTTGATGGCTGGTTAGCACAGCAGTGGTGGTGGGAGCCTCTTCCACCTCTGCGGCAGCACTAAGGATGTCCGAGTGCAGCTTAGCCATCAGTTGGATATCCCCTAAGGGCTCCCACACTGCTAAAGGGCGCAAGCTGGGCTGAGGAACCCCCTCTCCCCCTGAGTGCACAAATGTCATGCACCAGACCTTGTCTTATTATAAATTAACATAATCACAATATTGAACTCAGTATATCCAAATATCATTTCAACATGTAATCAATATGAAATAGATTCATGTGATATTTTACATTCAATTTGTACTAAGTCTTCTGAATCCAGTGTGTATTTTATACTTACAAAACATCTCAATTTGACTTTAAGTGGCTAATCACTGACACTGGGCAGTATAGTTCTGGCTAGCTAACACTCATTGCATTTTTTTTTTACATGCTATGTGCTATACAGGCATTCTTTCAATTTCTTCTCACAACTCTGCAGTTGATACTACTGTACTCATTTTACAGGTGAGCAAACTGAGACTTCAAGAGCTTAGGTTATTTGCCTGATGACAGCAATTGGGCAAGGTGGAGTTGGGACTGAGCTATAGGGCTTTAACTTCAAAACAATGTTCTACATTAAAATGAAAACCATCAGAAGAGGCCATGTCTCAGATTTCGGAGACATTTATGGGAAGATACTGAAGATTAGACACAGGGGTGGAGGCGGGTTAACAGCCGGCCACAAGGTGTCTGGAAACATGTTTGAAAGAAGGAAACATTTTGAAGCAAAATGTGGGGGAAAGGATCGCCATTAATGTACCCATGAAGACACTACCGCCCATGCCCCCTCAGAGTTCATTTCTTCCCTGCCCTGGTGTTTGTTTGGCAACTATTCAATTGCCACATTCTTAGACTGAATTCTCTTCCTTCCACTTTAAATGTCCATCTGCTACACAAAGTTTGGATAAAACTATATGCTATGGTGACTGGTCTGAATTAAGACCAGGGTCTCTGAACAACCCCGATGCCATGGAGGTCTGTAAAATATTATCCTGGTGTCATGGTGCATGCACATGTGCACAAATGGCAGTTTCCTCCTTTTTCCTTCAAACAAGGTTAAAAATGAGTGAAATAGATTTCTCATTGCACTTCCCTTGTGCTTGGGGACTCAATGAACTCATTTTAAGCTTCCACGTCTTTATAAAAATATTTTGTTTTTACTGAAATATGTTTTTGATCAAGAACATAATTTCATGGTTGCGTGTATGTTTCTGAAACAAATATGTATATGGAACAAGTGCACAGAGGAGGGGCTCTGCGACCCATCCCAGGACTGGATTCTTGAGTCTAACCTCAGGGGTGGGCAAACTTTTTGACTCGAGGGCCACAATGGGTTCTTAAACGGGACCGGAGGGCCGGAACAAAAGCATGGATGGAGTGTTTGTGTGAACTAATATAAATTCAAAGTAAACATCATTACATAAAAGGGTACGGTCTTTTTTTTTTTTAGTTTTATTCATTTCAAACGGGCTGAATCCGGCCCGCGGGCTGTAGTTTGCCCACGGCTGCTCTAGACGGTCTTAAGAGAAGAAACCAACTTCTGTCCAGACTAATCAATCTCCTACTCTCTTACATGCTCTCACGTTTGGATTTGAAGATTTGGAAATGCAATTGACCAGTTTAATTATCTTACATTCATGGAATGCCATAATCTTTAGACAAACTCTAAGCAGCATTAATTCCTTATGACACTTTTGAATGTTTAGCTTATTTTTTCAGATATGTTATCTGAATATTGATATATATGGTCTTGCTTACCTGCTATTATCCTGCAGACTAATGTTTATGTGGCAGGTAGAAGATATCCCCGTAATACAGTTAAACCAACATTAATAACAAGAATCCTATCTAATAAAGAGGGAATATGCTTATTGACCCTCACGACATTGCAAAGATGGCAGCACCCACAGCCAATAAGGAGGGAATATGCTGATTGACTGCCACGCCCTCAAAGATGGCAGTGCCCACAGCCACAAGATGGCCAGCAGGGGAGGGCAGTTGGGGGGGATGAGGCCTGCAGGGAAGAGCAATTAGAGGCAACCGGGCCAGCAGGGGAGGGCAGTTTGGGGGGACAGGGCCAGCAGGGGAGGGCAGTTTGGGAGGACAGGGCTTGCAGGGGAGGGAAGTTAGGGGCAATCATCCAGCAGGGGAAGGCAATTGGGGGCTACCAGGCTGGCAGGGGAGGGAAGTTGAGGGCAACCAGGCCAGCTGGGGAGAGCAGTTGGGGGCAGCCGGGCTGGCAGGGGAGGGCAGTTGGGGGCCATTGGGCTGGCAGGGGAGCAGTTAGGCATCAATCAGACTGGCAAGGGAGTGGTTAGGGGGTGATCTGGCTGGCAGGCAGAAACAGTTAGGAGAAATCAGGCAGGCAGGCAGGTGAGCAGTTGGATGCCAGCAGTCCTGGATTGTGAGAGGGATGTCAGACATCCCCCAAGGGGTCCAAGATTGGAGAGGGTGTAGGCTGGGCTGAGGGACACAACCCCCAAGTGCATGAATTTTTTGCACTGGGCCTCTAGTAATATATATTTAAGAAACACTTATTAGACTTTTTTAAACTGCTTTACACACATCTCATTTAATTCTAATGATAGGAGAGGTAGGTACTGTCTCCATTTTATAAATGAGCACACCAGCTTGTCTAAAGTTGCTAACCAGGACTTGAATTAAGGTGAGTCTTATTCCACCAGTGCTTGTAATGAGGCTGCCTCAGATAATTACAATACTGCACTACTACAATACTGTGCCCAACTTATAGGAAGAGTTCTTGGTAGCCTCATAATCAGTGGTGATATATACATAATAGAAGATCACTTAGCAATAAAAAAGAATGATATCTTGCCATTTATAACAACATGGATGGACCTAGAGGGTATTATGCTATGAAATAAGTCAGACAGAAAAAGACAAATACCATATGGTTTCACTTATATATATGGAATCTATAAAACCAAAACAAATGAATAAACAAAATAAAACAGAAACAGATGCATAGATATAGAGAATAAGGTGGTGGTTGCCAAAGGGAAGGGTGGTGGGTGATGAATTAAATAATAAATAAATAAATAAATAAATAAATAAATAAATAAATATTTTAAAGGGGAAATGATCATGGCAAATGTCTACCCTGAGGGAAAGGAGAGGCAATATCATCCTATATAATAAAAGACTAATAGACTGAACAGTGGAATAACCAAACAACTGAACTACCGGTTGCTATGATGTGCACTGACCACCAGGGCGCACGTGCAGAACATGGCAGGCGTTGGCCATGGTCAGATGGTGAAGCAGGTTAGCAGGGGCTCCAGACCAAGGCAGGGCACTGGTAACTGTCATCATGGCGAGCCTCTGGTGGTTACCAAAAATTATTTGCTCACACACACCATGGTCCCACCTGGTGCTCACATCTGCTGCCAGCATTGGAGCCACTGCTTGCACCTGCTGCTGGTGCCTGGCACTGGCCCTCGATCACTTGGTGCAGTCAGTGGGTGTGAGTGTCAGCTGAGGGCTTCTCCACCTCCCCCTGCTCCTGAGGGGCCATTGGGGCAGCAGCTGCTGCTCACAGCTGCTGCTGGCGCTGACCCCAATTGCTCCTCATCATCAGCAGGTGCGAGTGGGGCCAACGCCATCAGCTCGTGTTTATGGTGGCAGCGGGAACAGCGGGAGCAGGGCTGCCAGCAGACAGGGAACCATGGGCTGCAGTGGGAGGGGCAGGGTGGGGGTGTGGAGGATGGGCCAAGACCTGCCCCTGTGCCTACCATAGCCACACAGCCCACAGTTTCTTTCAAGGTGCACAAATTCGTGCATTGGGTCCCTAGTTATAATAATAATAATAATGCTAAACCAAGTTGTTTAAATATATAAAAGATAGTTGATAAAACACAATTCAATGGCATTTGATACTTTCACAAAGTTGTGCAACCACCAAGTCTATCTAATTTCCAAATGTTTCTATCATTCCAAAGCAAAACCCCACACACATTAAGCAATTTCCCCATTCTTCCACACCTCCAGCTTCTGGCAAACACATATCTGCATTCCGCCTTATGGATTACCCATTCTGGATGTTTCATATAAATAGAATCATACGCCGCCTTTTATTTCTGGCTTCTTTCATTTACCATAATGTTTTCAAGTCTCACCTACACAGTAGCATGTATCATTCCTTTATATGGCTAAATAATATTCCATTGTATGGATATACTCATCAGAAACAGTTGAGCTATTTCTTTCCTTGCCATTCTCCTATTATAAATATGCATGTACATGTACTTGTTTGAGTACCTGTTTTTAATTATTTTGGCTATATACCTAGAAGAGGAATTGTGGGGGTACATGATATTTGTATGAATAACTTTTTGAAGAACTGCCAAACCATTTTCCACAGCAGGTGAAGCATTTTACATTCCAACCAGCAATGTAAACGAATTCCAGCTTCTCTACATCCTTGCTAACACTTGTTATTTTGTTTTTTATTATTATAACCAGCCTAGTATGTGTCAAATGGTACCACATTGTGGTTTTGATTTACATTTTCCTAATAACTACTACTGATGTTGAGCATCTTTTCATGTGCTTGTTGGCCCACTATAGATCTTCTGACTAGACATGTCTATCCAATTCCTTTGTCCATTTTTATTGTTCTGTTTGAATTTTTTTTTTAATTTGAAACAACACAAATGTATTGTTTTACAGTTGCTGAGGTCCAAAGTCTAAAATGGGTAAGACAGGGTGCATGCCTTCTGGATGGTCCAGAGGAGGGTTACTGGAAAGGGGACCCGGCCCTTAGAAGGTCTCCCTAGGATGGACTAGTAGTGTATGGCTTCTTGACTTTGAGCAGAAAAAAATTCACAAAAGGAGTCCAGGTGAATTTTAGAGGGCATTTATTAAAGCGGAGGACAGTGAAACAAGGAAGGGCCTAAGGTAACAGGAGAGGGATTAGGTGGGGCTGTTTTGGCTCACTAAGAAGTCAGAGAAAAGGGGGCTTTCGGGACAGGTTCAGAGGGTTTACCTGGGAGGAACTGCCACTTCTCATTGCTTCCATGGTCCCTTCTTGTTTGCCTTTTTGTTGTTGAGCTGTAATTTGTATATTCTGATACTATGTTTAATCAGTTACATGATTTCCAAACATTTTCTCCATTCTATAGGTTGTACAGACTTTCTTAATAATGTCTTAGGACACACAAAAGTTTTTAATTTAACTTTGATGAAGTCTAGTTTATCTATTTTATCAATTTATCTATTTTTTTTTCCCATTTGGTTCTTGCCCTTTCAGTGTCATATCTAAGAATCCATCTCCAAATCCAAGGCCATGAAGATTTTACCCCTTGGTCTTCTTCTAAGAATTTCATGATTATAGCTCTTATATTTAGGTCATTAATTCATCTTGAGTGAATTTTTATACATGGTGTGAGATAAGGGTCCTGTTTGCTCTTGTTTAGTCTCTCTTTTTTTTCCTTCCTAGGAAACCTTGAAAGCAAGGGACTGCATATTTTTAACCTGACTTCTTTAACCAAGTCTGAAAACATTTTATCTGCCGCACTGTATTTCTATATTGGAGAGCTGATTAACGTCAGTCTGAGTTGTCCAGGATCAAGAATATGCTCACATCATGCTCAGAGGAAACATATTCAGATCGATATCACTGCATGGATCCTCAAATCCAACAGAGACCAAAGTCAACTCCTGGGTCATCTTTCGGCAGACGTGGGCAGACCTCATCGAGACCTTGTGTCTTGGCTATCTAAAGACATCACTCAACTCTTGAGGAAGGCTAAGGAAAGTGAGGAGTTCCTCTTAGGATTTAACATAACCTCCAAAGGACACCAGCTGCCAAAGGAGATGTTATCCTTTCCTGACCCTTATATCTTGGTATATGCCAACGATGCTGCCATTTCTGAGCCGGAGAGTGTGGTATCAAGCTTGCAAGGTCACCGAAATTTTCCCACTGGAGCTGTGCCCAAATTGGATAGCCATATTAGGGCTGCCCTTTCTATGAAACAGCGGAAGAAGCGTTCTACTGGGGTCCTGCTCCCTTTGCAGAACAATGAGCTTCCTGGGGCAGAATATCAGTATAAGGAGGATGGGGTATGGGAGGAGAGAAAGCCATACAAGACTCTTCAGACTCAGCCCCCTGAGAAGAGTAAAAACAAGAAGAAACAGAGAAAGGTACCTCACCAGAAGAGCCAGACACTCCAGTTTGATGAACAGACGCTGAAGAAGGCAAGAAGAAAGCAATGGATTGAACCTCGAAATTGTGCCAGGCGATATCTTAAGGTGGACTTTGCGGATATTGGCTGGAGTGAATGGATTATCTCCCCCAAGTCCTTTGATGCCTATTATTGCTCGGGAGCATGCCAATTCCCCATGCCAAAGGTAGCCATTGTTCTTTGTCCTGTTCTTCCTATTTCCATAGAGTCAGCAAGACACATCGACTAAGTTGTGTGTTTTCATTTATATATCCACCTGGGTGCTTATTTATTGCATTCTAAAGTGTAATAGGTAATATGGCTATGCTTTGTTTTTCTTTAATGGTTGTTAAATTAATAAGAAGTCCGTATTGGTACAAAGAGAGATATGAGAAAAATATGTATTTTTGTGTGTGTATGTTGCTTCCAAACATAGTGCATATTCAGCTATGTGAATCTATACCTGCCTACAATCAGCAAATCCCAAATGGTGGAAGGCTGGTCTGGAGGGGATATTCAGAGAATGAGTGGTTGTCATGGGAACATATGGAAGGACTAATTGGATTGATGTCCTGATGCAGAATATTTTTTGATAAATAGTCTCTTCTGAGATGAATTATTCCCATGGGAGTCAGGATCAGGGCTGGGCCAGGTAAACTCACCTCATGAAATCCACCAGATGGTTATTCATTTGCTTCCCTGATACACATCAAAAAGAAAGGAAGAATAGGATACAGTGACTCTGGGATCTTCTCCCAAGACTCATTTCAACCAATCAGAGTTTACCTGTGTCTCTTTCACAATCAATGGGGACTGTACTTCATCATATCAGTCCTCAGTATTCTGACAAATATATTTTCAGAAGCCTCCCCAGCCCCACCTCCATCTTGCACACAAGTTCAAGTGACTGTTCTTTTTGAATTTATAGCCAGTAAAATACAGTGGGGCCCTCTAGCCTTCAGGTAAGCTTGTTGCTGCACTTCCATTCTTAGCTTATCACAGTTTGAATTCCTGTTTTACAGTGGAAAGTGGTTCTAGGAATAGAATTCAGAGGAAGCATAGAGGTTTTGTTTTTGTTTTTCAAAACTTGAAGTGAATCAACTTTCGCTGTTGGATAAGAATGCAGAAAAAAATCCTTTACCTCAAAGAGTAACCAACTTTTGTTTATAGACTGTTAAAGTAGCATGTTCATATTTCATTCCTGTAATCATTGAGATGCTAAACCTACACATGCTTAAAGCAAAAGGCCCACAGATTGAACGAAGCCATGTCAGCCACAGGGCGAGGAACTTGCTTGAAATTCCATTTTCTTGTTAGAATGTGTCAGAAGGACAAGCTTTCTACATCTTCTAAGACTTTCCCATAGAATTTTTTTTTTTTGCAGATTCCATATTTTGTAAACCCAAACACAAAGTAAATATTATATACCTTTACAATTATAGAAAAGCCTTATCTTCCCTAATATTCATAAAGGACATTTCACTGATCAAACAAAAGTTGTTGGAACTGGGAAAGCATTTAAAACACACAATGATAGTGCCAAATGTAACAGGCAGCAGTGAGTACTCTACAGAGTGCTTTGCTCTGTTGTGTTGAGAGGCGAAATGGATTCAAGATCTGTCTCTGAACCTGGGGTGACTGATTCTAAGTGGGCCTCTGAGTCTTCCAAATAACCGCTCTCACACTCATAGATGTGAGTTCTCGGGTAGCCTGCAGAAGGAGTTTTTCTCTGTCCTCCTGACTCCGGGTTTCAGGGCCTAGGGAGCCATGATATGTGGAATCAGTTAACTTTTCAACCCCTAACTCTGGAGACCTGGCCTGGTCTCTATCCCCCAAAATTACCCCATTTCTTGTTGGCTCTGCCTGCTTTAACTGTTCAAAAACTTTGCTATTGCTTCAGCAGAAGTCTACCATGGTTCTCAGTGACCTAAAGGATAATAATTTAAACACTTATGAGGGCTAAGTTAAGCATAGTGGGGACATGTTTAAGGAGAGAAGTATGTTAATGCAGAAGAATGATTAAATGTACATGCTTGGTCATAGCTGGGCTTCCTAACCTTAATGTGCCTGCAGATCACCTGGGGATCATGTTAACATGCAGGACCTGTTCCAGTGGCTCTGGGGTAGAGCCTATGATTCTGCATTTCTAACAAGCTCGTAGACATTGCTAATACTGATGGCCTAGAAGTCACGCTCTGAGAAGTAAATTTGAGAGTCAAATCCTTGGTTCCCCCTCTTACCAGATGTGTTAGCATGTTAGTTTTCTCATTTGTGAAATGGATACAATAATAAATACTAATAATAACGGTGTCTGCATAATAAACACAGTGAAAGAAAGAGATGCTAGAGCACCTTGCACATAGTAGGCACGCCATGAATATTTGCTACTGAATATCATTATTAATGGCCACTGCTGAGACTGAGGGGAACAGAAAATTACATGTAGGGGCTGAAGAAAGACCCTACAGGGAAAGGGATCAAGAGAGTAAAAGATGTAAGACAAGAGAAAGTTTTGTAAATGTTTCTAGTCCCTTTCGAAACATCACAAAGCTTAAATAGGATCCTCTCTGTGGGTTCAACAGCCCGTGAGCTCTTCCAGTAATGTTTCTTTGGAGAATAATAGAATCAGGAGAGCATCGATTGCAGCAACTGAACCCATCATAATATTTGTCAAAACTTGGAATGGCATCAGAACTCCAGGGAGACAGAGCAGGGATAAGTGTGGAGTTTTCTCCTTGAGCTTGAGATTCCCTTTGCCAAGTAGAGAGTGGAAGTTTGGCTGTTACAGGGAGTTCTCAGTCTCTCATCACCTAGTGTGGATCTGCTGAACTTGTAAAGCATTCTGGTGGCTCCCTTTAAGGCTTTGTGGCTTTCAAGCGGTACAGTCACCGAAAGGATGGGAAACATAAAGCAATGTGAAGCTGCTCCATTAGGGATAATTAATCAGCGCTGCTGTTACCAGCACAGTGTCCAACATGGTCACCAGAGTGAGCTGTTTAAATAGAAATATAGTCCAAGCAACAGAGGAAAATCAGGTCTCTGACCAGATCAGTGCAAACACATGTGGAATAACTGAAGCGCCAAAAAACTTTCAGACTTTAGATATACATTTTGCCCCAGAGAAAAGTCCTCCCAGGCCAGGACTGCTGGCCCTCCTCCTTTGTGGCCTCCCGAGCGAAAGCCTGCTCTATGCAGCGGGGCTCTGTGTCTGCAAAAGTCGACAACCTGTTCTGTAATTCAGAACAGCTGTGTTCTGCCTTTCCCAAATTCCAGGATTTGCCCTTTCACTGATTCCAATTAGATAGTTTCTGGGCTATCACACCCACGTGGGCTGGGCTGGAAGAGTGTGGAGCAAAACCCCATGGCCCGGGTCAGGAATGCAGGCTCGTAGCTGATGACATACTCTCCCCTGCTAATGCATTTACAATCAAATTCAACTCCAGGACATCATACACAGCTTGGCAGGTGCGAGCGGGCCTGACCACGGCAGATTTCCTTTGCAGGCATGGCAGTTTGGATTTTTCTGATTTCTAGCCCCTACAGCCAATCTGTTCTCCCAGGGAGAGACCCCTGGAATTCTGCCATGAGATGAAAAATACCCATGTAGCTAAAGCCAAGCCGTATGCCTTTGCTTCTCTTCTCACCACCTTCCCAAAGATGGAAAACAGAGATTTCAAATGAAAATGATTGAACTGTTGTTGCTGACAGAGATCCCAGAGAACCAACAAGGATTAGAAGAATGAAGTGATTTTTGCATGGAATAGTGCAAAAGCTAGGAATAGCAAAGACACAGAATTAGGCGGCAAAGAATGTATATACTTTGAACCAAACATCCTATACACTATAAAAAAAAAATCACATATAATGAGTTCACAATAACACACCCTCGATTAATGTCCTGAGTTTTCCAATTCCAATCGCTGTTCATAATTATGAATTCTAAAAATCCTAACTTTTGATGTACTGAGTTACCTAAGCAAAAAGAAATGATGTAAACTGATGAAGTCATGTGTCATCCTCATTAAATAGGGAGCCTGGAGCCTGGCTGCTGTGGCTCAGTTGGTTGGAGCATCATCCTGTGCACCAAAAAGTGGCAGGTTTAATTCCCAGTCAGGGCTCACACTCACATTGAGGGTTTGATTCTGGATGGGAGGCAGCCAATTGATGTTTCTCTCTAACATTGATGCATCTCTCTCTCTCTCTCTCCCTTCCTCTCTCTAAAATTAATTTAAAAGGGAGAGGTGAGGGAGACTGGGGAGGGAAATAACACAGATTTGCATTTGTGATTGATATAGTTCCCCAACTACATAAAGAGTCATGAGAAATATGAACAGAACTCAAAAACAAACAAAAATGATAGAATGGCCATATGCTTCAGATGAGCAAATTACTGCATGGATCTTTCGTGGGTGACATAATCATTCCTGATAATGGCAGCTTGATCAGGGGATTCCACAGTGAGAAAAAAAGGGGGGAAACGCCCAGAAAAATTGAGCGGTTCCTGACAAAACATACCAGCCTAGAATCATGGGTTAGAGCTGAATTCCCTGAGCCCACCAAAGACTGCTCACTGTTTCTGAATCTATCACTTGTGAGTTAGTTTTAAAAAGGATAGGAATGTTCTTAGGGAACACCCATGAATATTTTCCATATCTACTCCGGGTCACTTGAACCTTTTGTTTTTGTTGTTGGGAATTATTACCATAGAAATAGGTAAAATGGAGGGTATGCTATTTCTTATAAGTTTTTCATTCACTTCGTATTTATTCAGCCTAAAGCATGCCCGGTCGCAGGCACCAAGGAATAACGATGCAGAGCAGCGTTTATCATGCAAGGCCTCATCTACTTAAGTAGATCCACTTCCTATGAAATGTAAATATTATAAAAGCCATTAAAACACTAACAATAACAGAATAATGTTGGGAAAACCTATCCATTAAAAAAACTCCTTAGGGGCATTATCATAAGCTGTTTTGGATGACTGAGTGGTGATAAATCAATAGAAAAAAGTAAATTACTGCAACCATTTTCTTTGGGAATTACCAATACC
Organism: Myotis nattereri; assembly: GCF_964212035.1. Lineage (NCBI taxonomy): Eukaryota > Metazoa > Chordata > Mammalia > Chiroptera > Vespertilionidae > Myotis > Myotis nattereri. Next base: position 178,673,270 of record NC_138075.1, on the reverse strand, counting down.
TGTGAAATAAACAATGGCCCATTGACCTCTATTGTACAATACCCACTGCGGTGTGTGTCAGTTACACAGGTTTTATTGATGTTGGAGAGCACATGACATGTCAAATAGAACAACATGAACTTCCTCTCTTTAAAGGGGAAATAGCTTTCTTTGCAAAGCTAATTAATTGAAAGGTAGCCTTCTTTTTAGCACATCCTTAAAATACCCAAGAAGAGAGAGTAAGAAACAGTTGCCTATCAAGGCTAATTTTAAAAAAAATTTATGCCTATTCACAATGATGTTGAAGTCTAACATATGGGCAATTGTTTTCATTAAAATTGAAAGATGGCATGAGACCAATCAGACTTCTTTCTCTGACAAAAGAATTATTTTATAAAATATATGGTATGCCATCTTTCTATATTATTTGCTTTTCCCTGGACTTATATATACCCTTAATCTTTTAACTTTTTCCAGTTTCTCATACTGGGAGTTTGAGGAGCATGAAATTGAAAAATACAAATTCTTTAGGGCAGAGCCCCTGAGCCATGAGAAACATGGTTCAAAATCCTGAATTAAAAAGCCAGAGTTTTGGCCTAAATCCTACTCCTGAATTCACACATGATCTCTGGCAAGTTACCAGATTTCTGTTTTAAAATATGCTTAAAACAATACTGGATTCACCTGCATAAAGAAGACATTGGGGAGAACTAACGTTGAAAAGCGTGGCATTTCTCATGAAGTTCCCACCGCTCTGGCAGTACCTAAACACCCAGGGCTTGGAAAAGTGACTGCCTTTCAGTGCTAAGCAGAGCTGTATGGCTCTCTCTAAACAAAACCACATGTTTCACATGGATGATAATGGTCTCGCTTGGCATTTTCTCAGGAATAGATTTTACCCAGGCTTCTTTGGTCAAACTTCTGACATCCATGGGAAAAAGAGGTCCCCTAAATTATTCCCCTAGGATATGACCCACTCTTAAAATATTATTGACTCTACCACATTGAAGTGTGAACCCATGGTGCAACAGTGACCCCCAGTGGCCAATGGTGTGGTCTTCTTAACCCCAGTTTGTGCCTGGAAGGAGAGGTGAACAATTACATAGTGGAGTAATCGCCATCTCATTAATCCTGGTGGCAACTATTAAAGAAGTCAATGTCCCCTGACACGGTTATTTTATTTTAGCAACAAAGTGTAAATATCACTATAATAGTAGCAATAATGCATCAATATTAAATAGGGTGCTTTTTGGGTTCTTTATGATTAGCATAAGATTTAGAACAAGTGGTTTTGTTGCAAGCCTATTATTGAAAACATCCTAGGATATATTAATCCCATTTGGGGACTAAGTTCTTTTTAATTAAAGGATTCTTGCTTAGATAACTGGATTCAAATCCTCACTCTACCACTTACTATCTACTTGACTTTTGACATGTCAGTTAAGCTTCTTGAGTCTATTTCTTCACCTGTAAAATGTAAGAAATGTTAGCTTTGTTGTGGGAATAGAGATACTACATATAACATGCCTGCTACATAGCAGACACTTAATAAATTATAACCACTTTGGTGATGGTGGCTTAGGAGACTGGCTGAATGTGTAATGATGCCAGGGCTATATTAAGCTGTCAAAAGAAATTCAGAATGTATGCATTTTAATGATGAGGGGTGGAGTGGAAAAACTGTTTTATTTAACTTATGTGTTCTTCTCCAATTTATTTTCTAGTCTTTGAAACCTTCAAACCATGCTACCATCCAGAGCATAGTGAGAGCTGTGGGGGTCGTTCCTGGAATACCTGAGCCTTGCTGTGTACCAGAAAAGATGTCCTCGCTCAGTATCTTATTCTTTGATGAAAATAAGAATGTGGTACTTAAAGTATATCCTAACATGACAGTAGAGTCTTGTGCTTGCAGATAACCTGGCAAAGAACTCATTTGAATGCTTAATTCAATCAGTTTATTTTTATGGACTTTTTTTTTTTTGCACTGCCAACTCATTTTATTCTAAAAGATTTATTAATAGTCAAAGGAGAAGGAGCAAATAGACTGACAATTTCTACCAAGGAGAACTGGACTGTATTTGTTTCTGAATGTAACTAAAAGCAAAAATTTAGTAAATATGGACATCTATTTCTTATTTTTTAACCACGTGAGGAAAATGATAATTCAAACTGTTTGTAGAAATGTTAGAGAACATGGTGATTTATTTTTGTAATGGGCTTTGAAACTAGATTGGAAAAACAATGATAGCTTATCATTTATCTCTACTCATAGAGGATAAAATAATTTCGTATTTTGAAGTAGGCTTATCGCCTTACATTCCTGAGCAACTCAGTAAGTGCTAACTAATCCAATCAGCTTTGATGTTTATCGTAAGGATTTTTGAGACTCTTGTTTACCTGTGCTTTTCTGCACATGGCTCACGTGACGAGTTGTGTGGAGAGTGTGTGCTGAGTGTTAGTGTATACGTATGTGTGTGTGCATACTGCCAGGTGCCTGTGCCCTCTGTGGGAAGGTTTGCCTAACATGGTTTTATAATTCGGTCTACACAGGATTCTTTGTTTTTTTAATGTTCTGGCAAGCACCATTCAATTATGAGAACTTTACCAAAAAAGGATAGGGTGGTCCCAGAGCATATGCAGAGAGTTACCACTTGGCCCAGCCATTTAATTGGAAATACGGTTGTTTTCATTGCCTCCCAGAAAAGGAAAGCAGCAACCCAATTTTCCAAAACCCAGATGTAATTCCTCTTCTATACCCCTTTTCCACAAGTGCTTTCATTTGTTCTTTTAAATTGAATTCAAAAATCCTTCCTGAAGTCATTACATTTTTAGTTCTCTTGTTATGCTTTTACTTACTATAAAGTAATCAATAGATACTGAGACTCAAAAACTTGTGGGATATTGGAGATTTCCTTAAGTGAACAACGTAATTGCAATCACACGTTCATTATCATTCTTCGGCCACATTCAGGTCCAGGCACTTTTCACATGGACCAAGGCTTTTGACTCAGAAGTGGAAGTTATTCTTTAGCAAAAGTCACTAAAAATTATCCATCAAGAAAGGGAGTCAAATATATAAACACTTTGTGTGTGTTTTTCCCATTTCCATTTGTCAAAAACATTCTCCTTTATACTTTTGCCCTTGTTTATCGTCTCAAAAATCTTTCACTGGCTATATTTGCCCATGTGAAAACATTCAGAAATTGTTACACCCCATGGATTGTTGTTGATGTCATATCTGTGGTTAAATTAATGCTCATCTTAGTTCAATCTCACCTGATGAGAGACAACTAAGCTATTTCAGAGGCTGTGAAGTATTAGAAGACAAGGAGTTTTGTTCTGTTTCTGACTATAGCTGTCTGTGGTGGCTCATCACTTAATAAATGTTTATTAAGCATCTACTTTGTAAAAGACACGGTGTTAGCCATGTGTCTAAAATGAAGAGGCTGTCTAGCGGAGCTGCAAAGCCCTTCTGGTACTGAAAATTTAGGTTTATAATATTAGCTATTTCATTTAATGGATGACCATGAGATCTTAAAACACTGCAAATATCTCTGTTCATAAACCAAATGCAACGCATTCTTTGCCTCACTGCTGGGAGTGTGGAATTCCCTGCACAAGTGGTGCTTCTATCTTATTGGAAACCCGTTTAAAGAAAAGTACCATGAAAAGCAGCTCTCTGATACTTTGGGAATTCACAGAGGTTGGTGCTCATGTATGTTAACTCTGTGAAGGAGACACGCCAGTTCTAAACAATAAATTAAGTTCTGGAGCTTGAGTTACTATGTTGCTTATAGTTCATTTGTTTGTTCTGGTAGCATAAAGTTTAAAGATTCACAATGATGCTAGGTGATGAAATTACTTTTTAAAAAAAATTATTAAAAAATTGAAAGCAAAATTGTATATAGAAGCAAGACAGCATGTGGCCACCATATCCCTGTCACACCATTTTTAAATAAAGAAAACTTCTGTTTCATTGGTAGAGTTGATGAAGTTTTTAATTAGTTTTTTCTAGATGTAGTTCAACCAAACCTCTAGTAACTCCCAGTATTACTTCTCAGTCTTCTTCTATCCAGATGTTTCTTTATTGCCTTTCTTAATTGGAATTGGTGCCTACTTACTACTAATTAAGGCCTAAAATGGCCAATTTATATGACAAATCGTAGTGAAAGAGTTTGGGCAGTCTCTTGGCAATCAAAAAAGTTTTTGACTAGTAGTTATTTTTGGGTGGCCACGTAACCATCATTTTACTACTACATTGAGGACATATTATGGTATCAACAGGAAACGTTTTAGTCCCAAAGAATAAAAGGAAGATTATTTTCCAGTAGAGGGGGTTGAAGTAATGAGTTAATATTTTAATTAATAAAAATTTACTTGAAATGGTTTGAAAATTAAGTGACTGTTTCACAATTGGTCAGGTACCAGTGTCTGTGTAACTACTACATAGACTTTTTATAAGTCTCCTGATATAAAAGTGGGCGTGGCGAAAAGAGAAATTACGGTATGATGCCATTTCCTAAGTCATGCATCTGTCTCTCTGTCTCTCCCCCAACACTCCTCTCGCTCCTGATCTCTGTCTGTCTCTGTCCAGTCCCTGTCTGTCTGTCTCTATCCCAACTCCCAACCACCCCCACTTCTAGATGTGAGACACACAGGCACAAACAGTCATTTAAAAATGATTTTTTTTCAATAATCACTCTGTTGAATTCAAATTCGGGAGCTGCCAGTGTCAATATAGTATTTTCAAAGTATTTTTTACCATAACCTGTGTAAATAATATATGATTACAGGATTTGGGGGTTATAGAATTGAAACTAGAAGATTGGGTTCCCCGGATCGCAGAACTACAATATTCCAGATCCATTTTTACATTTACCTAGCTACATATTAACTGCTGGTCATATATCCAATAAGATAAGATTTTTACCTTAATGTTTCTGAAAAACTCTTCTTGTCCATTTAATATTTTCATAGACAACCATATGTGTATAATACCATTATCAGCCTGACAAAAAACATTTTATATAATCACATTATTCAGTTTAATCTTTTTGCTTTCACTGTTTCCTGTGCTAACACATAACTAATGTCTGAATGATGACTTCTTGTTGAATCAAAGTTGGGTTAAAGAACAGCTATGCACATCTGATATGTAAGATTAAATATGAGATTAAATAGGAAATCTTGGGTAGGTCTGACTTCTCTGTATAGCCTTTTTTCCCCTTGAGAATTGTATTTTAATGTAGTTTATAGGTAACTAAATGGTCTCCCTTTTCTAAGAACCAAGCCTTCCTCTCAGCTTTCCACTTAGTTTCTGTAAATGTTTTAGTTGAGAATTTAATGCTTGTACAGTGAGCGGCAATTTAAAAAATATATATTATATATGTATATGGAAAATCTTTAAAGATGCTTTTAATTTATTTAATGATTGTTGCCTTCCTATAATGGTAATAATTTCATCCTTAGATGGTGAGAACAAGCTCTTTTACTCTAGTTATTACATGCAAAATGAAATTTGGTTTTTGTGGGTTTTTTCCCGCCAAATCCACTAAAGGGGCGCATTGCAGTGAAACTGTGAAGGACGCTTCACTACTGATGTATAAGCTTGGCTGATCTGTATTCTTTCCTCCAGTAATGGAGAGTTTTTTATTATACAGTATGAAAATAAAGACTGCTTAACTGAACATTTCCCCAGAGTTGAACATTTTTAAATTCAAATGATATCATGAATGGAGTATCATGAATGGTCCATCATAATTTACTATCAACATAACATGATTAACACTGTGGAATAACATTGAAATACACATATACGGGGGAAATCCTGATGTCTTCCAAAATTCAGAAATCCAACTTTAATCATTTCTCTCTTCTCTCTCTCTCTCTCTCTCTCTCTCTCTCTCTCTCTCTCTCATCTAACCACAAACTCCACATTTCCTACTTGGAGATATTTTGTGGGGTTTTTTTTCTGGATGTCTGATTCACTATTTTAAATATAACATTATTTAATCAGTCATTGTTGCTATTTTTTAATGATAAGCATTTAAATTTAATAAATATGATCATTGAGATGTATTTGGCCTTTTTTTTTCTTTGCCTATGGCTTTCACTTTCAAAAAGTGACCTGAGGTTAAGAAATAAAATACGCTTTTATATTATTTTCACTCATTTAATCTATCTCTGTTAGATTTATTTATACTGTGATGCTTAATTAAAAACCATAGCAGTTAGGAACTATAAAGGAGATCATTTTGAGCATATTCCTTAACCTCTCCATTCCATGCCCCATTTATCTTGCCTGTAAATTGGGGCAATCAACTTCCTGTTTTATAGGCTGATTACAAGGTTTAATAAAATAATCCATGTAAATTACTTTGCCAAGTTCCTAAAACAGAGTAACAACTTCATTACCATCAATTATTATTAATGTCTAATCTAGTCTTTCTTTTTTCCAAATAAGGACATTTAGACATGCTATTTAGATGTCTACACATCAAATCCTCCGCTAAAAACTGGCTTCAACAGGGATGGGTTCCTTCACACAGAACAGTGATGAGCATCTGACAGAGGCTGGCAAAGCTGGGGGGAGGGCTGTAACCACTTCCCACCAGGCATGTGAGAAAGTTTTAAAACCCAGAGTTCAGAGAGAGA